>NC_090923.1:204817072-205125322 GCF_040938575.1 Ambystoma mexicanum | reverse complement strand
GTGTTGCACCCATGTCAACTAAGATGGTATATTCCTTATCCCCTATAATGACATCCACCCTAGGTTCCCGGTGAGGGTCTGGTATCACTGATAGGATAGAACACATCAGGGTTCTTAGTGAGCTGCCTAGTCCATATACAATTTTGGCCCACCGTGTACTGGCGGATTTCCCCCATTCGTAGAGTTAATCCTCATTCCAGGGTTCATGGTCTGCCCTGAGCTTACTGTTTGTTACAATTGCAGTGGTGACTTGTGGGAAACTCACTATATGTTGGGGCTCTGGGTTTTGCTGAGGTCCTGGTGTTTGCTGTTGGACCGTGTGATTCTGTGCAACTATGTGCTGTAAAACGGCAGGTGGATTCACTGTACCTGCTCCCATACGTTGGCCGTTTTGCATCATGCCTTGGTTTCTGCATGTGCGCACTAAATGTCCAGTAATCCCACACAACCAACATACTGGTGGTGGTCGGATCATTTGCCCATTTGACATAGCTTGATTGCCATTCTGCATGTTTTGGAAACCTCCTTGATTACTCTGAAAACCTCCCTGATTACTCTGCCATCCCCTTCCTCTAAATCCTCTTCAACTGGAGTTAAACCCAGTACTGCCCTGATTAATCTGCTGCGCATTATTCACCTGCTGCATGCTCGATTCAGCTGTGCTAGTTATCATTGCTCCCACAAGAGCATATGTTGACCATTTCTTCTGAACCAATTTAGCTTCCTCACCCTTTCGTGCAGCTTCCTTTTTGCAATTCTTCTCTTGCAGTATCCTGCAATAGTGTGCGATGGTCAGCTGTATTTCTGCCCAAGGTTTAGCCTCGATTCCTACCAATTTCTTGAGCTGCTTCTGTACCGGCTCTGCCAGCCCGTGGCACAATATAAGGTAGAACACCGGAATAGATTTTGTCCAAGATTCATGAGTCTCGAGTACACACGGGTCTTTAAAATTCTGAATGTAAATCAAAGGATCCTCAGACTCCTTTATTTTACGCGTCATTATAGCTCCCATATCGGAAGTGTCTGGTTAAAGCACTCATAGTGCCTTCCATACTGCAGATCTGCAATTGTTAAATGGAGCTCCATCATGTGCAGTGCTAATTGTGGTCACACCTGGGTAGCCTGCTCGCGTCCATACATTGTCTGCTCTCTCACCAAGTATAGCGATTAGAAGACCCTTGATATCCCCTATAGCTAGCGTGTTCCCTCCTGTCATTTTTTCTAACTCGTGTACCCACTTTCCAGCCACTGATGTCAGCATTGCAAGCTTATTTTTCAAGTTTTCTCGATCCATGTGTAGCCATGGAATATATTGTAGTCTCGTCCCCCCTTCTCAAGTAACGGGAATTGGGATGAATAGTTCTCTCTTTCTTCTCTCATTGTTCTCCTGTCTACTGCAGGGGTAATATTTCCACATTGCTGCCTGCCTGGAAACATCCTTAGCCTATCCACATAGGGCGGTGATGACACCCCCTCTGACTGTGAGATACTTTTTCATATCGGTCTGACCGTGTGGCTGACTCTGATGCCCTCGGTGCAGACTCACTAGTGTCTGACCGCCTTATCACTTTCTCCCTTGGGAGTCGTCTTTCGCACCTTATTTCTGCCTCTTTTTCCTCGCGCTCTTCCCTTTCTGAGTCGGACATTGTGCGTGCCCAACTCATGCCACTTCTTGTGTCATCTTTGTTGCTACTTATTTCTAGTATATCCAGGGATAATTCTCTATTCCCACTACTTCGGGACACATACTCAGTGTCGTATAGCTGAGTGCTCTCCAGGCGCTCGTCTTCCCCCTCCCCTTGGGGTGTTTGTTCTAACCCCATTTCATCATATATTCTATTGATAATTTCTCAGATTCTTCTGGTGTCGAAGTCATCCTCGATATTCACCCTAGACGTTCCTGGTACTGAATCATATGCAGGGAGGAATTCTTCGATGTCTTCCCAATCTACCACTAGAGCGGGTTTTTAACCTCGCTCTCCAGATATTTAAGATCGCATGCTCGCTGTCTTTGCTTTCGTT
Source organism: Ambystoma mexicanum (assembly GCF_040938575.1). Lineage (NCBI taxonomy): Eukaryota > Metazoa > Chordata > Amphibia > Caudata > Ambystomatidae > Ambystoma > Ambystoma mexicanum. The sequence goes on along the minus strand of NC_090923.1, from coordinate 205,123,300 downwards.
CTACATCGTCATCGAATTTCTGTGCTTCTCTGACCCTATCTTCTTACTTTTTCTTTTCACTTCTACGTTCATCTGCCCTTTGAATGTCCTCATCCCTTTGTCTCTTTATTCTCTTCTCTCGTATTCTTTGCTCTTCCTCTGACCTTTGCTGCTTCTGTCTGTCTTGATCATTCGCTGTTCTCTGTCTGCGATCATGCTGCCTTTCTTGCTCTTCACGATATAGCTGTTCTCGCCTTTGTCTTTCTTTTTTCCTTATTCTTTCGTCTCTCAATTCCTTCTCGTTCCCCTTTCTCTGTTCCAGGTCTAGCCTCTCTTTTTGTTTCGCATCATCAATGCCTTTGCCATCGAGTTTCAATAAAATGTGCCCTCCCATCCATTTGTTTTTTGTGAATGCTATCTTATCAGTTCTATCTTTGTTTCTCTTCCATCTTTTCCCTTCTCTTTCTTTATCAAGAGATGCACTTGTCTGTGTCTGGTACCTTCTCTCATCATTGCGTCTGTCCTTGTCCCTTGGGACCATGGAGGCGATATCCTTATCCTTTTCTCTCCCTTGATTTTGGTCACTCCTTTGTGTAGGTGACTCGTATGCCGGATTACTATACCCTGTAGCTGCTTTAAGTTCTCTCAGCGGGTATAACCCCTCGTCTTTGTTTTCTTCAACCTTCGTTTCGGATGGGGCGGGTGGCGCAGTAGGCATCTCACCGTCCTATGTGCATACATTAAGTATTCAATCTATCGGTGGCTTCTCTTCCTGTCCCTGTTCATACATCTTCCAAAGTTCTAGAACAGCGAGGCGTTTGTGTATGTGGCGTGCAAATATGTCATCATGTGTTGCAATACAGCTTTAGATAAGGACCCACCCTGTGGCCATGGCATAAACATTTTGTCGGCGGTTCCTTTAACCCACTCTGTACTGTATTTTTTTTACTTAAGTGCATGTTTCAGCAACTCTTTGCATAGGTGTGCCAATGGAATTATGTCTTCCATGCTTAAATCTTTTCCCTTTCTCCTTAGATAACACTTGTCAACCCTTCATGTAACTTAAACAACTTCCAACAATATGAGCAAGCACCAAACACTGCAAGCTCCAATCCCAATTTTTACACCAAATTTTATATCTCCTATTTTACTCAAAAACATTGATTCGCATGCGATATTATTTTAGCTATTCAATCGCGTAAAATTAAAACCAGTTTTCTCAAAGAAAACTTTTCGACTTGTGATGTTACAATAAAAAACATGTAAGACAGACTTTTAACAGACTAGACGAACACCAGCTGGTCACAGGTATCTCTGCCTCTAATCATTAACCCTTCATGGAGTTTAAACATATCCCTTTCACCGCGTCTTTAATCGCTGTGGTAGTCTATTTGTTCACCTTTAGTTAGGACTATGGATACACGTTTCTTCTAGCTGCTTGTATTAAAAGCGTAGGAATAAGGTGAATCCTCTCACTTCTCGAGGTGACCTCCCCGGTAACCTCTCTCTTCTCGGGTGCCCTCCCCGGTAACCTCTCTCTATTTACTTAATTATTCACAAGTCATTATTCCCTTCTCCTTAGATATATACATTCTTCTCTACTTCTAACTATATTTAGTTTTTTCCCCTCTCCCTTAGTTACCTTTTCCCTTTACTTGTTCTAAAACATGCACTTTTGCCAAAACAGTCTTTTTCACTCACCGTTCGCACTTTTTTTCCTCTCTGGACCCTCGGGATCACCGCCTTGTTACCCCCTTCTTCGGTTTTTCGCCCGCTCAGCTGCCCGTAGGAATGGGAAGGGGTTAGGTGGGTAACACGGGTTCCTTCAGACCCTGGTCTGCAGACTTCTTTTACACAACCACTGTCTACGGGGAGTTTCACGGTCTACTCAGCGAATGGCAAAGGACTCATGATATTGCCGAAGACCTAGAGTTACTTTATGTCGACGGTCAATGGGTATCTTATTCTAATCAATAATCGATAATCGATAACCATCAATCTCTGCTATCAAGTGTACTCCCGAGACCCCCGTCTGGCCCATACAGCCGAGGTTTGCTCAGAAGTACTTTAAGACGAGATAGCTGCACCCTTGAGATGGATGGGGGTGCAGATTCATTACTCCAACATCAATCAATAAGGACAACTCAATGGTTTAATGACAAGTACAAAAAACGGGGAGTCATGGATATCAGCAGTGATGCGATTGTCCTTCTCGCTTCAACTCCAACGAACTTCATACAAGTTGTAACATTTATACTCAAAACTCGTCATAATTGACGTGTAACACTCAAAAGTTAACATGCAATTCTATTGGTTGGAAAAAGGTAACTTTACTATAGGTACTATATCTGTATATGGTAACGGAGTGAGGGAATTGGGTAAACACTGTCAGGTGGGCATCTAAGCCCTTCCTTCAAAAATGACTACTGCGAACCTCACTAAAAGTATGACGCCCTATTTGTTCTACTATCTATAGGACCCTAGATTATTTAGTCCATTGTGATTGGGTTGGCACCAACCCCATGCATACTTTTGTACTTCGCTTAGCTGCATGCAGAATGGTCGTCCAGGTGCGGGGTGCCCCTTAGTTACCCGGCCTTCCTCCCATTATGGTTACAATCAATCATTACTTTAATAGCCATGTGTCAATTAATTCCCTGCGGTTGGCCTCGAAACTGCATCTTCTGTCTGGAAAAGTTCTGATATCTCTGCTTGGTCCAGTGGCAAGCGTAGGTGTGAACCCGTGCTTCTTCTTGCTCAACTCGTCACGTGATTCCCACAACATAAATTAGTCTAGTTTCTCTCTATTGTCTATTTGATTTTCGTTTCACCCGCCACCTGCCTTCGCCTTCTTATCTCGATCATTCAGAGGCAGGATTTTCTGGTCTTAGTTTCAATTAAAAGTAGCTACTGTTCATAGCTTCTATTGGTATGACCTTGGCTTCCCTGGCACGAGCTGCCTCTGACGAGTTTCAATTCAGCTGTCTCTTCTCGTTTTGCTAAATATGAATCTCTGCTCATTTGGCCTTTAGTGCCCTAGTTTGGTTCTGCTTCGTTTGCAAAGTAAAACATACTTATAATAAGGTACTTTGTTTGAGGTAGATTATGTATAATGATGCTTGCCGCACTATTTTTCTACTTAGCATAGTTAGCATAGCAAGCCGCACTGTTTCCTTATCTTTCTGGTGGTTCCAAGCGTGTTTACAGGTGCAAACTGGTTGAATATCTTCATCTTGCTTACAGCTTGAACTTCTTTGAATTTCAACATCATTCTCCCCCTTTAGGTTCACAATATCTTTATTCATGGCGTTTCGTCAATGTGTGTAATTTTTGTGTTGTCATTTCTTCTATCTGCACGTTAGTCCGGACCCTTGTGACGTCACCATTCGTCTTCCATTAAGGCCTTTTTGGTTTCTTCCGGGACAGTACTTGGGCAATCTTACCTTCGTTTCATTTGCTGGTAGGGTTTCCTCAATGGATACCTTACTGTCCATGGTTTTATGGGTATCGGTAATTCAATAGGTGTTGCTCTTCTAATAGGCACTGTGCAGAGCCCCACTGCGGCTCTCTGCTGGTTTATTTGGTCATCATACGTCACATGTTTTGGTGTGAACATTCCTGGAACTTCAAAATGGGTGACTGGAATGCAGGCTTTATTTGGGACCTCCTCTACAGAGGATGTCCCCTTCAGGACAACCATTACTTTCTTTTGGCTAGATAGATCATTCTTAGTGAGGATGCCCCCTCCAGGGCAACCTGTAATGAAAAGGTCAGGGAGTAACTTATTCTGCCTATTACAACCCAGTCCACTAATGTTCAATAACCTTGTGCGTTCTTTAAATGGTTCTACCACCCCAAAGTATCTGAGAGGCGATAGGAGAACAGGATCCAGGATGACTCTGGAACCCCTGGACAACTCCTGAGGCTAGTAGTTGCTCTTCTTCGTTACAGTACCTTTGGTGCCTTGGCAGGCGAAGTGGCAGAGTTTCTCGGTTTCACTCAACGATTCCCTCCAAAGATGGACTCCCATTGGAAGAAGCATCCACTCGGATGCTGTGTCCAAGAATAAAACGGAACCAAAGTATTTCTGAAGTGATATGATATGATATGATATGGCATTTGTAACGCGCCTATACACAAGTGTTTCAAGGCGCGACGAGGCAGGGGGGGAGGGACAAGGGGAGACAGACAACGATCCTACTAGGCCAGGTGTCATTCAGATCGCACAAGTGCAAGGGTAGAGGGGACTGGGAAAAGTGCAAGGGGAAGGGGAGAGGGGAAAAAGTGCTGTACATGGTTAGTAGAATACAAGATAAATAATAGGGCCAGCTGGTTGCAAGTGCAAGGTAAGTGCCGGGAGAAGGGGCTGTAGGATACAGAGACAGTCCCGTAGTGCAGGTAGGCAGTGCAGGGAAGAGTGGCTAGGCCAGGGACAGAGATCGGTGAGTGGCCCAGTAGCAGATTCAGTGCAGGTTCAGTGATTTTTGCAGGGGAGAGAGGGAGAGAAAGCGGAGGCAAGGAGGAAGGTTTTGAGGTGCTTCCGGAACCGGAGATGGTTCTCCTCAAGTTTCAGGGAGGCAGGAAGGCTGTTCCAGAGGGAGGCCCCTGCTGAGGAGAGAGATCTACCCCCAGCTCGTGGCTTGGAGAAGCAGCTGACCCTGAGGTAGTTGGAGGTGGATGAGCGAAGAGCTCGAGAAGGAAGATATTTCGGAAGAGAGAGTTGAAGGTATTTTGGCCCAAGGCCCCAGAAGGCCTTGTGGACAATGCAGAGGGTTTTGAACTTAATCCTCGCAGCCACTGGGAGCCAGTGTAGTGATTTCAGTCCTGTAGAGATACGGTCCCTGTGCTTGAGGCCAATGACAAGTCTCGCAGTCCTGTTCTGGATAAATTGCAAAGGGCAGAGAGTAGAGGCAGGAAGATTTAGATAGAGGCTGTTACAATAGTCCATCTTCGAGAGAACCAGGGCTCTGGAGACAGTGAGCTTCTGGGGGAAGGAGAGGAAAGGAAGAATACCTCTGAGGAGGTGTAGCTGGTAGTGTGACTTCTTAGAGATGTCAGAAATGTGAGGAGATATGGAGAGTGTGGCATCAAAAATGACCCTGATGTTTTTGCCCTCACAGGTGAGAGAAAGAAGAGGGCCAAGTGAGGCTGCACAGAGAGTGATAGGCAAGGAGAGAGCAGGTGTGCCGATGAGGAGAATAGCTGTCTTACTGGCATTAAGGCAGAGATCATTGGCGGCACTCCTGAATAATGGACAGTCAGTCAGAGATGAGAGAAGGAGTAGAGGTGGCGGAAGGGAGCCGCAAAATGAGTGTCATGCGCATAGCGGTGAATGTTGGGGCAGAGATCGGCAATGCAGGGGGCAAAAAGTGCCTGATATTGGTTGAACAGCCAGGGAGCGAGGTTAGACCCCTGAAGAAGCTGGGAGAGTCGATCGGAGAGGAAAGAGTCAAGCCAAGCCAGGGCCTGATCAGTGATACCCAGGTTATCACAGAGACGGTTGAGCAGAATGGCATGGTTGACCGTTTAAAAGGCAGAAGAGAGATCAAGTAAGATGAGGACACAGAGGGTATTAGAGTGAAGTTTTGAGAGCAGGTCTTCACGGATGTGTAGGAGAGCAGTTTCCATACTTCTGGTAGCTCTGAAGCCAGACTGATGGTCATGGAGACAACCTGACAATTCAGTGTGAAGAGTAAGCTGGGTGATGGCCAGCTTTTCCAGGAGTCTGCCCAGGAAAGGAGTGATGGAGTTTGGGCGTAGTTAGCATGGAAGCAGGGGTCTGCTGAGGGTTTCTTAGGGTGAGGACACACAAGGAATTGCTTCAGTGGGGAAGGGAAGCCTCAGGTGGCAATGGAGTGGTTGCAGAAGCCAGACAGAGCAGGAGCCAGGGTGTCATTGTGGTCCTTGATGGTTTTAGAGGAACAGGTGAGAACCTGTTTTGACGAGACTTTAATAGATCAGACTTTTATAGAAACCTCATCTGGGGAGAACAGGGGAAAGGCAGAGACAGAGGTAGGAGGGGTGGCCACAGAAGGGTCAGAGGAAGAGTGGGGAGTAGAGGGAGGAGGAGGAGAGGAAGAGAGAGAAAGGACAGGATGTAGAGCCTGGGAGGGGAAGGGAGAGTTAAAGACTGCAGCAGGATTTGCCAGATCCTTGCAGATTTTAAAGAGTTCATCCAAGTTGTTGGATGCCGCAGAGACACAGGCTTGGATGAGGACGCTCTTCTTGGTGCGGACAGAGAGCCGGTATGGCGGCAGGCCAGTTTGTCAGAGGATGTACAGGAAGCACACCATTTCCTCCCAGCCACTCTGCGCTTGCGTTTAAGGGTGACGACGTCTGAGTCGTACCAGGAGTTGCACTTGGCTTTGAGCTTCAAGCGGATCCTCATGACAGTGGTAAGAACATCAAGAGTATCAGATACAGCAGAGTGGAACATTGAAAGGGCTGTATCGGTGTGTGAGTCAGCCAAAGGGGGAGGGAAGTTGAGAAAGGGGCAGCAAAAGCCTCAACTGACACATGATTCATGGGTCTGATAACCAAGGAGGTAAGTGGCAGTGCTGGAGTTGACTTGGCCTGAGGGGTGGAAAGAGTGAGCTGGGAAGAAAGGCGAAAGTGATCACTCCAGGCGAGAGCAGTGATGAGAGGGATACAAAGGTGTTAGGGAGAAATCTCCAGAATGGCTAATTTCCCTTAGCTACTGAGTCCCTCAGCAGCTTTGCTGGATTTCTAGGATTTATGTTTTTTCACCTGGTAAGAGTGTGAGCCTTTTTTCCCACTCTTACATGCTGTGTGTTTTTAACATGTTCTTGTGTTCATAGACTGTGGAGCCTCACCTACTCCATAGGCGTCATGTTTTTACTGTGTTTTACACAGCACCTTTAGTGCATTGACACAGGGTTTTCTTTTTAGACTTCCCAAACTACAACTACATTTTCTGGGACTGACTACCGTCTCACAGAGCATGTAAAGTTGCCATTGACTTTATTAGTCTCTTTTACAACTCACAGACCCAGTACAAGCTATCTTACATAGAGTTCTGGAAAGGGTTAATACCTTTTTGTCTCTTTCTTTTGGAACATTGTATCGTTCCCTTTTCATTAAGACTTGGCTGGTGGCAGTGGTAACTACCCTATTTTTCCTACCACAGTTATCTTAAATAGCCCTGGTATTGTTTTAGGCTATCTTGGTAGCCTCGAACTTAAACCTGCTGGACCATATACATTTTTATACGGTTCCGGCTGGGTTTTTTTGCCATCTCTTTTTGTAAAAGTCATTCTCGTGTTTTACTCTGTGCGCCAAACCAGGTTTGGTTCCTTTGTTTGCTGCCATTTCGCGGGCTTCTGCACAGAAGCCCTCCTTAGGCACCTGTATGTCTGAGATGGACAGGATGTGAGGGAGGGATTTAGGACTCCCTGCACAGGGTCTCCTTGGAGAACCGTGTCGCACTCTGATTTGATTGGCTCTGGTGACTGTCCAAGCGGGACAGCCACCCTGCTGTGTGATTGACAGCCAGGCTGTGTGAATGGGGTAAAACTGTATAAAAAGCAGGTCTTTGGGTCTGGAAAGGCAGTCACCACTGTATCGAGAGAGCCGACGAGAAGCTGACAGAAGAGGACCTCTACCACGACTGAACCTCCCGGTGAAGTCCTGCTGCGAGTCTGAATCTTCAAACTTCGACGACAGGGAAGATCTGCAAGGAATCTTCTCCACTTGAGCTGGTGGGAACAACCAGTTCACCAAACTGCTCACCAGTCCTCCCTTCTCTGGTCGAATTTGCTGTACAGAGCTACAGTGAACCGGATAGCCAGGAGGAACGGACCCTGCTTGCATTTTAAGGAGCGTACCTTTTATTTGTTGCTGTGCTCCACTGCTGGTTTCTTCCGTGGGCAGTGCAGGACCCTCCAGTCTTCCTCCTTCTTGTCAATCCGACAGTCACTTCACGAACTTTGAGCCTGCAGGACCTGCCAAGAACATCTGCCTCAGCTACAGCATTCTTCTGCTCTAAAGGTACTGTGCTAACCCGGTTGTTTGTTTCGTCCAGCCACGGTCAAAGTGTGTGAAATCTTTCGCTAATCCGAGGCCTTGTCCTTCTCCATTCTTTAAAGTAACTTTTTTCGTCCGACCAACTTTGTTCTGAACTCTTGGCAAAGACTTAACCGCAAACTACTCTGAACTGTGTGATCCTCTGCAAAGACTTTGTTCCATTGACTTTGGGCCAGGCCCCCTTAATTTGATTTCCTCACTGTAGTTCCTTTTTCTAGATTGCCCTGCCTACTTACTTGTTGATGCTGCTGAATTTCTGTCTAACTTTGTCTTTCCCGACCTTTTAAATTGCCATTTTGCTCACACTATATTTTGAACCTAATTTGTCCAGAATCTATTGGGTGCGATGTAGTGTACTAGTAACGTGATTTTTCAACTGTTTGATAATAGTGAAATGTTTAATAACTCATGTGTAAATAAATATATATTCTTTTACTCAGAAACCTTGAGTCAGTGTTTGTTTGAATCATAGTAATTGCTGTTCTTTGTGTAACTATTGATACTGCTCACTTTACTCTTGAGATAAGTCTGGCTGCTCAGCCATCGCTACCACTTTACTGTGTAGTACAGGCTTGTAACAAAGGTCAATTTGTACTGTCACTTGTAGTCCTAATTGTATGTGGTGTTCCCAAAGGGTACTGCATATAATTCTGCCTAACAAAAGGGGAAGGTCTGAAGAGATCAGAACATCCAGAGTGTGCCCTGCAGAGTGAGTTGGGCCAGGGGGAAAATAGAGAGTGAAAGAGAGTTGCAGAGGTTGCAAAAGAGTCCAGAGGAAGGACTGAAAGCATCCCGGTGGATGTTAAAGTCTCCAAGAAGGAGGAGTTGAATGGTTGAGACCAGAAGGGAAGAGGAGAGGGCCGCCCACTCAGAGAGGACGGAGGAGATCAGACCAGGTGGCCGATAAATAGGAGCCACAGTAAGGCAATGGCTAGGAGAGAGAGAGAGCTTGCAGACGAGGCATTCGAAAGAGGAGTAGGCCTGCGAAGGAATGACAGAGGCAGGAATCCATTCAGGGATGATCAGGGCTACCCATGCTCCAGAACGGTTGGACCAGGGCATGGAGAGGATCTTGTAGCCGTCAGGGAGGAGAGTATCAAAGCTTGTAACAGAGCTGGTCGCGAACCATGTCTCAGTGAGACAGAGGACATTGAGGTCAAGTTCTTCAAGGAGGCGGCAGATGTCAGAGGAGTGTTTTACAGCTGAGCAAGAGTTTAGATTGGCAATATGGAGAAGATTGCCCTCCTCGAAAGACTTCCGGGAGGGGTACATATCAAAGGTATGCCCTGTGGAGGTGTAGAACAAGCCTGAAGGGAGGCAGAAGATGTAGGAGGTAGGAGCAAGGTAGCCATGGAGAGAAGAGAGAGGACAGCAGGAGAAGAAAGGCAATTGATGAGGTGTGGGAAGCATCTATCAAAGAGGAGAAGTTTGGCCTGAGGGCCTTGGACCAAGACGGTACCATTCAGGTAAATATTACTGATAACCTTAGAGGAAGCGAAGGTGGACAGGAGGGACTCCCACCGGATGCTTCTTTTTATGGGAGAAGAAGAGAAAGGAAAAAGCACAGAGACCATATGAAGAGTCCATAGATCTGGCGAGGGAACGACAAAGAGGATGTCGGTGAGCGTTTGCCTGGAGGAAGCACTTGTATAGATGTCAGCGATAGGAAGGCCTGGGTTGGAGACCAGGATGTCCTTTTTAAACTTCCTCCTACCATATTTAGTGAGTAGAGCAGGATAGTCGATAGAGAAGCAGTTAGAAAATATATGAGGGACAGAGAGCACTATAGAGTAGGAAGAAAGAGGAGAGAAGAGGAAGGGGGGAGTGAGGGCGGGGTTTGGGGAGGGGTGAACACTAGGGAAGGACACAGGGAGTGGCGCAAGCAGATGGGACAAGGAGAGATGAGACAATAGTGGACAATTGAACAAAAAGACAGTAGCTCAGACAATAGTAGAACAGTTTGCTAGATGAATGCTTTGCTAAGAGGCCAGAACCAAGACAGCACTACTTTCACGATATAGGTTAACTGAAATCCCTGTCCTTCACAAATCAAAGTTCAGACAAGTAGCATTCCCTAGGTTACCTAGGTTATCAACTGCCCATAGAAGAATTGCATTCTTGAAAGAAAAGCAAAAAGAAACAGGTTCCAATTTTAGACAGGTGGGAAAGCATGACAACAGCTTTGAATGGCTGCTTTTGAATTTTGGAGAAACCGAAGACCATGATTCTGATGCATGCTCAAGAAAAAGATTGATGGCTAATGCGCATGCGTGGTTGGGCTCTTTCCAGTGAATTTATTTCATGTTCACTATTAACAATGCTGGATCAGTGAATGGCTTCTGGCATACTGCCAGCAACGAGGGACCCCAGATTCCACACCTGACACTGAATTTATTAAGACATTGCTAGGTGAAATGTCTGGTTGATTCCAATGCCCTATTAAGTTCCATGTAATGCCCCTTGTTATTTATGATGCGGAAAAACCAAACCCAATTATTGAAAAGTGACTGGTCAGCTACGGTTATCCAACTCCAGGCCTCGGCGCCAGGATCCTGAAGGGTTTTCAGGATAACTCTCATTAATATTCATGAGGAAAAATGTGCATACATTTAGAATCATTGTATGCACCCTCGAGACCTGGAGTTGGAAAACCCAGAAAGAGTCCTCTGAAGGCAGAGGATTACCAGACAGGAACAGGAACCAATTGTAGGAACCATGGTTTTGCATTAACTGGGGGCAATGTTTTGCCCACACAGGATCCGACTTGGTGAATTGTTAGTAGTAGTATTGTAATGTGGTCAACATCGAAAGAAAATGTTTTTTAAAAATTGTCGTTCTTTTTTTTTACTCAGGTAAATTGTGGTAGCACAAATTCAGATGCATGTGCATGACTTAACATTGAACAAATCGAAAAACACAAACAGTGGGATTTTCACCAGTACACTAGAGAGGGCATGGAATTGTATGACGGTAATGCCATATTGGAGCACTTTGTTTATTACAAAGATTTGAACCCGCATTTGCAAACTCCACACAGCAGGCCTATTATCAAGCATCTGCTCGGAGGAAGGCACACAGGCTAAAGCATTATTCGCACAGGGTTACAGTAATTTATTTCTTACTTTGTTACTGTATGACTGACTCATCATGCACAACTAATCATTGGTGTACATTATTTCACATCTACCATAGATATTATCCTGGTCATAAATGAAATAAGAAACCTTTCATGGGATGGACTTTGTAAAACTTTTACTCTGTAATGCACTCCCTGTACTCCTGTGTCTGGAGGGCTTTAGCATCACTTTGCTGCTGGCACCTGGCTCACGAACCACACCTAGAAACACTTGTGTGCTGGCGCTTTATAAATGCCATATCATACCACATTATATCATGATGGCAGCAGGGCTATAGATGAATACATTTAAATAGAGGACGCTGTGATGAATTGGAGTCTGCACCACACAAGGATGAGTAAGGGTGGAAATGCACATTCAGCCCTCACACTTCTACAAACCAAGAGGAAACACAATCGTAAAGGTAAAACAGCCACTGTTAAGAGATATACCTCCTTCGACCTTTTTTTGTACCGTGGCAGCGGGAGGGCTATGCTCGTAAGAGGAGTGTGAATGTGATCCTGTAGTGACCCAAAAAACGCAGTAATACAGTCGAACATAAAGATAATATCCAATCAAGGTTCTATAAAAATATATAAACTTTAACCAAACACACCATTTGCAATACAACTATCTAGAAAACACTGTACAAAACCAACCCCTGTGGAAAGACAGAGAAAAGGTAACAGACTAAAGAAAGTAGCGCTCTGAATTCAGGGATTATAAGCAAATTAACAACCACACAAAAGGATATGTCTCTGGTGAAATTGGGATGCAGTAGGGACTTAACCAGTCTCTAAACTAGTTCACGCCTCGAAACACTTATAAAAGGCCAACGGAGCAGTTAACGGTCAACAGTACCTTTTATAGGGTCTTTCGTGGGTTGACAGTGTCAAACCTGGTTTTGAACTTTGATATGAGTGAATTAGGGTGGATTGTGTGGGCCCAAGCAGAAAGCGGGCATCGAGCATGCGTGAATGCAGTACCTCTATGCAGTTTGAAGGGGAGCTTTCAGCGATGCAGGTCTGTGCGTTCACCTGGATCTCTTTGTGTAAACACAATTGATCAGGGCTGCCAAATGAGGTCACCGCACACAGTTTAACCACACAGGCAAATACCTTGATCTACGGGATCCACTCCACAAAGGTAAGATTCTTCACCATTATTTAATGGTAGTTTCCTTCTGGATTTTGAGCATTGCGAGACACGCTTCGGAAAAACAAATGCTGACCACATGCGGTCTCCATGTAATTTTTCCTCAGCTCCATGGCTGTCATCAGCCGTTGCTGTGAGCAACAAGGATAGGCTGCACTGATCATCTTAGGATTTATAGAGAGGGTTGCAGAAGCTGAGAGCTTTTCCTTGTTAACAGAGGTTTTTGTAACACACTTCCTGATGCCATTTACTGACACTTGATCGAGATGAAGCCCCTTCGCAACCACCACCATAGCGACTTTTAAAAGCACTTAGCACTGGCAGCACATTTCAAACACATTGCCATTGTGACTAATACACTTAGCGATCCAATTGAGAAGAACCACGTTCTTGCTAACCCAACCGCATATGTGTGTTTTCTAAAACTGTCTTTCAAAACAGATTTCTATCATAGTACATGTCCAGATACTCCACCTGCATGGACCTTGCGCTTTCCTTTGTTACGCACGAATCCATCATATATATGTGAACTGCTAACCGGTTCTTTAGTGTACCGGAGAAGTATTGATGATAAATCACAGACCCCACTATAGCTTTTTCAGCAACACATGGAGTAATATGGTCAAGCCTCAAAGTTGCACCCTTGCATCTTGACAGCAACCAACAACAAGTCAAAAGGGGTTTCCACCCAGACCGTGTCAAAAAAACAGAACATGATAAGAATACCAACCCCCTGTTTTTGGGTGTTGATTTCGGCATTTGTAGTAGCATTTATTTGCAAGCATAAAACATTCAATCATTGATCCAAACTTTGTCAACCGTCCTCACACATTCTTGTCTCCTCTTTCCACAGACAGAGCAAGACAGGACCAAACATTAATTGTTCTGCCACCACTTTCGTTTGTGTTGATGACGGCCATTTACCTTCGAGCGTATCCTGCTCCCCATGGCTGAAACACTTCTGTGCCGACATTCCTTCCTGCAGTGTCTAACACCAACATTGCTACTATTTCAGTTGTTTAATTCAACTCACTTATGAATTAAGATTGTACGGCCCCATGACATTGTAAGGGGCTTTTTGATGTTGTATTTTGGTCCCACATCAAATGTCTATGACCACTATGTTTGTTCAGTTTATCAACTATGTGTTCAGCTGTTAGATCCTTCATCCTGTTGAATTGTGATTTGTTTTGAACTTCCATATTAAATTACCTTCTTTATAGATCTGCATTTCTTTTGTCCCAAAAAAACAAACAGTTTTTCCATTAGATGGGTATCAGCATCTCAATTCTATAAATACGTGTGCGTGTGTGTGGTGACCTCGTTTGGCCGCCCTGATCAATTTTGTTTGATTCACTTGGACAGATCAGGGAGGTGCCAGGAGCCCTATTGATTACACTCTTTTCGAGGTAGAGCCTGGAAAATGCGTACCCGCTTGGAAGAGTCGATGAGTGATACTTCAACAGTATGAGTCCATGGACGATAGTTGTCGAATTGGTATCACGTTGCTCTAATGTGTGGGTCGGTGAAGAGGCCATTCGAGTGCTAGTCTGGTCCTAGCATTAAGCAGTTGATTAGAGCCTAGTAGGTAACAGGCTCAGCAAGGGCACAATGCAGCATTGAGATGGTTCGAGATGCTGATGATACAGTTTGAAATGGCGGAGGAGCGCTAAAGACAGCACTAGCAAATTCCCTCTGGTTCTATAAGCAGTGAACAAAGTGCAACCGGTTCCGTGTCACAGAACAGGTAGCTTCAGATGGTCCAGTCCTCTGGATGCTGTGAGGCCACTCAGGAGGACTTGAAGGCAGAATGGTTCTGTGCAGGGTCTGCTCTCCCAGATATAGGAGATTCTGCTGCAGAGCGGGAGGTCCTTGTCCACAAAAAATATCACCCCTAATGTCCCCTGGAAAAGGTTAAGGGGCAGAGCTCTCTTCTGACTTTGGCTGCTCCTTCTCCACCTTAGTGGTTGAGGGCTTTAGAAAGTACAACTCTCTGAAAAGAGGTTCAGTGAATAATTCTCAAGTGTTGTTTCAGAGTGAATAAAAGAAGTGGTGTGAGGCCCCTTCTTTAAAGGCAAAAGCGTACAGGTGGTTGGAGTAAAGATAGTCTGACTTAGTGGTCCAATCCCTGCTCTTGAAAGAAATGGACTGTGCCCTTCTGCCATCACACGCAAAGTGCTTCACACTAGCAGAAGAGGAGGGCTCAACGAGGAGAGAGACAGAGAGACATTCTTAACCTGCCCCCTCTCATCTCACTTGGATCAAAGGCATTTGGGAATGCAGTACCCTTGTGTGAGAATACTTCATTTAAGTGGGTGTGTTCCTTTGATGCCTGGGCCCAGTGTAGATGCATGCTGTGCTGTACTTGGCAGAGGGTGTTATCAGCCCTCACTATCATCATAGGTTTGGTACAGGGAAGCATATCTTAAATGTCGGCCCGCGCTGCTAAATCTTGGCTATTACTGCAGCTGCCAAGTTGACAGCTTGTAGAGCAGGTGCAGCAAATCAGGATACTGCTGCAGCAGGACACAGATACACAGTATGGGACACGATTAATGGAAAAGGGTGCATTTTAGCTGCAATTGGTGCTTGCTGTAAACGGCACTATGTGAGTCTGCGCACAGAATAAAAAATGCCTGCACCGCGTATTCATTGAAATTACTGCACAAAGTAACCATATTCACAAGTCACGCCCAGAATGTCCCTGACACGCTGTAAGTGATAACAATCTGGCACACACCCAAGTCACGCCCAGTATGTAGTGCACAAATGAAACCCTTATTTATTTGTATCTATAAATTCAATATTCTGAACGATATACTACTCATATCACACCCTTCTCCTGAGACCTCCCTGGTCACACTGAACCAGGAATCACGCTAGTTTGCAAAGGTAAATATTTATTTATGTATTTAGAATTTCATTGACAATATATTTTAATAGGTAACAACAATCACACATGGGATGATAGAACACTGAATAATGTCTTTAATGCACTAGAAATCAAATAATGAGCACACAAACAAATACAGCACACAAAAGAATACTGTTGGGTTGGTTTGGATCAGATAGCACTATGGTTAGGGTTCCCCCTGCAACACCTCCCAACCCACCAATAGGCAATTAAATAGATATGAGGAGAGAGCAGGTACTCAGGTACTCAAAAATAACACAAATCAAATAGAATATCACTCCCACCTCCCCCGTTTAAACACAAGAGAAAAACGTAATTGGCTGTTCAACTGTCAGCATGGCTTTGAAATTGTATTTGAAATTGCCTGAGCAAAGGCACCAAATGTGGTCAAAAATGCTTAAATTATTATAAATTCCTATGGGAGCCGCTTTGAATAGATGCAAACAATCACAAGCAATGATTTAGTCTGAAGAAAACATGTGAAATCTCAAAGTCAAAGTAGGAAATAATTTAAAGCTAATTCACAAGTGTAAAACCTTTCAGAATGTCAAATCGTAGCAAACTTTTCCTTGTGCGATTTTTGCTATAATTGGCCAATCGCACTGTTTCGCACTGCGATTGTGGGTTCTATGGATAGCTAACGATGTTAGGTACAAGTAGGAGTTGAAATTTCACTTCTGTCATAAAAACTGAGGGAGTTATAGAGGTTGTAGTAAGAGACGTTTTTACAAAATAGGCATGAGAATGGAAAACAGAAATTCGGATTTAAAAATGACAGATATGTTTTCTTATACTATGTTAAGGACTAGAAAAAAGAGAATGCCACACAGGAATCAACTATTCACGGCCGATCATAACTCTTCATGTGGGATACTCTAGTTTCCGTTTGGCTTAGGAATTACTTTTCTTAATCAAATCAATAAGAAGTTATGGTTTAGTAACACAGATGAGAGAAAAGTCAAGGCAAGGATAGTTCTAGCAATACTATGTTTCTGAATTAAAGATGGGATCGGTTTGAGATTGGGATCATACAATGCAGATATAGTATGAGTCACTGGATTTCCTATTAATACTTACAGAATAAGTTATTCAATTGTACCGTCAGTTCTGGTCATTGGATCGGGTCTATCAAGCGAAGGACAGCACATCAGGCGTGGGACTGGATCAGCTAGGCCGGTCACCAGATTTACACAGGATCTGCCCTTCTTGTTTCTGGGTATTTCAAATCAGCTGGATAGCAAATTCCTCAGGCCAGCCTTGTGGTAGCAAGCCAGATACTTTCAGGATACTAGCTCAGAAGGCTTTCCCACACCACAGCTCTCCACTGGGTTGTGAGAAATAAGTTTGAGGATTGAGGCCTTGCTGAAAATCAATAGTTCTCTACTGCTTAGCAAGGTTCTGCGCACCTGGATCTGGAAAGATGCTAAAGCTGGATGTAGAATGCTGTAACAAAGTGCTTCGCTGGAATCAGGAAAGCGAGTGAATCAGTGAGCCCCTACCTGTTGTCAGCTGTCTCTATTTATCCTTTTAAATGACATCACAAAATGGGTGTATGGGCCGGCTTAATTAAGCTTGCCCCTGTGAACTGGGATTGGATCAGGACCTCATCTCAGCCTTGCATCTGAGTGATTGGATCAAGGACGGATGATGTCACATTTATGGTTTAGCTGTACAGTCCACTAGTGTCAAAATCGGATTTCATCCTAAATACATATTTTTACATTGGTAATCTCTACGCAAATCACACACAAAGATTCCATATTTTATGTAGAATCTGTTCATCAAAATCCCACAGCTGGGGGATTTTGTTTCACCTTTCTACAGAATTTCGTCCTTTTCGTCATGAACACAATTTCCAAACTTTCTGCAAATTTCCACAAATGTGTGCGTTTAACATAGGGAGGTGTGTGTAAATTTTCAGAATTCTAGCATTAACACAGTTAACATTAAACCACATATATTGCCATTCCTGTCCAGAATATGTTACACAGTTCTAACGCCTCTTGAAATGTACAGCCAAAAATATGACTGGCAGATCTATTCTTTTTATATTTTTCACCACTTTGAATCACAAGTTAAGAGTCTCTAAAAATTGTTCATTGTTCATTATTAACAGCAAATGGTCCGCCCCTTTGTCTTTCCCTCGAGTCCAGGAGTAGCCCCCTCCTTTGGGGAATTCCTTCCAGGAGCAGTTTCTGACCCTTTCACACATCCGTTTCCTGGGCTGAAGGATCTGCCATTGTTCATTCGCTTTTTGTAGACAAAAGTCTGGCCTAAATCACAATTATCATCTATCAGTGAGTTTCTGCTGAGAGGATTTCTCTCCCTTTGGGAGAAACCTGTTTTTCCACTTCTTGCAGCTCAGCCAGGCTAATTTATTCTTAACTTCTTAAATCCAGCAGAAAGCAAACTTGTTGCATCAAACATAAATACATTACTTTATTAGCTTTAAATCTGTGGGATCAAAAATACAACTGAGATCTATATTCCTATTAGAAACAATCCATGTTTGCTAATCCGGCAGACGTTTAGTTTAGATACTTTGAACTTTCCTCAGGAGCTCATCTGACAGAGCTGTCATTCACAGTTAGCCCAGTGTACTGCACACCGATGTTGACAGGGACAGGAGCTGTCAGTATACAGAAAATCCAGTTTGTCTGAAGAAATGTTTTGCTCTTTACACTTTAGGACTTTGTATATTTGCCATGCTTCATTGGATTACATGAATATTAGCGCCAAGCAAGAGTTTGAATGTTGAGAAGAGTTGTGTATAGGCATTTTTGAGTTTTTAGCAACAAAACAAATGTCATTTATAGGCACATTTTGGAGATTCATTTTCAAAGCGCTGCTTCTCTCTCTGCACTCTGTTTGCTGGTCATGGAGCCCACTAGCACATTTTCTGCAGTGCATGCTCTATCCCACCACGCATGCACCATGGGTGGCAGATTGTGCATCCATCTTTTTGTGCATTTAAACATGCGGTTTTGGAGGTTTTTGGCAAACACAAGAGTTTTGCTGCCATTGTTGCTGTTTCTTGCACCATTACTATCAGAGTGATGCCGCATAAGATAGCGGAGTGGGTCAATACATCCCACAGATCCCCCAAACAAAGGATAAACAGGCAGAACAGCTACCTTTGCATTTTCCTTCGGGTGCCAATACAGGCAACCTTCAACCACTGAGTCAGGTCCCCAGCAATCAGGCCTGCATTGCTGGGATCCTGCGCAGGGTCCTGAAGGCACGCCCCTAAACACTTGCACCAGGCAGAATACAACCTGGTAAGGAAGAAAAACCCAAGTCGATCTTGTAAGGATAACAAGTTTTACTCTCACACGTAGATGAGAGCAACAGAAAAGAACTCTCCTGCTAAGAATGTTCTGCCAAAAAAAGGTACAAGCAGAAACATTTAAAGATACACAGCATCATATTGACACAATAACATACAGAAAAAATGTGCGCGGCTGATTGGATGGACCCTATACATGTGCCACATTTACCCATAAGGGGTGCCGGTCTATTGATCCCAGCCCAGTCCGTCTGACTTCCATCACATTGGTGCCACAAGGCTCATCTTCTTCTGAAGTCGAAGGGCAGCAAAGAAATTAATTATGCTCCTACCATACAAATATTTTATCACTGATGCTGTGCACTTGGCAGACCTTAAAATGGAAACAAAGGAGGTTCTGGGGCACTCGCCTTCACACACATATTTCACTCACTTCCCTCTGTAAGTGATTAAAACCCAGCACTCCACCTAAATCAATGCCTAGCGTGTGATGCACAGCTGGAACCCTTCATTATATCTTTGTGTCTATAAGTTCTTTTATTTCTTTACGATGTACCCTTATATCACGCTCCTCTCTTTGAATCCCCCCCGGTCACACTGAACCAGGAAGCAGGCTGTTTTTCAAAGTTAAAAGATTTATTTTATGGATTTGAACAATATATATATCACACTATTAATATTTATACACTGATTACCATTGGGTGATGTCACCACAATTAACAATCTCTTTAATCAGTAGGAGTATGGATAAGAAATAATGCAGCATAGAATAATACTTGATATTGATAGGAAAACAATGCAGCACATAATACTACTTGACATGGGTTCAATCAAATGCAATGTCACTCTTTCCCCCTGATACTGCTCAATTCCCCCCAATATGCAATATAGAGATGGAAGGAGAGAAAACAGGTTTCGGGAATACACAATCTCAACCAATACAGTCTCAATCACAATTCCCCCCAGCAAGCAGAGAGAAAAAGGAATGATTTCAAAACAGGTCAAATGCTTTTGAATGTGGTTTTGAATTAATGAGAAAAACACTGAAAAATGAATTAAATTCTCTAAATTGGATTCAAAACTAGTGGGAGCCGCTTTGTATAGTTTCAGGTAAACACTAGCAATGATGATTGAATAACTAGCAGATTGGAAAGTGAATTCTGAATTCTGAGGTCAATTGCAAAGAATAGCTGTTTTACACGTGTTGAAATTGAGCCAAACGTGAATTTGCAGCGAACTTTTCAGCGCACGAGATACGCGATTACAGAAAAACTATAAAGAGTTGGAATGCGGTTTTGGGTTTGTTTAAAAGCTGGGGATGTTAGCTTCAATGTGACACTTGAATTTCTAGCATGTATGGTATGGAAGTTACAGAGGTTTTACTAGAGGTCGTTTTTTCTCAGAAAGAGTCAAGATTTTCAAATGAAAGATGTGCTTTTGAAATTACAAAATATATTAGCGCAAAGATTAATTTATCACTACAATTAACAAAGGACTATATGGATGAGGGAAAGATTCAGAAAAACAAGAAAGAGATTCTAGAATGCAGTTCTGGATATGATAGAATGGGTTGGATAGGATTAGTTAAGGATAAGAGATTGGCAATGGACAATTCTGTGCTAGATACACACAACTATGGTTTTGGAATAGGCCCGTCAGGATCTGGTCAAAGGGTTCGGGACTGGAATTCTGCTAGCCCACCGGACAGGATTCAGGCACCCGGTTCTGCACTCAGCATGGCACTCTGGTCTCTCCACAGCCTCTGGACTGGATCTGACGGGTTGGTTCTGGGTTACAGCTATCTGGTTATAGCTCTGCTCTACTGGTTTGGATCGCTGGGTTCTAGCAAGAGTTCTTGGCAAGAAAGCAGAAACAGCACAGGCTGGCCGTTCAATTATTGGTGTGCCCCTTCGAAGTCTGGGGTTAAAATCAGGTTTCAAGATTTTAAAGGCCAGCTGAGAAGGGTTCAGCTTTGGAATTGGGCCTTCTGCTTTCAGAGTTCTGGAGTCTTGGATCTGGGTTCTCCTGCAGAGTGCTTTGCCAGTAAGTCAGTTGATGGGTGAATCTGTCTGTCCCTCTAGGTCCTAGGCAGTCCCTATTTATGTATTTCCCAAAGGGGGGGGTAGGCTGAATTATACTAAGCATACCCTCTAGGAATCCTATTGGTTAGAGTATTTCCCACTCCTGATTTAAGAAGGAAATCTAGTGTCATAGTAATTCTCCATTTTACAATCCAGGGAGTCAGATCTGTCCACATTGTTCTCCATACATGCGCATGATATCTGGGCATAATCCTGTAAACTTTCATATTCCTAGCATTATCACAATTGATACAACATCCACATTTTGGTAGTCATGTTTCTGAACATTGCACAGAGTCCACAATAGTTTCAAATGCTGAGCAGCATTTTCATATTAACAACCTCGAATTTACAGATGTGTACACATTTTTCACAGTTTTCTATGAGTCTTTTCCAAAAAGATATTCTCTTGTAATCTAAGATACACAAATCTGTCTAGTCCCACCTCCATAGTTTGCTGGGTCCAGAGCAGTCCCAGGCTCTCTTCCTGCCAGCAGTTGTTTTCTGTTGACAGTTGAATCTGCATATTTTTTCAATCAAGGGAGTCTTTTGTCTCTGCTCAGAGCAACAGGCCAAAATCTCCTCCCACCTCCATTAAAAACTCAATTACAGTTTCTGAACAGAAAGCAGGGGGAAGATGCCTTTGTTTGGGGCAAACTGTGGAATGTGCCTTTTAGTTCACTTTTAAAACCCCTTACTTAAAATTGTCTTTTCTAAATAAACTTACATTTTCAACAAATATACCCACAGATCAAATAATTGCAGTCTTTTTTCAAAACATAGAGAACCCATATTGCTTTTGATGGCAAGTCTCTTCTTTTCCACAATTTGATCTTAATTTACAAGTTTAACTAACAGTATGAGTAAATGACAGCTCTGACAC
Organism: Ambystoma mexicanum; assembly: GCF_040938575.1. Lineage (NCBI taxonomy): Eukaryota > Metazoa > Chordata > Amphibia > Caudata > Ambystomatidae > Ambystoma > Ambystoma mexicanum. Next base: position 205,101,843 of record NC_090923.1, on the reverse strand, counting down.
AGGCGAGCGGTGGTACTTCGCCCATATCTGACAGATTTTTCCAGGCAAGCACCTTTTTGAATGTGGATGTCCTGACATTGTGCTTAGGTGGATACTTTACATAAAGTGATGGTTAACACCCAACAAGGATGTTGGATATTTTCTGATGTTTGGGAACCATGATTTTGCACTTTAAACAGCCAAGGAAAAATGGATTTTAAAGCACTTCTGGGTTATCCTGGCAATGCAGCCCTGCCTTTTCAGGTAATTCCATTTCACTCTGTGGGCAGCCCAATGACAGGTTTTGATAGTGTGGTCTCCGGTTCCACCACTGACACAGGCAAAATGGATTGGCGGCCTATTTTCAGGTTTCCCTGCGCACTTCTCTGAGATTTGTAGCATATAGAGCTTTTAGGCGGCCATTCTGTTGTCTCTGATGAAAGCAGCACACAGTGATGTTGCACGGCAGAGCCTACTGGGTCAGAACATCCCACACCTCCATGCCATCTGGCTCCAAGGTCTCTGCCCTCATTTCGAACTATAATTGATGCCTTCCAGCACCTTGCAATACTAATCACACAATTGTAGGGCACATTCCTCTTGGGTAAAAAACACATCTTTGCAGTGCTTTTGAAACAATTAATAGGCGTTGTGGCCATTTGGGGTGAGAACTGTCCTCATGGAAGTTCGGGCATGGCTGGGTATTTCTGTGGTCTCATAAACGTGAGCCTAGTACATGCAATGCCGCATTTACTGTGTAGACCTTCCCTTCTACCTATGATTACTAAGATCTATGAAAAATAGCGTTGCCAGTCGTGCCTTGGTCCACACCATGTACTTAGACTATATTTTATTATATTAAAATGGGTCCTGTTAGACGGGAATGCATCCCTGTTACTCTTCCCCCTCTCATATGGCCCTTCAGAGTGTCTTAAATCCATGTCACCTCACTTTAAAGCACCTAGGGGGGGGGGTGGGACAGGTCTGTCCCCTTCCCAACAGTCCCCCGTAACTCTTACTCTTACCAGCACCCTGACTACATGCGTATGATACTTTGTAACTCATGTAAAACTCAGAGAATCTGCGTGCAAACCCCTGTAAAACGTTCCTGCAACCCGCTACACTGCGTGCGCACACCCCTAAGTCAGAACGGAACCCCGGTTGTGTACATGTACACTGAAAATTCCACATGCAAATGCAACTCTGTGCTGCGATTCCCATGCGCAAGTGCGCAAGTGCCTTTACGCCTGCCTTTGAGTGGGGTTGAGATCGAGGGATTTGTGTTCCCATTTCTCTGCGGGTGGTTCCATGAATATGTGCCAATTGGCACAATTGTGGGTGTGCGAGGGACTGCCAGTTTTTTGCATGTTCTTCCCCATTTTCTGTGTTCCGCCCCCTTCCTAGTCCTCTGCACAAGCCACGCCCATGCTCTGCATGGTGTCTCACGCAAGCCGCCTGACAGATCGCAGAGACCTGCCAAGCTTGCACGAACTCCAAGCAAGTCCTGTAAAAGTACCACACATTCAATTCCATGAATCACAAACAGGATTTCGCACACAGTTTAACGTGCAAGTTCCATATTTCCCGCGCAAGTAATTCCATGAATCGAACCCTATCATTTTTGGCATGGAGTTGATGAAAGTGGAATCTGATCAGCATATTACCCTTCCAGTGATGGAATTAGTCACATCATTAAATCAATGAATATCAAATAAAATAAACTGTGCATTCACACCCTTGGCATTCATCACAGACGCACACTGAATATTGACATATGGAAAGAAGCACACATGCACAACAATTGCTCTGTCAGCCCAGCCCTCCTCCACCCATTCATTGGAAAGGATACAAGAGAGTCAGGGCTGGATTAGTCTACAGGGAACTCTGGAGATTATCCGGAGGGCCTCTGCACCCTGGGCCTCTTTTGTATTTTATTTTCACATTTTCTCATAGGAAAAGGGTTGGGCTTGCTCAAAATGTTTAATATGGGGCCACTTTGAAAATAATGCCCAGGGCCTCTTTTGTTTCCCAGTCCACCCCTGAAGAGAGTGCAGCAACAGCTATCTGCTATGGCATCCTCATTGCATGTTGCAGTGCAGGGGACTTTGTGTGCTTCTTTTAGGGTGGAAATGTAATAGCCACACTAGACAACATGTATAATTTTGAAGATGGACACCGCCTCATGGTAAACGCCCGCTGCCTTTCTTCATTGGTTTGGAAGATGAAGCACAGTTAAAGCAAAATGAATATATGCAGCATTTGCAGCAGAACAGGTGACCTTCCCACACGTGTGGTCTGTGCATCGTTCCACTATGAGCAGCGACTTTATACAGCTCGTGCGTTGAGCACAGCCATATGCGTTCCATCTGATAGCTGCTTTCCGCTGTCCGCTTCATAATTAAAATCAAATGGCAACCCTGTCAAAGCAACCTCACACTGTAATTCCTTCTCCAAAGTTACCTTTTAATCAAACAAAAGGTGTCTGACAGGGTCTTGGGATAAGCACCTGAAACGTGTAGAGGTGAGGCGGGAAAAAATCCGTAAAAGTCACTGAAACTATCGGGGGTCCAAGGTCACATCAAAGACTGTCAGCGGCTTACTGAGCTGGTAGCTAGAAAGCTACCAGTGAATAGTTGTGGGGTCAGAGGCTGAATTACAGCTTGACATAAAGTGTGTGGCATTTCTGCTCTGCCAGTCAATTTGGAACGAATCAGATGACGAGCTGAATTAATTTAGGGAATCGTTCTGCTCTCAGCAGATGTTGGCTCTTTGGGAATTCAGTGGCTAGGAGCAATGCAGGACACACAGGCAAGACGTTGAACAGGATTTATCGAATGAGCACATGGAACCTCGGGCAGCTGCCAGCATCCCTGCCTTTTCCAGGCTTCTAGATGGAGAAGAAGTTGAATTCATGCACAATAACTCCACATCAAACCTCTGGGGAAAGTTGCCTTCCGGTGAATCCACTGTCCAGAAAAGCTCGAGCATTGTCCAGTAGTTACCAGTTCAGGCCCTGAGAGGGAGAGCCGGCTACTGGCATCTCTCAGAGTGTTTTATAGCATTCCCTTCTGCACTATATACTTGTTGGGTGTTGATCACTTTCTCAGATGATGGGGCAAGCGGGGCTGTCCATAGAGTGTCCATAGAGTGGTATTGCCACCTTTGTTCCACTTTAAAACTGGTCGAATCACATTTTGACACATTTTCTGGCGCTTCTCAACTACAAATAAACATAGATGGTGGGTTGGGGTCGTTGAGGGAGTGCAAAGGGTTCCCCACAATGTTACGGTAAAATGTTGTTTAAAAAAATGCAGCAAAATGTAATTTTGTAAGTTATTTTCGATAAAATGTTTTACATCCGGCAGAGTTAATCGAACCTGCCCACTTCTCTCCAGGGAGGTCAACTTGGGATTGTGCTGTTGCATGTGTCTGACGAGAGTTGACCTTTCAGTTGTGCTCATTTTCATTCTACACGTTCTCAAAATGTTGGGCACCCATTCTGCAGACATTCCTTAAATAGGCCAGAGAGGAGTTTCATGGCCCTGCTCATTCAACCATCGCTCTGTCCAAGGTTTCATCAGCTAGGATGGGATGTCCTGTAGGGAACTCTGAGATTTCCTGGTAGGCCTCTGCACCCTGAGCCTCTTTTGTGCCATAGGAAAAGGGTTGTACTTGCTCATAATGTGCAATATGGGGCCACTTAGAACATTATTTCCAGGCCCTCTTGGCTAGCGGTCCACCCTGTGTCTGTCCCACTGCAAGCTTATCTCTGTTCAGAGATCTACACAAAGGATGAGTTCAGCATAGACTGAATCCCTTCGAGCCCTTTCAATCCCTCTTCTTCTCAATACTGCTTCTTACAAAAAGTACTGCAAATTACTTCAAAGGAATGTGAAATAATAAAATTGGAACAAACACGTTTATGCCTGCATTCAGCACCACTATTGTTGTTTTGTGAAAGTAAGTTTTAAACTGAGTTACAATTGGTTCTTGTTAGGAAGCGCTAGCCAATCCGGCAGCCAGGAAATTGGTGTGATATCTTCAGGTACTTGCCTGCATTCTATCTCGGCCTCATGAACCTCCCCCAACTGGTAGTATTCCAAGCCACTTGGTGGGGAGACAAACCTTTGTTTAGCAGTGGGCGCTGGCTTGGTTCAATGGTTCAATTGTGAAAAGGGTCATGTAGTCATTGTCCAGGCATTTGGTCATATGAGGTTGGTTTTATTGGTGATAACAGCAAAGATAATATCTATAATTATTCTTGTGCCAAATGGGTGTTACAAGCCTGGCGTTAAGGGGTTAACGGTGCCGTAAAAGGCTGCATGCCGTTAAACCTTTAACGCCAGATTCACACTTTAACGCCTGCTTTTTGCAGGTGTTAAAGTCCATCCCGCTAAGGGACCTTGGTGCTAATTATGGCACCGTAATTTACGGTGCCGTAATTAGCGCCTTCCCCATTTCCATTGAGCCCTATGGGCCAAAAATGGGAATGGGGAAGGAGCCATGTTGAATGGGGATTTACCGCCCGCCAACCTCGGAATGGGGCAGTAAATCCGCCATCCACCATGGCGGAATTTGGCATGGACCATGGTGCTAAGAGCACCATGGTCCAACGCCAGGGTTGTAATGAGGCCCATTGTCCAGGCCTTTGGTCATATGAGGTTGGTTTTATTGGTGATAACAGCAAAGATAATGGGCCTCATTACGACCCAGGCGGTAAGTTACCGCCTGGGCCGTGACTTTACCACCATGGCGTAAACTACGTTTACGCCATGGTGGTAGGCGGACTTACCGCCCCATTCCAACCTTGGCGGGGCGGTAAATCCCCATTTTCCCATTTTCCCTTCCCCATTCCCATTTTGCCCCATAGGGCATAATGGGAGTGGGGAAGGCGTTAATTACGCCACCGTAAATTACGGTGGCGTAATTAACTCCATGACGCAGGTGTTAAGTCTGCCATGGCGCTAAGGGGCCTCGTACTACGCCGCCGTAAAACCCCTTACCGCCTGAGTCGTAATGAGGCCCAATATCTATAATTATTCTTGTGCCAATTGGGTGTTACAGAAAACAGCCGACGCGCTTTTCGACCTGGGTCTTTATCAAGGCTGTGATTGTGGTGAGTGGGGTGAGTTGAGTGTGAGAAAGGTGGTTCAGCGTGGTGACATAGTAAGGATTACACAAAGTTATTGTAACAAAGAATTACAGTTTTGTACATGTCCGACAAGAAAAAATATTGGTTTGAAATGAGCACGGGTAACATATATGGTGCATACGGTCAGACATTGTTGGAGCAGTGAAGTGGGTAGTGGTGATTAAGGAGTGACATTACAAAATGCATTCATGACAATGTTCCCGGATGGCAGATATATTGTTCAAAACACAATGCAGAAACCTCACATGTGGTTCCATCTAGAGGACAGGGTACCAAGGAAGAAAAAGAGGGGAGAAAAGGAGGAAAAGTTGTTTGGTTGAAGGTTAAAATGAGAAGAGGTATTGTAAGAGCCACTTGGGTAGGAGCTTACCAGTAGTCCAATGGCAGCAGGATTGCTGTTTGGTGCCTGTGGCTGGTGGCCCAAGTCGGGCTTCCAGAATGGCTGGTTAACCTGGTCTGAAAGTAATTAGTGAGATGAGATTAGGGAGGAGGGTGGTTGGCACAATGGTGTAGGTGAGTATATCACAGTTGGTGGCTAATGGCGTGATTGGGATGGTGGCTGGTGCTGGGGCAGCTGTGAAGTGTTAGAGCAGGGCCGGCAGTGCATAATTGCTTTTTGGGTGCTGCTGGCAGTGAAGGGCTGAGGTTAATCCGCAGAGCAGCTTTTGGTGCAGAAGAGGGCCGGTGAGGGAAGTGGCCAGCTGGTAGGATTCAGGGGTAGCAGCATGGTTTGACCCGTGGTGGTAGCGCAAGGTCCAGTCGGATGGGCTGGGGGGGGGCAGGCATGCCTGAGTCAAGGTACCTGAGCATGGGAGGTGTTCCATGCATGGTAGGCAGACCGAGCGGTCTGTGTGGCATCACAGTCGAGCGGTGGAGGTAGTCCATGTGTAGTGAGCAGACCGAGCAGTCTGTGTGGCGTCTGAGCCGAGCGGTGGAGTGGTGGGAGGAGCCTTGGCTCGTAGTGTGGTGCCAGAACCAGGGAGAAATCCCTGGGGACCAAGTGGTTCGTAAGGCCGGGGGGAGGAGGTAATAGGGTCAGGTTGGGTAGACGAGTGTGTGAAGGGATCTCTTACCTCAGCCGGGATCGGTGTTGCGTGGTGTCTCGCTCGATGCAAGGTGCTGTCTCGGAGTAAGGGTATGCTTCCTGTTTGAGGAAGTTAGTCTGTGTGGATTGGCTGGGGCTTGGTCGGATTGGATTGGAGGCCTGGGTCGGCGTCATGGGTGGCCGTGACAAGCGTCACGGGAGAGCGTTGATGCATATGCTGTGGGGTAGGGCCTGGTGAGAGGCCGGGGGCGTTCCCCTGTAATTGCTGAGCGAATACTGAGGCTGGATGGCATCATGGAGGGGCGTGTTTAGAGCGAACAAGGTCGCATCCTCCCGTTGTCATGGAGATGCAAGCAGTTGAATACTGCAGAACAAGTTGATTAATGTGTACATGGGGGCGGAGGCCTGATGGCATGGGGCTGTGTATATAGAGATGGTAGGTAGTGGCAGTAAGGTTGACTAGGTTGGAGAAGGGGAGATAACTGTCCTATCCAGTGGCTGTGCCTGAAGGTCAGTAAGACTTGTGTGATCTGGAGCAAGGATGATCAGACCAGCCAGCCAGGTGTGATGTAGTCGGGGGTAGTGTAGGCCAGGGGCCAAATTCTAGATTGTCACATGAATAAGGTGACAATAAAGGGGCACTTAGCAAGTGCAATGGGATGGCTGAACAGGGAGAAAATCCTGTGCACCCTGATTCAAGTGGTAGGGTGGGGGCAGAGAAGGTAGGAAGAGAAGAGGAGAGCAAATGGATGGAACATATGATCACAGGAAAACATGAAAGTCATGGTCGCTGTTGAGGCCGTTTGCGACCCCTCTGTATTTGCATATTAGTCTTGCTTCCTTTTGGCAAAGGTGGAGTTCCCTGTCGCCTCCTCTTGCATCTGTTGGTATTGATTCAAGCCCCATGAAGGTGATGCCATCTTTGTTGTCCTCTTGATGTTTCTCCTGCCAATGAACGGCCAGCGGGTATTTGGAGTCTTGCGAGTGGAGTGAGCTTAGGTGTTCCCTTAGTCTGGTTCTGAGCTCTCTTTTGGTACTCCCAATGTACTTCAGTTTGCATACTCATATTATGGTGTAGACAACATATTTAGATTATCAATTAATTAATTGTCTAATGGTATGTGTGTCATTGAACATGATAGTTTTGGCGTTCCTTGCGAATTTGCACATTGAGCACATCCCACATTTGTTGAAGCCTGTGGGCATGTTGCTTGTGAGCCAGTTTCTGTTGGTACTGGGAATCAGTGCCATATATGAGGGGCTTAGGATGTTCCTGAGAGTTCTTGCTTTTGTGTAGGTAAGGCATGGGTTGTCCAGTAGCCATTTTCTAATGTCCTCATCTATTTTCAGGATGTGCCAGTGTTTCTTGAGTATTTTCTGCACTTTATGGCTGTCACTGCAGTATTGGCTGATATATTGAATCTGGTCATTCTTAGCCAATTCCTTAGGATGTTCTCTTGGTGTTAGTAGGGTAGCACATTCTCTTTTGGTTGCTAGTGTCCTTGCTGCTTCGACAGCCTGTTCAGGGTAGCCTCTTGCAAAAAAGGTCTGGTGAAGACGTTTTCCTGTGGCATGGTACAATTCCTTTTGGCTCTTAGGAATTCCCCTTTGGGAATGTTGTTGATCACGGATTTCTTATGGCAGCTGGATGCGTTTAGCACAGAGTTCACCTCTGTGGGTTTCCTGAAGGTAGAGGTTGTTAGTTCTTTACCAGATGGTGCAATCATAATGTCCAGAAAGTCAATAGACGTGGTGCTCGAAGTTCCAGATAGTTCAATGCCAAAATTGTTGTTGTTGAGGTGTTCCTTAAAGGCCTCTAGTTGGTCTGCTGTACCTGACCATATCATCAGGACATCGTCTATGTAGCATAGCCATTTGAAGATGAACGTGCTGAAGTCCTTGGAAATGCGTGGACCTGTTCAAAATGATGCATGAACAGATTTGCCATTGAGGGGGCATAGGTGGCCCCCATAGCTATGCCTTTGGTTTGTCTGTAGTACTTTTGGTCAAATAGAAATATGGTGTTGGTTAGGGAGAATTCCAGAAATTCGTTGGTAAGTTCTAGGTGTCAACAGAAGGAGGCTGAAGTTTTGGCAAAGGTGAAATCCACTGCTTCATGGCCAGTTTTGTGGTCCATGGCTATGTATAAAGCCTTGACGTCAAGTGTCACCAAGGTGTATTCATCTTTCCATGTAATGTCTTGTAGTACTCGGAGGGTGTGCATGGTATCACGAATGAAGGATAGTATTTTAGGTACTTCTGGTGCCAGTATAATATTGATGTATTGGTTGAGGTTTTCTGTTATCCAACCAATTCCACTTAGGATGGGTCGTCCCTCCGGAATCTTGGTGATTTTTTTATGCGCTTTGGGCAGAAAGTATATGGTAGGTATCCTTGGATGATTTATTTGTAGGGATTTTAGTTCATCGTCCTTCAGAAGGCCGCAATGGTGCCACTTGGCCAGGAGCGTATTGGCTACTAATCTGATCTCCTTAGTGGGGTTTGTTGGCAGATTCTCATAGCAACCAGGGGTTGATAAGTGTGTTTGGGCCATTTGGATATAGTCTTGTCTGTCCATGATGACCATCTTGCCCCCTTTGTCGGCTTCTTTGATTATTATTTGATGGTTGTCTTCAAGGGTTTTAAGGGCATGTTTTTCTTTGTTGGTAAGGTTGTCAAATCCTTTGGTGTGTTTCCTTTTTGTTTGTTCCTCTAGGTCATGTCAAAATCACTAATCGGGACATGTGTAGTCCTGGTTGGTCTCCAATTCATTCGATTTGAAAAAAATTTTGTTTGTTTTTTGAGTCTAAGTTTTCTGGTGTACTTGAAAAGGTCTATCTGGGCATCAACGTAGTTGGTGTGGTTTGCAGGTGCAAAAGATAGGCCTTTGTTCAGAATGTTGATGTCACTTTTAGTCGGAGTATATCTGGAGAGGTTTGTTATTAAGTTTGTGGTCTCTGGGCTCCCTGTTGTAGTTGCGTTTTCGATCTTGTCAGCCTGAAAACACTTTCTGTATGTGCATATTAGTCTTGCTTCCTTTTGGCAAAGGTGGAGTTCTCTGTCGCCTCCTCTTGAATCTGTTGGTATTGATTCAAGCCCCACGAATGTGATGTCATCTTTGTTGTCCTCTTGATGTTTCTCCTGCCAATGAACGGCCAGCGGGTATTGGGTGTCTTTTCTGTAACACCCATTTGGCACAAGAATAATTATAGATATTATCTTTGCTGTTATCACCAATAAAACCAACCTCATATGACCAAATGCCTGGACAATGACTACATGACCCTTTTCACAATTGAACCATTGAACCAAGCCAGCGCCCACTGCTAAACAAAGGTTTGTCTCCCCACCAAGTTCCTAATCATTTGGAAACCTAGGAGTGGCTCCCAAGCCAAACCATGTGCCAGACGGCAGGCTAAAAAAATAAAAAAACAATGAACCACAAGAGAGGGTGCGCAGAGGATCTTCGGTCCCGACACCAAAACTCCTGAACCTACTGAAACTCAGTATTCCAAGCAGCTTTCTCCCAGAGCAGTGCCAGATGTTAAGATTAATTCTAAATCTTCTAGCCATCACCTATTTTTTTTTTGCTGTCTCATGCAAAAGGGATGTGACCTAGCAGTTTGGGCTTGCCTGCCCCTTTTGGGGTGGTACCAAGCCTGATTTGCATATGGTATTTCTGCTTTCTGTAATGTCTTGGTAGGCGAAGAACAGTGGGCTGGAGGGTTGCCCAGAGCAATGCCAGAGGTTAAGATTCATTCTAAATCTTCCAGCCATCACCTCTTTCTTTTTTCTGTAGTCGCCCGAGTGGGATGGGTATGTCCAGACGTGGACCCCATGCCTGCTGGACCTAGAGAACTAAGCTACTCCTTGCTGATGAGTACCTGATTTGCATATGTCTTTCCCCTTTTGTAATGGCTGGGCAGGCAAAGACCCATGATGGACGGGTATTCCAAGGCATGGGTCCCGTGCCTGCTGGGCATACGCTCTTTCCCTTTTCGTAATGGCTTGGCAGGTGAAGAACAATGGTCTGGAGGGTTGCACAGAGCAATGCCAGAGGTTACGATTAATTCTAAACCTTCCAGCCATCATCTATTTTATTTTGCAGCTTTCTCTCTTTGCCTCACACAACCCTCCTGCTCATCCAAAGCCAAGCACCTCCTACTCTCTCCATGCCAGACCCCGCCGTATCTGTCCTGCATCCTAAGCGCCTGCCAATCTGTATCTATATATATACTAGGAGAAGTACCCATACTCCCAACTGGTTCTGTAGACAGACATAATAACACTGATCCTGTAGGTCGCTGTTGCGATTCGCTCATCACTTGATGTGCTTTGCACCCTGAAGTAAACTGCACTGAGAACGGGTGCATGCAGCTGGCTGAAATACCCTGGATTAGATGTTGGGGGGAGGCAAGAGTTGGTGTGCTGCTGCATATGATATGAAAATTGTTAGGCAAAATAACATGCAGTACCCTTTGGGAACACTACACACAATTAAGACTAGATGTGTAGGCACAATCTCACCTTTGGTATAAGTCTGTACTACACACTTTTGTGGTAGCAGGGCTGAGCAGCCAGGCTTATCTCAAGAGGGATGTGAGCAGTACAAGGGGTTACACAAAGGACTGGTGATCACATTGGTTCAAACAAACACTTACTCAAGGTTTCTTGGTAAAACACTATTAATTTATTTACAAAGTAATTTAGAAAACATTCCACTAGCAATAAGCACCTCAATATCACACTAACTCCGCTACAAAACCAATATGTTTCTGAACAAGTTAGGCTCCCCTGAAGTGGGAGCAAAATGGCACTTCAGTATCTTTAAAAAGGGGTAAAAAGACACAGGTTATAAGAATTAAACACAAATACTTTCTCAGGCATGACAAATAGTTCAGTTCACTACAAGAGGCAATGGATCAGTGTGTTGGATCGAATAACACAGATCTCGTAGTAAACGGTTAGGTCTTTGCCAATGTTCTTAGAAGTAGTTTGCACGAAAAAGAGTTATATATCGGATTAGGATAGAACAAGACTCCAAAGTTGGGAAAGTTTCAAAAACTTTCACCATGGCAGAGAGGATTTCTCAACCGTGTTTGCACAGAAAAGCTGCAGCTCAGGCAATTGTTCCTGGCAGTTCCTGCAGATCTCGCTGTTCCAGGGCCTCAGTCGTTTGGACAAGAGGCAGGATGTTGGGAGGTTCTTGCATTGCACAGGGAAGGATCCATAAGCTTGGCAAAACATTGGTTTAAGGTGTGAGTGCCTTAAAGTCGACAAACTGTTATCCTTCTCACTGGCTATCCGGTTTTCAAGAGCACTCTGAAGAAAATTCGACCAGTAGGGAGTTGGTTTCCAGGTGGCTTGTGAGTTGGTTGTTCCCACCATCTCAAGGGAAGAAGTTGTCCTTGAAGGGGCTTCTCTGTCGATGGAGTTTCAGGCTATTCGGACCTGCAGCAGGGCTTCACTGGGCAAACCAATGGTCCAGAAGTTGCAGCAGTCGTCTTCCTTCAGCTCGTCTTCGGTTCTTTCATTCCAGTGGTCGACTCTGCCTTCCAAGTCCCAGAGACCTGCTTTTAAACAGTTTGCTCCCATTCATTCTACCCTGGCTGCCACTCACCCAGCAGGGTGGCTGTCATTGCCGGACAGTCAGCCAGCCATCATGCCATCCCTCACATCCTGTCCACCCCAGACACTCAAGTGCCAGAGGGGGGCTTCAGTACTGAAGGCTGCCAAAGGCAACCGAACAAAGGGACCAAACTTGGTAGAGACAAACACTAGAAGGACCTTTCCAAAAGGAAATGACAAAAAAAGTCGATCAGAACCTGTTTTTACAGAGGGGGCTCAGACGCCACCTTGAAAAACATGACTCCGGTGGATTTGAGCTAGTGGAACATTTAAACGGGTTGCGGTCGGGTAAATCATGGTATTACCACTGCCACCAGCCATTCTGAGAGGAAAGGGTAACTCTTGCGAGCTGCATGCGTTTTTTTAAGCATTGGGAATACTAGGTATTCCCTCCAGCACTCTGCTGTAAGGCAGTGTGTGCTGGGTCTAGCTATGTAAAAAGACTAGCAATGTCAATTTAACTTTACATTCACTGGGAGACAGTAGTCAGTCTAAGAGAAGGTATTTAAAACATGGGAAGTCTGAAATACATCCCTGTGCCACTGCAGTGAGGGTGCTGCTTAACAATCAAGAAAACGATGATGCCTATGGCGTTGTCTAAAACTCAATATCCAAAGAACACAAAAGTTAAACACAAATCAAAATACATGAAAGAGTGGGACAAAAGGCTCACACTACTTCCAGGTAGAAATTAAAGTCCTATAAATCCAGCATAGTTGTTGGGGGTCTCAAAAGGTAATGGAAACTAGCACATTTATGAGAATTCTCCTTAACAATTATATGATAAGGCATTTATAAAGTGCTTGCACAAAAGTGTTTATAGGTGCCACAAGACAAGGGAGGATATTAGGAGGACAAGACAAACAATCCTACTAGGCCTTGTGTCATTCAGATCATGCAGATGCGACAAAAGAAGTGCAAGGGGAAGGATAGGGGGAAGTGCAAGGGAGAGGAAGGGGGAAGTGTGATCAGGGAGGCATGGCTCTGAGAAAGTGCAGCCAGGACAGGTGACTCTGGATAAGTGCAGGGAGGGAGGGGGGCTGTAGGGGTTACAGCTACAGCCCCTAAATGCGTGGTAGGCCTGGGGCAGTGCAAAGGGAGACTGGTCGAGGAGGCGCCTGGTACCTAGTGAGACTCTTAAGGAATCAAGTAGCCATATGGTGCAGCAGACAGGTAAGTTAGCAAGGGAGTGAGAGAGAGAGAAGGCAGAGGAGAAAAGGTCAGTCTTGAGCTGCTTGTGGAACTTCAGGTGGTCCAGCTCAAGTCTGAGAGGGGCAGGGAGGCCATTCCAGAGGGAGGCACCTGCAGAAGAGACAGCTATACCCCCCCACTCTCTGCCTCTCTGCCTTGAGAAAAGTATGACCCTCAGAGAGTTGGAGGTAGCTGAGGGAAGGGCTCTAAAATAAGGTATTTCGGACGAGAGAGTTGGATATAGAGCGGGCCCTGACCCCCGAAAGCCTTGTGGATGATGCAGGGGGCCTTGAACTTGATGCTTGCAGCCACCTGGAGCCAGTGGAGAGATGTCAGGGCTGAAGAGATACAGTCCCTGAGCTTGAGGCCAAGGATAAGTCTAGCAGTCCTGTTCTGGATTAGTTGCAAGGCATGAAGAGTAGAGGTAGGCAGATTGAGAAAGAGGTTGTTGCAGTAGTCCTGCCTGGAGAGAACTAGGGCTCTGGAGACAGTGAGCTTCTGGGGGAAGATGAGGAAAGGTAGAATACCTCTAATGAGGTGCAGCTGGAAGTTGGCCTTTTTGGCAAGGTCCCTAATGAGAAGAGAAGGAGAGAGTGGAGTCGAAGATGACACTAAGGTTTTTTGCCTCACATTGCCTCATACTGGGACCTTCTATGCTCTCTCCCAACCTGTCGCCTCACCCTGGGAAGGTGGAGTTTATTGTGGTGCATTGCAGTTCAAATATCTTGGAAACCATGCATTCTACATCTTGGACTGGAGTTTTGGTCCTTGTGTTGGGACCTGCCCTTCTTCGACCATATTGATGTTGCCCCAATTTCAGGCAACCATATCATGTGTGAAGGTGCTAAAATCCAAGTAAAGGGGCGAGCTGTCCAAATGTCATGTAGCCAGTAATGTCTGAAGGGTCCTAACAGGTAATTATGCAAAATTTGGTGCAGACTGGTAAAATGGTGTGGAATTGTATAAGGAACAATGCTTTCCCACAAAGCCACAAACAAATTTTAACTTTTGTCAAAATACAGGGAAAAGGGTGCAGTGTACAAATGTCATGTAGCCTGTAATGTCCGGGGGGTTCTAACAGGCAACTATGCAAAATGTGGTGCAGATTGGTGAAACGGTGTGGAATTGTGTAAGGAACAACACAAATCCCACCACAAACAATCACATTTTTACTTTTATATAGATATGTGTATGTTGTAGTGTGGTGTTCACAGCACCATGCACGAGTATCAAGTTCCATAGGAAACTTGAAAATTAAATTACTAATAACCTTTGATACGCATAACAATTGTGGATATTTTGTAAACAAAAACTTTGTCATGGGCCCCCTCACCCTGCCCCCCACAGACTGCAAATTCTGGGAAAGATTTGTTAAAACATGCAAAAGTTATTTTCGGTCTACTACCATTCATTTCCCCACAGAGAATAAGTCAAAAATTACGTGCAACGCTCAGCAAACATCACTGGATGAAATTGGATCAGGTATAAAACAACTTGGGCACAACACTTTGACATGATTTCTGGGAGGGGTCAGGGGTTATTCCATTGAGTAGTTGCTAAAATATTTCTTGGGGAAGGAGGTGCCCCCTTCTCCTAAAATTATAGCTATATCGCCCATGGTGATTTGCGGCAGAGAGACTTTTCAGAAATGAAAAAACCACCTCTATTTTTTTGTTTGATGCAAAAGATAACCTGGTTTACTTCCAAAATAGCCAGGGTTAACCGAAAACGAAAGGTGGAAAAAATGACATTTGGTGGAGGAAAAAGAATGACATGGCATCAGACTTGAGTTGGGGCGGGGGAAGCGGTCACCAAACGAAATTGTGGTTTGGGGGTATCTGGGTACCAAGTTCAGAGCTTTTAAGTGTTCTCATATACTTATAGTAGAAAACAGGATTGAGAATGAAAGTGCATCACATGAATAACCAGGGTTATTTCATTAATAACCAGGGTTGTTTGTAGTACGTTAGTATCATCATGGTTCTACTAAACGTGGTTATGGGAAAAAGTTAAAAAAACAAAAGTGAGATAAAAAATCTTATTAATATTAAACTAAAGTGTTAATGGATGCGGCCAAAGACTGTGAATACTAGGTTATTTTTAGGAACTAAATGGTAAAATATGGGAAGTGGTCATAGCTGAAGGCCATGGATAGTGGGCCCCAACGAAACCTATTGTGGATACATGTAAAGAGACTATGGCGAAAGGCTGTGGCCACTGGTCATCGCCGAAGGCCATGTCTAGTGTTCCCAAAAGAAACCTAGTGGTGTGGCCACGGTTGACGGCTGGGGCTACTGGCCATGGCTGAAGGCCATGGCTAGAGGGCCGGTTTAGGAAACCTATTGGATCAATATGTATAGTGGACATGGCCAAAGGCCATGGCTAACAGGACTGGCAGAAAGCAGAAAACTATTGGGACAACATGTAAAGGGGGTATGGTTGAAGCCGGGGGCAATGATCATGGGCAAGGGCCATGGTTAGTGATTGGGTAGTTTTTAAAAAGATAGAGTTGGCAGGGCCAAAGGCTGTACTCAGTGGCCAGGGATGAAGTCCCTGGTGTGTGGGCCTACTTAGGCCATGCCCACCTAGTGGGTCCTAAAGAAAACTATTGAGGGAGCATGTACAGTGGACGTGGCCAATGGCTGTGGCCACTGGCCATGGCAAAAGGCTATAGCTAGTGGCCTGTAAACAAAAACGATGGTATAACAGAACCCCTGAAATTCACTTAAAAAAAACCTTTGTTAAGGTGCAGTTAAGTTGTGCCGTTTTAACACAAAAAAATCTTAGAAATTCAGCGAATGTGGGAAGTCATGACCAGCTTAACTCAGTATGCTCCTACTGCAAAGCCCATGAGCACATGCATATCATAAGAGAAAGGATTCCCAATGACATGAAACATGGCATTGTGGGGGCATCAATGGAAAAGCAACAAGTTAAGCTTGTCATTATACAGCAGCACCCTGTTTGATGTTCTAGTAATGCCTCTGAGTCCTCACTGAGGTTCTCGCTTTGCTCAGCCCAACCTGGGC
The DNA here is from genome assembly GCF_040938575.1 of Ambystoma mexicanum. Lineage (NCBI taxonomy): Eukaryota > Metazoa > Chordata > Amphibia > Caudata > Ambystomatidae > Ambystoma > Ambystoma mexicanum. Next base: position 205,085,819 of record NC_090923.1, on the reverse strand, counting down.
AGGAAGTCCATTACTGGCCATGTCTGCACACAATCCTAGAGTTTACAGTTCTCTTAAAACATGTTTGAAGACACAGCCAGAGCACAGAAATAACTAAAATGATTCCTCAAAAAATCAATTGTCATGTATAGTCAGATTAAGAATCTAATTCAGGACAGTGATGGCATCGACTGTAAAGGAGTCCAAATGTTAGCAGACACCTAGTCATCTAATTAAATGTCATTCTGATTGAAGAGAGGAATTAGTGGTGAAACGTGAAAGCTGCGGGTACTCTGGCACTTCCCATCTAGGAGGCCTGCTGTCAGAACCTTGCAGGGCATGATGTGTTCTGACTGGGTACCAGTTCTGAGCTGCTGGTTGGGTCCTCTGAGTCTGGTATCTCCCTCTGTTCCCTACAAGATGTTTAGGGGAGGGAGCTTGCTTCCCTCTTGGAACTCCTGGACTTCCATCACTGTTGGAAGATGTAAGGTATACTGTACCTTCAGCTCGGGTCCAAATGAGTCCTTCTTCTTACTCATTGCAAAGTCTTCAGATGACATGCTAAGTGAGGGGTTAAACCCTCTTTTAAAGCCAAATGGGCCTCAGCGATTGGTGTAGGCTAAGCCTACTTTAATGAACCAGTCCTGGTTCGCCACTGACAATCTTCTTTTATGCATGAGGTCAGGTCTTGAGTGCTCTACAACAGGACAGACAAAGGGGTGACAACATATACCTAAGTCCCGCCCATCTTCCTGTCTGTTGTAGATCAAAGTGTCTTCCTGGTTAACTGAGCCCTCTCTGATTCTTGTTTAAAGCACACGTTTTCCCTTAAAGTATGTTCTGGGAGCAGACCTCCTGTCTCCCCAAACCACATACTACTCCCCTCTGAAAGGGGTCAGCTCTGCAGGGTTTTGCCTGCAGTAAATAGTGGACCCACACATGCATTTCACTTAAAGGGTTGGGAACTAGCTTCAAGCTGACACATTGCACACCAAAGGGGTGTAAATCCAGCCTTCCTGTTGTCTCTCCGGCAACCAAGCCCATTCGTCAGGCTTGCTTCTATTATCTCTCATTAGTATGCACTGCCACCAGCCGGAGAACAAAGGAATGCAGATCCATGGAGCCTTTGATATTTTAATTAGGCTGCTCATGGCTAGAGGAAGGTGTGCCTTCCCCCTTCTTGGAATGCTTTGATGTAACAGGGCTGTCACATTCCATGTGAATATGATAGGGGAAGACAGCGCCTTTAGGCTGTGTCTTTACATATGACTATGCATTTGTGCGGGAAGCAGATGAAATTGGTGCAGAATTGCCACACTCATTTCTCGGAGGTTGGTCTCCCTTCATTCATTTTCATTTATCAAAAGCTCAGGTGAGCACACTCTCCCTGTGGGGATGGTTAAATTCCTCAAATGCTCTGCTTTGAAAAAGGCAATGTCAGTGATTGCAGTATAGCAAGTTTATGATATGATATGATATGGTATTTGTAACGCGCCTATACACATGTGTTTCGAGGCGCGACGAGGCAGGGAGGGGGGGACAAGGGGAGACAGACAACGATCTTACTAGGCCAGGTGTCATTCAGATCGCGCAAGTGCAGGGGTGGGGGAGGGGGAAAAGTGCAAGGGGAAGGGGAGGGGGGGAAGTGCAAGGGGAAGGGGAGGGGGGGAAGTGCAGTACAAGGTAAGTGGCGTAACGTAATAAATAAATAAATAGGGCCAGCTGGTGGCAAGTGTGAGGTAAGTGCAGAACAAGTGCTGGGGGAGGGGGGGGCTGTAGGGATACGGAGACAGTCCCGCAGTGCAAAGGGGTTCCAGGGCATCAGTGCAAGTGGAGAGTGGCAGGGCCCAGGACCGAGGCCGTTTAGAGTGGTCCAGTTGCAGGATCAGTGCAGTTTCAGTGAGGAATTAATTAGCTGTTCAGCAGGGGAGAGGGAGAGAGAAAGCAGAAGCAAAGAGGAAGGTTTTGAGGTGCTTCCGGAACCGGAGATGGTTCTCCTCAAGTTTCAGGGAGGCAGGAAGGCTGTTCCAGAGGGAGGCCCCTGCCGCGGAGAGAGATCTACCCCCAGCTCGTTGCTTCGAGAAGCGGCTAACCCTGAGGGAATTGGAGGCGGATGAGCGAAGGGCTCGGGAAGGAAGATATTTGGGAAGAGAGAGTTGAAGGTATTTAGGACCCAGGCCCCAGAAGGCCTTGTGGACAATGCAGAGGGTTTTGAACTTTATCCTCGCAGCCACTGGGAGCCAGTGTAGAGATTTCAGTCCTGGAGAGATACGGTCCCTGGGCTTGAGGCCAAGGACAAGTCTCGCAGTTCTGTTCTGGATGAGTTACAGAGGGCGGAGAGTGGAGGCAGGCAGATTAAGATAGAGGCTGTTACAGTAGTCCAGCTTCGAGAGAACCAGGGCTCGGGAGACAGTGAGCTTCTGGGGGAAGGAGAGGAAGGGAAGAATACCTCTGAGGAGGTGCAGCTGGTAGTGTGACCTCTTGGCGACGTCAGAAATATGAGGAGAGAAGGAGAGTGTGGATTCGAAGATGACCCCAAGGTTTTTTGCCTTGCAGGTAGGAGCAGGGAGGGGGCCAAGGGAGGCAGGCCAGAGAGCTACAGGGAAGGAGGGAGTGGGAGTACCGATGAGTAGAATCTCAGTCTTACTGGCATTAAGGCAGAGGTCATTGGCGGCACACCATTCTTGGATAGCAGACAGACAGTCAGAGATGAGGGAAGGAGAGGGGGAGGCTGAGGGTAGCCTGAAGATGAGTTGGGTATCGTCCGCATAGCACTGGAAATTAGGGCAGAGAGCGGCGATGCGGTGGGCAAGGAGTGCCAGATACTGGTTGAACAGCCAGGGAGAGAGATTAGATCCCTGGGGGACACCAGAGGTGGAGAAAAAGATGTCGTTGAGGAAGGACCCCAGTTGGACCTGGGAGGGTCGATTTGAAAGGAAAGAGGTCAACCACGCCAGAGCCTGACCAGTGATACCCAGGTTTTCCCGGTTTCAAACTCTGTATGTATGTTACACAATCACTGACTTTCATATATGGGATGGATGTCCACTTCTGCTGTGCGCTGCCATGGACATACCAGCGCTGAACTGGGAAAGTGCCACAGACAAACCCTGGTCATGTGCTTCAAACATGCATTAGCGGGAAATGGAGTTTCACACAAAGCTACCTTTTACATTCTCAAATGGCACTAAGGGAATAAAATAATACAATAAAGCTCTTGATACATCTTACTTCATGATATAATGGTATACAGTCAATAAAGGGGGATATATGGTTTTAAAATGGTTTGCTAAAATTTAATTCATTTTAAGCAGCAATGGGGCTGACTGCCTTTAAAAAAAAAAAAGTACACACACATTTTGTTGTTAACTTATATGCCCATAATATTTTTGCTTAGTATATCTGCTAGATGTGTCTGCAGTATGTGCACAAATAAAGATATGACAGGTTTTGAATGTATCTTTCTTGGGGAAAAAAAACGGACATGTGTTTTTCATATTAAAAGTGCAATAGATTCAATTAACAGATTTTCCATCGTACAAATTGGAGGCTCAGTTGAATTAAATGTATGCTACACCATACCCGCATATTGATATAATGGTCTGGAAGGAATTGAAGTTATGGCCTAAACAATGTTACTGGTTAAACATGCTGCTGCCAATGGTCACTTTCCTTCATTGGCTGAGCCGCTGAAAAGGCATGTGCTGAGAGCTTTTTCCCTCTGATATGGACTGTAACTAACTCCCCTAAGGAATACGCTGTGCCTCTGGTGAGAAGTTCTTAGATCCCAGCCATGGGGATGTTCTGTTTTTAAGTGCAGGGCTAGGTCATTGTGTTTTTCAAACAGATCAGCTAGCAAGTGATGGACAGGCTTAAAGGAATCCATTGCCAGGCGCATTCTTTTGTCTGTAGGAGACAGAGGTGGGATGGTGGAGATGAGGAGGCGGAAGAGAAATGATAGTGCAGAGAAGCTACCTGCCATCTTGGATCACTCTTGGACATCTCTTTCTTAAATCCTGTATGCCTGCCTTCCTGCAGACGCAGAGCTCTAGCTATTCCAGCAAAATAGAACAACCATGTTGTTAAAATGACTATGGTTGGCTCCTAGCAAAGCCTTATTAGTACTGGAGATGTCACACCCATAGTTCTCTGGATGAATGTTGAGTAACGTACGAAAGAACAGTTTCTCAGAATAGATCTCTTTTGAGTTTCAAGTGGAAGAGTATTGTCAATAATGGTTACAAGATTCCCTACCTTGGAGGATGGTATTTTGCATGGTCCATATCATCAGGCCAAGGGATTTAGGTGATGATTGAAGACACTAGATGACAAATCATCATTTTCGTTTTGGAAGTGTTGTGTTTCAGTCTGTTTGATGTCATCCATGTTTTCACCTGTGCAAGGAAAGGTTTTAGGTCTGAGGCGTCTGTTATTGAACTGTTCTAAGATGTGTAGATTATTTGTGTGTCAACTCCATAGTTGTAGCATGTGACTAAAGTCGGTGATGAGGTCGCATAGGAGTGACATATAGATATTGAAACAGAGAGATGATAGTTTTGGCCCTTACCATACTTTGCAGGTCATAGGGTGAGTTTGGAGTTTGATGGGGGCTGTGATAGCAGTTTCAGTGTTACCAGTGAAGAAGGAAGTTACCCAGCATAGAGTAGTTCTTTTGATTCCATTGTCACTCAGTCGCTTTTGGAGGTTTCAAAAGGTGGTCCAGAAGGCTGAGTCTGCTCTCTGTGTTATCATCTGTTTTGTTCTTGAGTATGTTTCATACTGAACAAAGAGTTGATTCTGTTTCTCTAGATTCTCTGAACCCATGCTAGGCCTCCTACAGGAGGTTTATTGTTTTGATGATGCCCCGTAGTTGTCGTATACAAATTGTTCTAGTACTTATCCAATGAATGCAGTGATTGAGTTGGGATGGTAGTTTTCAGGCTCATTTAGGTCAGCTGTGAATTTTTTGAGCAGTGGTTTGATGTTTGCAGACTACAGCAGAGGAGGGATACTCCTGGTGTAGAAAGTATCATTAAGGAATGATAGGAATATAGGCATCAGTTCTGTACATTTTGTGATCGATTTAAGGTTGTGGTCATACATCCTCCACCAGTCCTCCATGGTGGCAAGAAGGTCATGTGCCAAGAAAAGGCAGAAGGAGATCAGAGAGGGAGGCGGAGGAACCTTGGTGATGTGGCATTGAGGTACAGTAGCAAACATCAAGTGCTGTTTAGATATGTTGTGTTAAGACAAGAGGGAGGAACAACACAATTCATGCAACAACCATTATAATGTAGGCACTCAATGGAAAGCAGACACTTCTTGTGTGGAGAAAGTGGAAGCCAAAGAGTGGGATACATACAGAGGGAAACAGTGTTTTGAGGTTGATATAGGCAGTTTGACCACATTTCTCTCATTGGACTCAGCTGTATGCTTTGGGACACACTGGTATAAGAGGAATTTAGCAGGAATGAAAAGCGGATGAACGCCTAGGGTAACTGTCTGTTGATGTGGGGTGTGCTCTGCCTCACATGCAGTGCACTATGTGCCACAGAACCGCACTTTTCTTGCCACTCAGCTGTATCCAATGCAATGCAAAGTGAATGATGGAGACACATGCATTCGATTTTGGCCAGATGTCCTCCCTTGCCTCAGCAGTACAGCTGCAGCACACCATACCACCTCAGGAGCCCTAAAGGAGTGTGAAACTCCTCGGACTAAGTGACCGAGTCATTGTCAGTAACCCATGGAACTCCACGATGGGTGTGGTACGTGCCCTTGGCCTTTCTCTCAGTAAGAGAGTCTGTGGTTATTTTGAGTGACAGCAGCAAGTAGAACCAGGGATAGCAGCTTGAAGCGATCATAAAGGACTCTTGAGATTACAAGAAAAGATACTGGGTACCAGAGGAGTTGGGATTTCTATGGGGAGCAGGGAAGAGTTAGGGTTCAGTTAAGCAGTTATTACTAGTAGCCTTTCAGATATAAGCTGACCTGTTGTTAACTCTGCCCACTCCTACTCACATTTCAGGGGTGAGCCTTAGCCCCAACGGCCTGTCTGAGGTATCAGAGTAACATGTAAAACTACGGTCATGATTTTGTGAGAAGTAATCTGTACAGAAATACATACAATGGCCATATCAGTCACACAATCAGATACTTATAATGGAAATGAGATTAATGTACAGTGAGCCAGTTGATGGAAGGTGAAGAGTTAAGGAGAAACTGCAGAGTAGCCAGACACATCTACATGGAAATGGCAGCCTATATACAGTGAAGACCCGGGAGAGGTGATCACGGGGAGCAACACATGCTAGGATAGTGGGAGGAGTACCGTTCCAGGGGTAAGAGATGGAGTTTAAAGGGCTCTTTGAATACATATATATTGTAGTTGTTTTTTATATTGCAGTATAAGGAGGACCAGTGGTGGAGGGCAAGGAGAGAGGAGGAGTGGAAACAAGGGCATTCAGGGTGGGCACTGAACAGAGATAGTGGTTCTTAGAATGTTAGGGCATGTTTTCCTTGTTGCTGATTGTACAGGCTCATTGTCTGAGACGCAAACATATGTGTTGACCGATTTGATATTTTGACACTTTTTGGTGTTTCCGGCCAAGTGAAATGCTTTCACACTCCCCTTGCACTTCAACTCTGCTCTTGGGAAAAGCTCTTATCAGGCCCTTTTGTTATAAGACATTTATATCGGTATCAGGTATTAATATCGCCACATATATGGTCGCCGTAAATAACATCGCCGCGAAAATGTCGTGGCGATATTATTTGGGTGACCATATATGTGGCGATAGGGGCAAAAATAAAAATGTGAAAAAACAAAAAAAATAAAAAAAATTGAGATTTGATGGAGTGTCCCCCGCATGTTCCATGCAATAATGTTGCCACAAAAAACGACAATTTTTTGGCGATATTTTTGTATGCCGATATTTTTGTGGTGACATTATTACATGGAACCTTTATATCCTCTATGCTACTTTATGTAGAACAACTATAGGCCATATAGCTGGTAGTGCAGAGGACACTTTTCCTCTAAAGAGCTTTTTACTTTTACAGTGGGCCTCATTATAACTGTGCCGGTCCAGTAACAATGGTGCCGGTAAGCCTACTGGAACCGTTGTTACCGGACCGGCACAGTACAACTCTGCAGGCAGGCGTTGTCCTGCCTGCCAGGGTCAGACCTGCCGGGCATGACGGCAGCTGCTCACATAGTTCTCACGGAAGCCCTGTACCATTGTTAATGGCGTCTGTGCTCCTGTGTCCCCATTCACATGGAGTTCTATGGGGCTCCATGTAAATGCGGACTAATAAAATTACCAGCGCCTGACTTCGCAGCCATGGAAATGCGCGTGATTTAGATGGACGGTTGGGGGCAGGAATCGTGTTACACTTTGATGGTTTGCGAGGGATATGAAATGGATTACACCTCAATTAATTACTTGGGGTAGGAAACCTACTGTGCTTAGCAGGTTTTGTGAGGGACAGGAAATGTGTCACACTTGGCTGGATAATTGGGGGTGGTAATTGTATTGCACATTGATGGGCCCTGCGGTGGGAAAACATCATCGCCCTTGGATGGGTTTAGGTGGATAGGAAATGGACATTGCACTTACAAATCTAAACATGTAGGCAAACACGTGTGTTGCACGCGGAGAAAACGGTGTAAGTTACAAAATGCACTGCACTTGAATATCTAAGACTAGCAGATGCCTAGCCAGGCCAACCAATCCCTAAGCTTGGCCACATTCACACACACATCTTAAACCTCTATGAGAATTATCCATACTCTGGACTGGCGTTACCACTGCAAGCGGCGCATAGAAACTATAGTTATGTTAAAAGGCTCTGTATAAATGACAATCTTGATTGCACATTGTGTACAATGACTCTAAATGGGAGAGAACAGCTGACAGGGAGTGTATGAAAGAGATAGCACACTTCCACCACCCGTCGCCCCATATGAAATGCTTTCCTGTGATATGGCATGCTACAGTGTATTTTAGTATTTTATCAGGTCATACCATAATGACAACTTCATGTAATGTTAACAATATTTTGGAATGCTCAGTAAATCCTGCAAAGTCTCACTTTTTGGGATGTTTTAGACTTTATTCTGTGACTAAAAAATAACTCCGATCTGTATTCTCTTAAAGCCACTCGCGTGCCTTTCCTTATCTGGGAGTTTGTTTTGGAGAAAACTCCGATTTGAAGCATTGTCAACTTACTTTATTAAGAACACCATTCTGGCAAAGTGTGTGACTTTGTTGGTGCTCATGCTGGACACTAAAACACTGAGTTCTTTTTTGGTGGATAATTTCTCCCAAATAAGTTGTTCACTAAGAATGATTGAACAATTATTGAAACGTCTAAGTACATTACTACATTCAGAAGTGTGGAATGCTGATAAGATATATGCACACATTGCAATTAGAGTTACTGGGATTGTCAAATTTAGGTGCACTCTGCTGTATGCATTTTAGTCACTGCTGGGATTGCCAAATTTAGATGCCCCTTTGCTATCTGCCTCCCAACATGTGCACTACCAAGACTTGCCTTATATACACACTCTGTTCCCTACTCTGGACTATTCTAACTATCACCACACTAATGGCCCACACTAACTCCACACCTTGCAACCTGCAAGAAAGAAACACGCGACTTAGAGTGAGGCTGCCACGTCTGTATGACCTCAAAAACAAAAGAACTAGACCAACAGGTTCTATATCAACTCTAACTGCCTCCGACCCTAACCCTTTTGTCCTAGCTGCAGAAAGGCACCCTAAAATACAAACTGACTTTCTCCATAACCAGAACAGACCCAACATTCCCAATCCTAGACTCATCCAAGAAAAAATCACAACCCCTACCTTATCAGGAGCCCTTATCAATGCGAGGTCCCTCATAGCACACAATATGGACATTGCCAACATACTTTCCATGGATAACCTAGACCTCCTCGCTATCACTGAGACCTGGCTCCACGATGCCGCAGGTCTCGCATTCATGATTGCCATACCAGACAACTACAATATACTAAGAGTCAATCGGCCTAACTCTAGGGGAGGTGGCCTGGCCATCATTGCCAAAACTAAGTTAGCTGTAAGACTTACCCTTCACCCAGCAATTACATCTTGTGAACTTCTTTCTGCTAAAATACCTATCTCTAATAACAGTACACTACCTGTCCTTCTGGTGTACAGACCACCAGGCCCACTAGGTAACTTTGAGGAAGACCTATCCAGCCTCCTCACTAATAACATCAAAGATTCCACCCAGCTCCTATTACTAGGTGATTTTAACTTGGGATTCAATGATGATGAGGACAAACATGCCCAAACCATCCAATCAATCTTAGTCGATCATGGCCTTACCCAAAAAGTTTTAGCCCCTACACATATAAAAGGATGTATATTAGATTTCATACACAACCGAAACTGTGCTACTACCATCTCTAATATTTTACTCATAATCTGGACCGATCACAACCTCATCTGCTTCTCATCCACTATAGAGCCTCCTAAATTAGATAATCTGGCAATAGTACCACCTATGCCAACCAGAAGTAAAAAAGAAATTACGGCTGAAAAACTACTCCCACTCCTCTTACCAGCTCTCACTGCTAGCGCTATTAACTCTGACCCTAATACGCTAGTTGAGGCTTTCAACAACACTATGTCCAAAGCCTTGGACATACTAGCCCCTATCAAACTACGTAAAGTAAACAAGAATCTCATCTAAACTCATGGTTCACCCTTCACCTCAAAGAACTGCGAATCCAAAAACATAAACTCCAAGCTATCTGGAGGCATACACCTTCAGTTGAGAATAAAACTCTACTCGACAACCTTGCTAAAAAATATAAGAAGGAAATAATCCAAACCAAAAAAGACACATTTAATGAGAGAATTAGTAAAGCTACCTCTAACTCCAAAGAACTCTTTTCCAACCACCGGGAAATGGAAAACCTGATTGCTCCCACAGACAATGTCCCCAAGGACAAACAATGGTGCACCAGTATCCAAAATGCCTTAGCTAATAAAATCACAACCCTACAGTCCAAAATTGCAAAGAAGAAAGCGTCCTTGAGTTCCACTGGAACCCATACTACCCATTTAACAGATACATCTAGAACAGTTGCACAAAGCAACTACAAACCATTCAGATTCACCAACATATCCATATTGGAAACTGAAAAGGTGATATAATCCCTGAAACCATTTAACTGCCAAGGTGGCAGCTGCCCAGCACAAGTTATTAAGGATGCAGCTAGAGACTCAGCACCCTTAATCTCTAAATTAATCAATGCCTCCTTTAGATCCAGCACTGTACCCACAAACCTCAAGGAATCTTGGGTACTGCCTCTCCTTAAAAAACAGACCCTTGACCCAGCTATCCCTACCAATTATAGGCCCATTACCACAGACCCATTTCTCATTAAAATCATTGACAGAGTAGCCTACTTCCAGATCCAAAACTATCTGTAGACAAACCAACTACTAGGATCACGCCAATCTGGATTCAGACCATTACATGGTACTGAAACGGCCTTAATTGACCTTAAGACACAAATCGACGAGTTGAAGGATAAAGGTAAAACAGCTATGCTCCTCCTCCATGACTTATCGACGGCCTTTGACCTGGTGGACCATGCAGTGTTATGCAACTACCTAGGGTCTACCGCCTATTTCTCAAGCAAAGCTATAGCCTGGGTACAATCCTTCCTAGCCAACCATACGATGAGAGTGTTCTCCCCCTTAGCTTCAGCGGACCCAATACAAATCACCTGTGGTATCCCACAAGGTTCCTGTGTCTCCCCCACAATGTACAACATCTTCACTAAGCCACTCTTCCACAAACTTGACAGACTGGGGGTAGGGTATCTTACACTAATTATGCGGATGATACGCAGATCCTCATACCACTATCTGGCAACTTTGTCGAAGACACAGCTCTAGTAAACAAGATTTACCTCCTCATTCAGGCATGGATGGCCTCCCACGGCCTCTGCCTGAATGACGACAAAACAGAGATACTATTCCTGGGTTCCAACTCTAACCTCAAAAAATCAGCCCTAATTATCTTGCCTTCAACATAGATGGCAATATAATTAAAGTGACAACAAAGGTAAAAACACTAGGTTTCTACCTTGATTCCACATTATCTCTCAAAAAACAAGTCAACTCCTTGGCTCCCTCCACAGCTTACACCTGCAAATTAATCAGGGCCTGCAGACCCTACCTCTCCAAAGCCAATTGTATCACACTAGCCAATGCCCTAGTATTGTCTAAATTGGACTACTGCAATGCCCTATATGCGGGCGCCAGTAAAACTGTCATAAACAAAATGCAAATACTGCAGAATAATGCTCTTAGAGCAGCCTTGGACATACCCCGCAGAGCGCACATATCCAACATCAGGAAAGACCATCATTGGTTTAAAATCAGTGACAGAGTTCTCCTCAAAACGTTATCTCTCACCCATGAAGGATTAAACAATACTGTGACCCCACACATCTCGGCTAGACTGACCAGAAAATCCTCCAGTCACCACAATCGAGCTTCTAACCACTTCCTACCTGAAACTCCCAGATTCAGACTAACAAAAGCGGGTGGAGCAAGTTTCCCTATTAGAGCTGCCCCTGCCTGAAATGCATTCCCTACTGCATTGAGTGCGCTATACCAATTTTACCCTTATTACTACCTTGCCAAAAACAAAAATATGGCCCAAAATATTATGATCCTTTACTTTCGAATATCTGCAATTAAGCACATGTTAGAGAAAAACATCAATATTTACATCTCACATTATTATACATCACAACAATTTTCATGCAGAATACTTTACCACACTGTACCATAATAAGTTAACCTGATTCAGCACCTTCCATTAATGCACGTTACCACACTTTTTCCATGTGTGGCACTTTCCTTTGCATTTATCTCCACACTAAACAATATATCCGGTTTCTCATGGCGCATACCACCTTGTCATTAGGTTACATGCATTATGAAATAGCCAACTGCATCTTTCTTTTCAATCTAATCAGTACCTGTCTCTACCTGCTCAAGTCTCCTGATGTCATGCTTCAGATGATAGGGCGTAATTTGGTTAACATGAACAAACTGTTCTGTTACCATTTCATCCTCTGTCTTTAATATTTTATAGACTACCGGGGACACTTTATCTATTATTTCAAAGGGACCTTGCCATACCGCAAGAAATATTGAGTTTTTAAGTTTACCTTTCCCGAAATGAAACTTATATACCCGATCACCTATTTCATACTCTTTCACAGATGTCTTTTTATCATAGTAGGACTTTGCACTATCAGCAGCTCTTTCCAAATTTTGCTGCACTAATGCAAATGCATGTTGTAAATGCATTCTCAGTTCTTCCACATACTCGTGAACTGTAGATGCACTCAGAGTGTTTGCTCATGTGTCCTGTATAATAAATGTTGTGGCAGTACCATTTTCCTTCCTGTCTACACCTCATGAGGACTGATACCTGTCGCTTTAGCAGGAGTTGACCTGATGGCCATCAATACTAAAGGTAACCGCAAATCCCAATTAGAACCTGCCGCTGCTACAAACTTCTTTAGTAATTCCACTACAGATCTGTTGCAACGTTCAACATTCCCAGAAGAGGCAGGCCGATATGCGATGTGCAACTTCCTTTTTACTCCCAATATCTGCCACACCTTGCTCATTAAATTGCTCGTGAAATGACTTCCTCTGTCTGACTCTATTCTTTGTGGTAACCCAAATGTTGAAAATATGTGACTTACCTGCAATGTATCTGCTCTTTGCGTACTAGAATCTGGTGCAGGAATACATTCTACCCATTTCGACATTAAACATACCACCATCAAAAGATAACAGTTTCCCCTACTCAATCTCTTTACATGCCCTACATAGTCAATTTGTAAATCTTACCATGGAAGAGTTAAACCTCTTTTCATTAATGGAGCTATATGCATTGGTGAAGCAGGTTTAAATTGTGCACATACCAGACACCCCCTGGTATACAATTCCACATTGTGGGACATGTGTGGCCAGTAAGCATAATATTTCAGTATCTCTAAAGTTTTTGTGAACCTTTGTGTCCTGCAGTTATCGCATCATGTGTATGGTGTTACATTAACGGTCTGAATGAAAGAGGTACCACCCACTGTTTCTGGTCTGTTAGGGATTCCCTGATCATCAGACCATCCTATAGTTTAATTCTTTTTTTGTTCTTTAAAAACACTCTCAACTCTTCTTTTCCTGTACAATCATTTTCAGTTAAAGGATTCTGTTCGGGGTCCATCAAATGATTATAATAAACCCCCAATACAGGGGTTTCTTTTTGTGCCTTAATCAGATCCTGATCTGGTGTATCATAACTCCATTGCACTATGGGTTGTTAAACTTCCTTTGGAGTTTTAGAGCATGCAACTGCATCTATTTGTATTTCACCAATTAAGTGTTAAATGGGCAACAATTCTCCCATAACAGCCCCAATATTGGCCAATTTATCTGCTTTATCATTTCCCTTCGTATCCTCTCCTGGTGCTTTCAAATGTCCACAAATTTTGCTCCAGTATACTGCTAAATCATTATCTGCCACTAATCTGTCAATAGCTTGTATCATGTTCCCATTTTTGAGGGGCTTTTTGTTATGTGTGAGCATGCCTCTTGCTTTCCAGGCAGGCAGATACTCTACAAACCTATTTTGTGCATAATCAGAGTCAGTCACCAGGACAATTTTACTGAATATGTCATCAACTGCAGTAGTAATTGCTTTATAAATGGCTGCTAACTCAGCTACCTTGCTACTCCTAGCCCCAATTCCCATTTCTATACTAGAAATGTCCTCATATCTCACCCAGACATGTCCTATCCCTGACACCAACTGTTTATTGCTGTCATTTTCAATGTAAAAAGCACATACATCGACATATACAATTGGCAATTCCTTGCATGTATTTTTGTCAAAAGCGTTGTGTGATGATTGTGCAAACTCCTCCAAACTGGACTCCACCTCTACTTAATCTGATAAACATTCAGCTGCACAGTCATGTAGATCTGCCAACCCATGAGCAATTGGGCTCTTTTTATTCTGGCCATATCTCACTTCTACAGGAAAGCCCTGCAATGCCAAAATCCATGCAGTAATTTTGGACCATGCTAGATTGCCTGATCTAATCCTTTTACTCTGTAAAAACTGCAATGGTTGATGATTTGTCTCAATGATCACCTTCTCCCGTTGAACAATGGGATGAAAATGTTGCAATGCCCATACGGTGGTCAGAAGAGCCTTTTCACATTCACTGAACTTAGTCTCAACCTGAGAAAATGCTTTACTTGCATAAGCAATAGTTGTATGGTTCAAATCATGTTTTTGAGATAACACTGCTGACATACACTGCTCAGTGAATCCTATTTCTATAAAGAAATCTTTGTTCTTTATGGGATAGGCCAAGCATGGTGCCTTTATGAGGCATTCTTTCAATTTATCAACTGCCTCAGATTGTTCCTTTTCCCAGTTTCAGGGTGTATTTATCTTCTATAGTTTAGTCAATGGTTGAGTGATTTCAGCCTAATTTTCAATACATTTCCTGTTATATCCCGTCATTCCTAATAAACTTTTTAAACCTTTCATGTTCCTAGGCTCTTTCAACTTCTGTATGGCCTCCACCTTTTTCTTTTGTGGATTTAACTCATGTTCAGTTACTTGATGGCCTAAGAAATGGACTTTCTGTAAAGATACTTTAGCACCAGCCTTTTGCAATTGGTCAAGTACATGTCTAATTTCCTCATAATTACTTTTTACATTTTCATTTTTTATAAGGACATCATCTACATAAAGTATGGCCCCTCTTTCTGATGCATCTGGCATAGCTTTTCTCAAAAATATGCCAAATTCACTCCAACTATTGACATACCCAAATGGTGTTCTGGACCAAGCGTATTGCGTTTTATCAAATGAAAATGCAAATAAATTATGAATGTCTTCTGCCAATGGCACACACCAGTACCCAGATGTAAGATATAATGTGGTAAATACCTTTGACCCATGCACTTGAGCAAGGCCTTGATCAATGAATGGCAGCGGCCATCTAGACACCGGCACTCTTTTATTTAATTCCCTCAGGTCTGCACACAGACGCCATTGCCCATTTGGATATAATACACCCAAAATGGAAGTGTTGGAGGTACTATGAATGGGTCTTATAATTCCCTTAGACTCCAAGTTTTTAATTATCTCTGCCAATGACTCTAAGCATGCCAGTGGTAATCGATATTGTCACACAAATACTGGATTTCTACCACACCCCTCTGGTAATGTAGCAACATGTGAATCAGTTAGGCCGCAATCATATGCGTCTTTGGCAAAAATGTCCTTAAATTCCATAAATATTTTTCTCAATTCATTCTTATCCTCTTCGCTATCACAGACATCTGCTAACAGAATCTGCTCCTCTACCATTTTTGAAAATTCTGGGAAATCCTCCAATGGAGGGACCTCTGGGCTTTCTTCCAACTGTATCTCTCTGCAAAGCTGCCACTTTTAAATATGTTGGCATATCAGCCTCCATTCCAATGTGCTGATTTCCTTTTTCATTTTCATTTAAATCAAATAACATACAATTCTCCTGGTGACAGCACACTGTCTCATTGGAATCATAAGGGTACACTTTTGAATTTTGAACATCCCTTTGGGTTGAGAATCCAGGTACTCTGGCAACACACCCTGTGCATCTACATATTTCACAGGGATATTTCCTATCACCATATTGTTGAAATCTGCAGTATAATGTGATATTTGTATTGCCATGCCTAGCACAGAATTCTCTTCTAAATGAACATTTTAACATCCTTTGTTATCCACCATATTTTTGACAGACCCCTCCCCAATATCTACCAATGGGTTATATTCATAATCAAGCCCTTGCTGTTTCATGGATTCATTCAAGCACACAAATGCATCGGAATCCTTCATTTGCTGTCCATTCTTGCCATTTAGTGTTATTGCAACCTGCTTGGTGAATGCAGGAATAGTAATATCCTTCTTCACATGTACTTCAATTGCATATGGAACCAATTGTGCACAATGATAAGCATTTCTTTTGTCTTGAAATTCAGGCGCAGGCCCACCTAGCCGGGACCAACTTTTTTGGTTAAGGAAATCTAACACCATGCACATCCTGATATCATTGCCTAGATAAAAATAACTTTGTGTTCCACTCACTATCCACATATTGTGGTAGATGTTTTTTTATCCAACATTAATCTTTAGCATGCACCTTCCTGCAATTCGATTTTCAAAATCTGGATTATCCAAATCTGAGATGTATTGGTTTTTAATTCTAAATTTCGGGATATCCTCCCTTTCCAATATTCTATGCAGTAGTTTCTCATCAATAAATCTCATTTCCTGTTCAAGTGCTAACGTGGCTTTTATCAATTTAGAATGACCACTTATGCCAATATGAATACATGGCAGCTCATCTTCCATATGTATTTCAGCAAGAGTGGTGATGTGTTTTTCTTTTGTCTGCTTTAGGGATGGTGTTCTGTTTGCAGTTCTTCTCTTTTAAATATAAGCACAGTGGGTGTTCATCTATTTCAGTTTGCCATTTCTTCCTAGGATCCAAATAAATCTGCACAGATTGTTTTTCTTTTTCTCTTTGCATTTTGTCCTGACACATCAAAATAACTGTGATACTAGGCACACAGCTATTCGGAAGGTACACCGCCACTGCATCATTCGATTTGGCAATAGTATGGCATTCATTTACGCTGCTGTTTGGTGACTTTATTTTCTTAGACCTTAATGAATTTTTAGTTAAAGACCACAGAACCCCATTCGCCCTATCAATGAGAGGAGACAATCTTTTCAGGCAATCTGTTCCCATCAAGAATGGAATTTCACAAATAGATGTGATCAATACTTCCTGTTTCATTCTGTGTTTTCCTATTTTTATGTCAGCTTCAGTGACTCCTTCGATAGGCTCCACCTCACCGTTAAAGTTATGTACTGGGCCTTCACTCTGTCTCACGTTGATCTAATTCTGTGGGGATCTCCCTTCATTGATGCTTTTTACCAATTCTTTGAACATAATTGTGGCCTGTGCACCTGTGTCAATCGTTGCAAATGCATTGAACTTCTCTTGCATAGTAATGGGAGCATAATATATGTCTTCAACTTCCTTTAATACACACAAAAAGTGTGAATTGTTACTGATTTCAGGATTCACATTTCTCAGACCCTTCTCACTCTTGGCTAAGCACATCCATAAATGAAAGGACATTTCATTTCATTCCCCTATTTCTGTCCATTTCCATTTGAGCCTTAGCCATCTCCTCACGTTCAGAGGTCATTTGGAGTGTGACCACTGTTCGCCCTTCCATCCAGGGATCATCAGAGTCCACACTGCAATTCTCCAACTGAATATGTGTATAAACATCACCTGATAATTTGTCATTTTCTAATTAATGGCATTTGTGGTTATTTGGCGTGATACCAGTCTTTTTAATTTCTTCGAATATCTGTGGCTCAAAGAACTCTTCAGGTGAGTGATCTGTACCCTTCTTTTTAGTACTTATTCTTCCTGCCTATATTTTATTAGCATCTTGATTTTCTAAGTAGGGTGTTCTAACATTCACATCTACTCCCTCATCAATTATTTTATCAGTGCATGAGTTGTCTTTCTTAAATCTGTCTCTATGTTCCTTTGGAATGTCATGTTCTTCTCATTTTCCTTTTACATTTGTACACATTTCCAATGTTTGATTCAATGCTATATTAAACCAAACCTCTTTGTTAGATGCGTTTGCAAATTTTGCCTCATGTTCATTTGCAGGTATTTTTGTTTTTAAATCATTAAACAGCTCAGGGTCAATATGCAAAACCGGCCCAGGGGATTCTGTCTTTTTATCATTGCAGGTGTCATGAATATTTAGTCACTTATTATCAGAAGACATAAGGTCACGTCTATGACCTTCTGCCCATTCATTTGATTACTGTTTTTGAGCTGTACTCAGTTTTCCTATTTGTTCAGCTAACATTTGTACTTGGGCCTCGAGATAATGGAATCTTTCCATTTCTCTAGAATCTTCTCGTTGCGGCCTATGCCGATATTGGTTGTTCTCCCCCTGGTTAAATCTATTCAGATATCTCTCAGGAGAATGATTCCTATTTCAACTATTTCTGAGCTCTTGATTCATGTGGGGCGGGGAGTGGGTTGCACCTATTCTTTGGTTGTAATCCCCTGGTGGCGGTGATTGATTGTATTGACGTGGAGCATAGTTCACATTCTGCCTCGTGTTCTGTCTCTCATTTTGTGAGTACTGTCCCCTATAGTGATTCCCATTTTCAGTAAATCGAACCACATAGCGTGGTCTGTCCTGGTTACCATATAGCATGGTGTTGGGATCAAATCTGCTATGTGTCCCCAATGTCTGGTAGGGACTATTACTTCTTTGATCTTGATTTTGTCTCCGATTGTTGTTCATGCCTGACATATAGGGTCGATATGCTGCCCGGGGTCTGTCTCCTCAGTATCTAAGGCCAATGTAACTCTCCCTATTACTAGGATCATGTGACTGAAACATCGGTGCCGAGGGCGGCAACCTCTGTGGAGTACCCCTCTGTTCGGCTGTCATATTATTTTTGCCTGGACTTTGAGCGGACGCAAGTGACATTTTAGCCGACCTGATCTCCATTACTGTTGGCGAGGATTCTTTAGATTTTGATCTTGTTTCTTTCATTGTATTGGCTTCTCTACCCTGATAATAGAGCATGTCATACAGTTTTGTACTTTGGTGCACAATCCATTCAAGGGACTTCTCATGATCAAATGTGCAGACTAACTGAGATATAATGTCTTTCTGCAAACCATAAAAATAGGCTGTTTTAAACTCATTGGAATTGGGATTAAAAGATACATTAAAATGAGAAAAAGCTCTTTTTAAGTCTTGAAGAAATTGGCAAGGTGATGTATTTGGCCCAGCTGTGATCATGTATGCAACTTTCTTTGCCTCCTGTAATGACTGGAATGGAGAAAAATGACACCTAATCTCTTTTTCAAATTCTGCCCATGACATGTTCTCCTGTTCATTCAATTCCCTGATGATGCTCGCTGTGAGAGCATCCAGAGTTAAGTGAAAGTATTGTCTTTATTGTTCCTTGGGTATGTGTAGGCCTTTAAATATATTGTGCACTGCTTCTAAGTAGTCCCCTATAAAGCACTCCCCTCCTTTTTTGAACGGTTTGATCAGGGCCTTGAATGACTTCATTATCTTGACAGGGCTACTTGGCGCTATGTTTGGAATTGCATTACTTTGTGGTTCAACCCTTGTTTCAGTTGTATAGGATTGGTGGCAAACCTCAATGGGTGAGTCAAACCCCCCTAAGGTGCTGCAACCAAGCCTAGACACCGGCACAACCACTGGGGGCTATCTCCCTGTGTAGAAATGGAATTCACCTCAATCCCATTGAATGTGGGGCCCTGTCGCTTGTCTTGGGTCCTGAAATCACGTAGCTGCTGTTCCAAATCCTTGCACTTTTTAAGAAGTCAGTTTGCCTCCTTACGCCAGTATGTGTTTTCATCACCCATTTTATTAATCACATTTTGCATATCGCTCATCTGCATTTGACATTCATTTAACTTTTTGTTCCGTTTGTCCCTTTCTTGAAACATTTTAGCTATCTCTTGTTCAACAGTCTGGAGCTCACCTTCTTTCTCTAAATTCTCTCTTTGTAAAACTTACATCTCTAAAATAGCCTCCTCTTTATCTTGTCTCATGTGACCTACCAATCTTTCAAGTGTTTTAATTCTTGCTCACTGTCCTCAAACAGTTTTCTCCTTTGAGACAACTGAGTGTCAAAATCTTTACACTTCGATTACATGCCCTTTTGACATACCTCCAGTTCTGCTCTTAACTTTTTTCCTGTTCACTAGCTCCATCTTATTCGACTTTTAGTCTGCTAATTAGCTTGGCATAATGTTCTTGCATTCGCAGAGACCTATTTAAAATGAACCATGTTTTGGCACATAGCTGTATCAGTCTTTCTCTGCAGGTTTGTCAGCAGCATTTTTTTAATAATCTTAGAAGACAGACCTGAATTATGCTACCCTCTTCAAAAATGTTGCCCAATGGTTCTTTCTGAACTTCCCCATAGATACAGTTATGCCACTCTGCAGCATTATTTGATGACCATGTTCCATGTGCATATAATTTTGCCTCCAAATATTTCACAAACTCTGGTAATGTGGCATCAATTTGAGACATTCTGGGATTCACTTTCAGTGTCACACTGCTCTCACAAAACGAGTTCCCTTTAATGCACGTATGGCAGTGTGGAACACACAGCGCGTTGGTGTAAGGCGCTTTATAAATCAATAAAATACAAATACAAAATACTTACCACGCCCAATAGATGCTCTACAGTCTGTTCACACAGGCCCAACGCACCGTTTTGTAGGAGGTTTTGTCTTTTTGGGGCAAATTCAGGATTTGGCGGTATTTTCTTACTGTGCTATTTAAGTGGCAAACTGGCCTTACATTTAGAGAAAGTTTAGTATTACCCTATTTTGGTGATAATATAACGGTAGCTTGTGGTGGTGGTAATTTTAGTGGTATCTTACTTTGTGGTATTTTCAGAATTACCTTATTTTTGTGGTATAGTGGTGAGCATGTTTTTTTATACTACAACCCCATCATAGAAAAACCTCTCCTCTCTATTAGAATGTCTTGTGGTCGCCTGTAGAGAATCCCCAGACCTATCATACTTCAGAGAACCCAATGAATGTATTCAGAACAGCAGAGAGAGATCAAGGATATAGAACTAATGATGTGGATGAAAAAAAGCAGAGGACTGTAGATTCAAGGAAGCTAAGGACAGGAATCGTGGTCAGAGGGTGCAGCACACGGTAAGGAACAAGATAATTCAAGCAAGGAGTAGAGCAGGGAAGCTGTAGCTAGGAAACAGAGGGCTTTAAACAAGGAAGAGAGCAAGGGGGCTGTAGCCAGGAAATAGAGGGATGCGAACAAGGAAGCAGGGCTGCAGTATGAAAAGCACAGAGGTGCAGGCAAAAGGCAGGGGCGAGATGGCTGAGAAGCAGGGCTGCAAGGCAGGACACACAGGGCTCTGGAACAAGAGCTAGAACTGGAAACCACAGGATACAGCAAATATCAAAGGAACAGGGCAACAAAGGGATGGTAGGCAGCTCAATGCAAGAGGCCTGTGCTCCTGCAGGCAGCTGCTTAAATACTGAGCTGCCCTGTGCTGAAGTAGGCTAATTAGCAGCACCTGGAGCAGCAAACCTAAATGTAATTGGCCTCTGCCCTCTCTAGGTGGAAGGCTTTCGCCTGGGAAGGCTAAAGCTGCACTGCTCTCTAAGGCTTCCGGGGAGTGTAGTGCTAGAACTGCAGTATAGGAATAGCCAGGAAATGGGAACTGCCACAAGGTGCATTATGGCACATGCCGTTTGTAAAAGTAAATAAGAAAGTTCCAGAACCTTGCAAACCGAAAGTAAAGACAATAAGATGAATAGGTTTTGTCCAAGGAGTATTATGGAAACAAATGAGTCCCAAATAGTCCACAATGGGTGCCAATTGGTGTGCCAGTTGCACAGTCGTGACAGTATAACCCTATCCAAGCCCCATGTAGTTAGACCAAAAGAAGATTGAGTCCAAGGCGTGTCTCACTGTAGAATGGTCTTATACTGTGATAGCAGATCATGATTAACCAAATCCTGTTTAAGGTTTCAAGGTGAGAGTCTTTAAAGCAGGACACTTTTACATCCTGTAGAACTTTGGTGTGCAAATCCAGCAAAGGCGTGTTTTCAGAGACACAAAACACTGCAATGCATCCATGGACTGAGGAAATGTGAAGCTCTGCTGCATGCTCCATTGCTGCTTCTTTCTTGAAGGAAGACATGTTCTGAAGGGCTGGCAATGGTACAACACTGAGAGGTGGAACCAGGGATCTGGCTGGATTGGTTGCCTTGGGGGGTTCTTCCAAATCTTCCGGTGTATGGATAGCCAGCGTGATTTTCTTATTGGAAGGCACATCAGGCAAGACAGGAAGCTCATTGCAATGTACAAATAAGGGTGCATCTTTGTTCGTAAATGATTATTCACTGTCATTCATGTAACTGGAAGTGTTCTTGAAAGGAACAGTATCCATTAGAATAGGATCTGTCTCATCAACAGGGTAATTTGAGGAATGTAGATCAGGATTCCCTTGGAGATTTATACACTCTTTGTGAACGGAAAGAAGGGCTTCAAGAAGCATGACACCAATGACTGTGCTTATCATTAGGTCTTGGAAAACTTTGTTCAAGTTCATGTCTCCCTGGTTGGTTAGGGTAGTATCAGGCAAGGGCAGGCTTTCAGGTGGCTGGCCTTCAAAGTCCTGTGTGCTCCGATTGACTGA
Source organism: Ambystoma mexicanum (assembly GCF_040938575.1). NCBI lineage: Eukaryota > Metazoa > Chordata > Amphibia > Caudata > Ambystomatidae > Ambystoma > Ambystoma mexicanum. Next base: position 205,063,406 of record NC_090923.1, on the reverse strand, counting down.
TGGATCTGGGGTATTGACTGATGGCAGAACTGGACTCCATACAGGTGCTGAGTTAAGTTCAGGATGGGTCTCAATTTCTGACTCATGGTCTGGTGCTGGAATGTCCATAGAAGCAGAGTATATATCAGTCAGTTCAGTAAAGGCTGCAAGTGAGAGTAAAGGACTTACATTAAGGGCAAGAACTGGAAAGTCCTTCAACTCAGCAGAAACTTCACTCACTCAATGGCAGCTTGTGCTGTTTGACCAACTGGAGGAGTGAATTCTTCACTAGTTTTGCAACAGTCTGAGTTACTTTAGCTGGTAAGGGTATACGCTGTGTTAAGCTGTAGCTGGTATGCATTTGCCAAATTCAGGTCTTCCATCTGCTGTTTATAGGTCTGTATCAGTTTCTGTGTTACCATTCAAGGCCTTACCATGTCTATATTCAAAGACATAATGTCGGGTGTTTTACATAGTGCCACATGGTCTGGTATATTGTGGCCCCTTGCTAGATTCCTGCTATGCAAGTAGACAAACTCATCATGGAGGTCTTCATTTTGTCGTCTAAGGCAAATAATCTGTTTCTCTAACTGGTATGTTCCTGTGACATCTTCCAGACCTACAATATCAGACTCTGGTGTCGCAGAAGAGGAAGGTGTTGAAATGTGAAGACTAACCTTTGTGTTACTGTGGTTAGTAGTTTTCGGGGAAGCATTAAGAAATCCTATGACCTGTATTGGTCTTTTGTACACAGGACCAGCAGCACTAATCTCAGAACACCGAGTGTCATGCCCTATTGAATCAGTGTTTTTAGCAACCTGGAGTGACTGTGCAGCTAGCCATGCTGATCTAGAGAAAATCACTTTGGCAACGGGGATCCCATTAATGTATTGTTGTGATATGCTTTCTGAGGTAGGAGAAGCGCCTGGTGAAGGATATTCAAGTAGATTCAAATGGGGAGTAGTGTGCTCTGGGAGAGGCTCAGTGGAACGCAGGCTCTGAGAGGTAAGTACAGAATTGACATAAGTTTCTGACTTGATGTGTGCAGTGGCAGCACTAAAGCTATAATGAGAATTTCCCATGGGCTGTGCTATTAATGTCTGCAAAAAGTGGTTTTCATCTTGCAATTCCTCTATAGATAGTTGCTCAGGGCGTAATCACATATGTCATTGTAATCTAACATTGTTGGATCACTGAGCCAGTGGGTGTAATAAGCATCACGCAAAAAAAGTTATTTTTTTAAAGATATGTCTCCCTAATATTAGCAGTTCTCTTAGCTAGGGTGCATGAACCTACAGTCTTAGGCATGGGTTTCTTTTGCAGGGATTCAGATACCTTAGACTTAAATGTGCCTACCCTTACTGGGAAAGCAGAATAACATTGCTCTTGCATTCTGTCAGGAGGGGCCTGCGTGTAGAGGCGTGCCCACAAAACCAAATGGAGAAAGGCGCACAAGAAGCTGGATTACAAGGAGTCCTGTAGATAAGAATGGATAGGCAACATAGGCTGAACAAAAAGGAGCAGGGAATACAAAGATGCAAACATGCTGGGTTCCCACTTGAGGTGTACGCAGAATGGGGAAAGAGTGTTCCACGGACCTTGGGAAACTCCAGCCTTCTGCACAGATTGCTATTACAGGGGCCCACTCTGAATGCTCATGGCTGGGAGCAACAGCAGTGGGTGTCTTTATCTGAACCCTAAGGCACAAACAAGGTACCAGTACTCACAAGACTGAAGCCTGTACAGGTCCAGCAGGAACTGCTTCATGAAATAGGAACGAGTACACTGTAACAATGACACAAAGTAAAACAGTAAAACGTGTCGAGGGAAGGGGCAGAGATTGCCTGCTGGAAATCCAGCAGCCAAACTCTGTACATAGGAATTACATAAAACACAAGTGAAGACAAGAACAGAAGTATCCAGGGAAAAAGGAAGTCAGAGAGAGCAAGGTTCAGGACAGAGTCCCGGAAGAAAGGAGGGGCAGAAAACTAGTATCTAAATGCAGGGAACGGCGACCGGAAAACAGTACACAGGAATCAAGAACGGTAACTCAGGGCTGGAGAGACAAGAGAAAGCTAGCAGAGAGAGATCAAGGAAATAGAACTACTGAGGTGGATGAAAAAATGAAGAGGACTGAAGACTCAAGGAAACTAAGGACAGGAATCGTGGTCAGAGTGTGCAGCACACAGTAAGAAACAAGATACATGATGATAGAAAGCAAAGTGGGTGTAGCCAGCGAACAGAGGGATGCAAGCAAGGAGTAGAGCAAGGAAGTTGTAGCCAGGAAACAGAGGGCTTCAAACAAGGAAGAGAGCAAAGGGGCAGTAGCCAGGGAATAGAGGGATGCGAACAAGGAAGCTGCAGTATGAAAAGCACAGAGGTGCAGGCAAAAGGCAGGGGAGAGAGTGCTGAGAAGCAGGGCTGCAAGGCAGGACGCACAGGGCTCTGGAACAAGAGCTGGCACTGGAAACAACAGGATACAGCAAATATCCAAGGAACAGGGCAACAAAGGGCTGGTAGAAAGCTCAATGCAAGAGACCTGTGCTCCTGCAGACAGCTGCTTAAATACTAAGCTGCCCTGTGCTGAAGTAGGCTAATTAGCAGCACCTGGAGCAGCACACCTGAATGTAATTGGCCTCCGCCCTCTCTAGTGCTGGGAAGCCGAAAGCTGCACTGCTCTCTAAGGCTTATGGGGAGTTTAATGTTAGAACTGCTGCATAGGAATAGCCAGGAAATGGGAACTGCCCCAAGGTGCATTATGGGACATGTAGTTTGTAAAAGTAAATAAGAAAGTTCCAAAGCCTTGCAAACAGAAAGTACAGACAATAACATCAATAGGTGTTGTCCAGGGAGTATTACGAAAACAAATGAGTCCCAAATAGTCCATGAAGGGTGCCAATTGGTGTGCCAGTGGCACAATTTTGACATCTTTTCAGCATGCAAAAAAGGAATCACTCACAACACCTACACACACCTTCCTACCTGGCAGATATTTATTCACTTTTCATTGCTTGCTATTTTAGCTACAGTGGTAAATTAGTAAATGTTTTACCACTCTGGTATGAACATCAAACCCTTATGATCCCCCTGTATAGAAATGATCCACAGACGCATGATTGACACCAAAATCCAAGCCTTAGTTTTTTTATACTCTGTATTATATAACAATTTTAAACAGAAATCCATCTTACCATATGATGTCACAGCATCACCTACAAAATATAAAAGAGGACAGAAAAACAAACAGGTGCATTGCAAAAAAAAAAACAATTTGGTGTTCGGCATTTTTAAACATAGAGAAATATGAACATGCAGTAACTCCCTGCACTGCCAACAAATTATGTCATCTCCCATTCATTCTTTTTTTTCCTCACTTGCTACTAACTCACGCAGGCCAGTGTGGTCTGAAACTCTCGTTGTCAGGATCTTATCTCGCTGCTTTGCAGATCCAGTGCTAAGAACTCCTTCGCATGTGTGGGTAGCTCCCGGCTGTTTAAGTTTGTAGCCTGCGCTCAAACCCACATGGAGTCCGGCAGGATTTCTTTTGAAGCACAGATGTACCTCAGTCCCAGCACGATCTGAACTCTTCCCCCTGGTTATTCCTTAAGAAAACTCCTACTGCCTATCACCCCTAGGTCAGCCCTCTATTGACGTGGCTCATCCACCTCCAATCCCTACCAATCAGAATAAAAGAATGTGCTCATTATTTCTTAGAACAATGAAGACTTCAGCCCCGCAAAATAACTGTTTCTTTTTCCTTTCCTGCTGGTGTATTTTTCTGCATAGAAGAACTAACATGGAATGCATCTCACTGTGTTTAGAAGTGCATTATATGTTGGAGGGATTGGGATTAATATATTAGTAAGGCAGTTAGCATAAGTTTAATTAAGTATGTATTTCTAATGCAGTTCTCACACATGAAAACATCCGATTTGTAAAAATGTGCACCTCTTCATTTTAAAATGACAGCACACTGTGATAAAACATGTTACTAAATAGCCTGCTGGCTGTCCCTGAAAACTACTTTGCACCTATGGTGCACATATTTTGAAATGGCTGCATTTAGATATTAAATACTGCCACAGACTAATTACTTTTTTAAAATAATGCCTGCAGTTTAAAAAAAACTGGGCCTGGCTGCATTTCCATACTGTATAGTGCATACTGGCAGTAACAATTCCCATATATATCCTTACAATTCCCAGCCCAGGGACAGGCAGCTATCAGTGTGGCAGTAACATTAAGACCATCTTGAGGAGATAACACCAACAGCAACTATGGAGTGCTAAATCTGCCAATAATGAGAGGATTTGCTATTACTGCTACAAGCATTTGAAGCAGTTATTAAACTGTTCTTCCTCCAAAAATTGGAGTAATAAATGCCAGGTTTGAATAACCTCATAATGAAAATGGGAAGTTGCACAGTGGCCATCAATACAAATCCAATCCTATGTATAGCACCCACTCCTTTCTGCCCTGAAAGAAGGACAAAGCAATGCTGTCACAGGCGAAAAGCAAATCAAACGTGACAGAAATTAAGCAGTTAATGCCAAACCTTGCAGAGGCTGAGCTAACCATACTTTCTGATTAGAGTTTGGATCATGCTGAAGAGCTGTTTGGGGACACAGGTCACACACATTCACACTAGAATAAGGCTTCCAGCTGGCCATAGTTTGTTGGAATAGAAATAATATTATGCCTCCTATTGTAATAGTTATTTGTGTATTGGCCTACGCCAAGTTGTCTAAACATCATGCGCGAACAAACTCCACAGCAAGGTCTTGACCTCAGAGAAATCAATGTAAGCCGCCATCTTGAATCAAGCTGCCATTTTAGGTTCTCTTGTTATGTAGAAGACACCCTGAACATCAAAATGGAGGCCAAATGACATTTCGAATAGATTCTGGCCGTTGTGACCTCCGTACAGCTGAATGATTAATATGCCTGCAGGCTACTTGTCGGGGTCGTGAACTGAGACCTTGTCCTACTATTGACCTATATGTAAATGTACTACTTATATCAGCGAAGCTAATCAAAATGCATATATTAAAGGTTGACCTGGCAAGGAACCCTAGACCAGTATTATATTTCACAGAATGGTTAACCCGCAAGAGGGTTGGCCAAGGGCTGGACAAATTGTATAAATGGCCTGGGTATTCCAATGTGCGGTCTCTCACTGAACACATCGAACCCTCATTGAAGTTCGTTATGTTATACTGAGAGCCGAATAGCTATCCGTTTGTCAGTTGACTTGGTAACTGTTGTAGCTTGAAATAAAGTACTTGTATATTTCTTTGTAACCTGTGTTGGTGTGTTTCCTTTTGGGCTTCCTGGCCTCATATTATTTTTTCTGTTTTCACAGTTGGCGCCCGAACAGGGACCCTCAAGATTGATGCTGGATCATTGAAGGTTGACGCAGGCTATCGAACCGGGATCGGACGGTGTGATACTGCGGGCCGACCGTACGAGACGCGATACCTTGGCAGCGCTGCACGATCCGATCCTTCGACGATAGTCGTGTGGTCTGAAACAGCATCTTGACGAGAGTCCATTTTTGAGGTGTGCAGATTTGTCGAAACCACCAAACACAAGGTAAAATTTGTTAGGTAAGTTCTTTGGTAAACCGTACGGTCCTCCTTAGGTTTGGTCAGATGTAGTCGTGGCCCGACTCTTAATTTAACCCTGACAATTTGATTTTGGCATATTGTATCTGCAGACACAATTATTGACCAGGTAACACCAATTTTTGTGAAATGCCTGGGAAATTGTCTAGCTGCTTTAGGGCACTGTTCCCCAGCGATCGACAATCTTTGGAATTTAGCCGCCCGGCACCACAGGAGGGGTCGCCGGTGTGTACTATGTACTGTAAGCATGGCACTGGAAGTATAGTATTTAATGATATTTGGCACAGACAAACCAACATGCCTCTGAATTTCAGTGGCCAATCAATGGTAGTTTCGAGATTCCCCGTATTGAATACCTAGAATCGGTCTTGTTAAAGAAGAAGGCCAGACCTGCAGCATTTGATGTTTTGCAGAATTGGAAAAAAGAAGCGTTGCAGCAGCTTAAAAGTAGGGATAAACATGCACGCCGTCATAAAACGAATGCCGAAAAGGCGTTGTTATATGATAAGGAAAAACATTCAGAGTCAGTCAAGAATATGGATAGGGCTTTCTCACTCGGTATCCAGAAAATGTATCCCTCTAAAGATTTTCATGTTTCCGAAGAATTTATTGACAAATTGTTAAACGAACGAAGGCCTGGTGCCTCTGTGCCACCTCCGTATGATCCTCTCCCTGGTGCTCAGCCTATTCCTGTTGGTATTCCTGTTCCCCCTGTACAACCTATTGTTCCTATTCCTCCAGTTGTTGTTCCTCCACCTACTCTACCACCTCTTCCCCTTGCGCCGATAGTCACACCTCCATTGAATTTGCCCGCACCTCCGCTCCCGAGTGGTTCTGTGCCGACTGTAGTTGATCAGGGTGCAGGGTTGAAGATTGTCACTCGAAATACTGTCTCTGCAGAAAAGAAACGGGAATTGTTTGCATGGGCTAAGCATTGTATGGAGAGAGATGATCAAGCTAATGTTTTTTCCACATTATCAAATATGGACAATTTTCCTGAGAAAAATGTTTTTATTGAAGGTTTGGGGACTCATTTATGTGTAATGTGGGGTAGATTACATAACGCAGATCTCCCACAAGGGTTGAGGGATCTGAATACTCTAGCGCTTTCAAGGGACACTGAGGAGAAAGTACATGGTCATGTCGAGAGGTTATTTGAGTATAGGAGGGACTTAGGAAAATTGCGGGATGAGGATGATGAAGACGACAGTATGTATGTACAGAAACGATTCCTTCGGTGTCGTAAATCAGCATCTGAGGAAGTACGAATCTGTACAAAAGATGCGATTCGATGGATCTCGGATTCATTGATACCGCCAGATGAAGTGTATGACACGTCAGTATACAGTAGAAATGCAGAGGAAGGTGATTCAGGTAATGGTGGAGTACCTGCAGGATGAATGTGTAAGGAAGAACGTTAGTTGTCCCACAGAGTTATTGGGTATTTGTAAGAGGGCTTTCTCGCTCGACACTTCTTCGACTGCCTTAGCTCTCGACCTGGCTCTGTTGCTTAGTAAGCGGTCGGAGTTACCTATATCTCAGTTGCCAATGAGAGAGGTTCCTCCGACATTTGTCCCAAAGGTTGAGATTCCTGCTAACGTTGGGACAGGTGCACCCGCTGTGGACATTCCCGCACATTATGTATCACAATTTGTTCACGTCCCGTTTTCACGACAGGAAGTGAACACTATTAGACAATCAATTCCTGATATTAGGAAAAATCCGACAGGATTGTACACAGAGATTGAGTCTGTTTTGCAGTCCTCTGTGTTCACCCTAAGTGATATTGACTTGTTATTCCCTGTACTCCTGCCTGTATATTTATGGAAGCATGTTCGAACAATAGACAATGTGCCTGGGTTGGGTGATACGTGGGCTTACATAACTAGGCTTTATGGGGAAAGACCAGCTGGTGAGACACCAACTCAGGTAATACTCACTTTGCCCGATAGAATTGTTGCAAAATTGAAAACCATAATTCCTGAGAAAAGAATTATTTGGGACAAGCTTACGGCCTGTGTTCAAGGAAAATCTGAAGGTGCCACCGAATTCTTTAATCAATTCGAACAGGTATTCGCTGACTTCAGTGGACAGGACTTGGGCACAGAGTCTGGGAAAAGGTTGTTTGTGGACATATTTGTGCGTGGATTGCTGCCTGACATCCAGTCACAGATTATGTCCTCCGAAAGCGCTTGGCAGGCGAAATCCCAATCTGAAGTTTTGCACATGGCTCAGTATTATGAGAACCGTGTTAATAATGAAAAAGAGAGAATAGAGAAGAGGAAAGGAGATTTGAAGACTAAAGTATTGTTACAGCAAATTGATAGAAATCCCAGAGGATGTAATTCACAGACCAGAGGTCAGTATGTTCCGCACGGGAACATCCCCTAGGGTCCTGTGAATATTAATCAATGTGCCTATTGTCGCCAGGAACGTCATTGGCGTGCACAGTGCCCCGTCCTTCGACAGAGGTCAAACAACACATTTGGGAGTATGGGTAGTCGACCTAGATGTCGCCTCGGAGCGGGGGGCCCTGATAGAGGTCAGCTCTCAAAAGATCCTCAGCAACCTTTTTCACGGGATAATCAGACTTCGAGTGTGGACACAAGAAACATATTTGATCACACTTCTGCTGCTTACCTTTCTGAAGAGCTTCCTTTCGACGACATTTTGTTTCGTTAGGATTGCCCGAAGCAGGGTTTGGAACCTTCACCTATTCCCGTTAGTCAAAAAGGTCCCTACGTTGAACTGTTAGTGGGGAATAGGAAACATCAGTTCTTGATAGGCACTGGAGCAAAGAAGTGCTCCATTGATTATTCTCGGGTTCCAAACATTCCACTGTCAGGGCAAACTAATGTTTCTGTAGGGTTTTCTGGCATAACAGTTGTTTGTCCGGTTTCTTCGCCAGTGCCTGGTTCTTTGGGTCCCTTTACGGACCACTGTCCATTCCTCTTGACTTCAAACTGTGGATAGAATTTGCTGGGGTTAAATCTGTTAAAGAAATTAAATGCAGTTATTCATTGTTCCTCTGACGGAGTGCGACTGACGATTTCACCACAGCAACTTCCCAGTTCTCAGTTTCTGACTCGACCATTGCCTCCTGAATTTAGCGTTGTCCCAGAATGTTTGTGGGCAGTTGACGACAATGATGTCGGGGTATTACAGGTTGTACCCGTTAAAATAGTTTTGAAACATGGAGTTAAACTACCACGCATTCCGCAATATAAAATCTCAGTTGAGGGCGAGCGTGCTTTGAAGTGCATTGTTTCCGATTTTGTGCATCGAGGGGTGATTGAAGAGATTGCAGGTAGTTTATGTAACAGTCCGATTTTACCCGTGTACAAGAAAGGCGACAATGCAATCCCATTCCGTTTCATAATTGATCTACGCGCTATTAATAAAGTTGTCGCACCACAATTTCCAATTGTGCCTGATGTGACAACGATATTAATGATGATCCCTGCTACAGCTACTCACTTTAGTTTTGTGGATCTGAAGAATGCTTTCTTCAGTATTCCTATACACAAGGATAGTAGATATTTGTTTGCGTTCACCTTGGGGGGACGTTTGTTCACATTTACTCGTGCACTTCAAGGTTATACTGAAAGTCCAAGCATTTATAGTAGGGCTTTGAAAGAGCAGCTTGTCACCCTTGAACTGCCATCTACTTGTACACTGCTTCAGTATGTCAATGACTTGCTTTTAGCTGCAGATTCTGAAAGTGCTTGTAAAGAAGGCACTGTATTGTTGCTTATTCATTTGGCTGAACATGGTCATTAAGCTTCGCTTAAGAAATTTCAATATTGTTGTCAGGAGGTCGTCTATTTAGGCTATCTCCTGTCAAAGGAGGGGAGAAGATTGACACCTGAAAGAATAAAACACATTTCTGGCATGTCTGTCCCAAATACACAGAAGGAAGTCAGAGCCTTAATAGGTATGGCTTCTTACTGTAGGCTGTGGATCCCGAACTTCTCACTAGTGATAAAACCGATGTTGGCCTTGACGAAGAAGGGCATTTCTTCACCGCTGCCATGGAAGCCGGAACATCAATGATCATTTGAGCTTCTCAAAACCGCGTTATGCTCTGCACCGGTTCTGGGTACTCTAAATTACAATAAGGCCTTTGTGTTGTTTGTGCATGAATGTGATGGATGTGCTTTGGCTGTATTAACACAGGAACACGGAGGGAAGAATAGGCCGTGCGGCTATTACTCTTCCGCCCTTGATCCTGTCGCATGCGCTTTGCCAAGATGTTTGAGAGCCGTCGCTGCTGCTGCCGCGTCTGTAAAACAGAGTGAGGGAATGGTCCTAGACCATGATTTAACCCTACTGGTACCACACTCTGTAGATGTCCTATTGAATAAAACCCACACACAGCACCTCACCTCTGCACGGCTGGCGAGGTATGAATTGACTTTGTTTGCCCCTGACATTCAAATTAAGAGGTGTTATATCCTTAATCCGGCTGAACTCCTACCTTTCCTGCAAAATACTGTTTGCGGTGACAAAGAGTCACATGTCTGCCTCTATAGTACTGAACAGGAAACGAAAGGCAGGATAGACCTTTTAGATACTCCTTTGGATAATGCGGAAGGGGAGCTGTTTTGTGATGGCTCCTGCTTCAAACTTCCGGATGGTACATCTACAGCTGCTTATGTAGTCACTACATTAAGTACGGTTGTTGAAACTAAGAGAATTCCGCATAACTCTGCGCAGGCCGCAGAGATTATAGCGTTGACCCGAGCCTGTGAACTCTCCGAAGGGCGTACAGTAAATATATATACTGATAGCCAGTATGCCTTTGGGGTGGCTCACACCTTTGGGAGGCTCTGGTCGGATGAGGGTTCCTAACTTCACATGGGACCAAGATTCAGCATGGCCCCCTGATAGTGCAATTGCTCTCGGCACTCGCGCTCCCTAGTCAGTTAGCGAACATAAAGTGCACAGCGCATCGCAAGGTCATAGATGATGTTGGGAAACGGAACACTTTTGCTGACCAGATAGCCAGGCAAACGGCCACAGACCTTAGTACAGACATGTATGCTCTAAGAGAAACAAGAGATGCCTATGAATTGGATGAGGGTATTGGGTCTGTAGGAGATATCCAAGCTGATGCGACAATAGAAGAGTCTAAAAAGTGGGCCGAAGGGATGGGGAAACTAGATAAAGATGGGTGTTGGGTGGACACATCTGAAGGGAAATGGTTGCTCCCTAATTCATATGAGCTGGTGATGGTTACAATGGCACACGTCCTACGCATGTGTGTGCTCAGCAGATAACGAAAATGTTAGAAAAAGTCTGGGTAAATGATAAAATTTGAAAATCGCCCAGCAGTATGTCCAAAGTTGCATGATTTGCTTGCAGCACAATGTGGGGAAGGGGACAGCAACTCCAAGGTGTAGTTATGGGCCTCCTTCTGTCCCCTTCAAGGTCATGCACTTTGATTTTATTGAGATGGAATGGTGTAACAATCTAAAATACGTCCTTGTGATCATTTGTGCCTTTAGTAAATGGGTTGAGGCTTTCCCCGTTAAGGATGCTACTGCCATGACCACTGTGAAGACTATGGTAAAGGAGTTCTTCCCACGATTTGGGTTGCCAAGAGTCATTTGGTCCGACAACGGTCCACATTTTGTTGCAGCAGTAATCTTGCAGATATGCACAGCATTACACATCGAAAAACGATTTCATTCGGCTAGACATCCTCAAAGTGCTGGGTTGGTAGAGAGACATAACGGTATCCTAAAGAATAAGCTCGCAAAAACATGTGCCGGCACCAAACTGAAATGGCCGGACGCCTTACCTATTGTGTTGTTAGCCATGCGTACCACACCTCAAACTAAGACTGGTCTCTCTCCATTCGAGGTGATGATGGGGAGGCCTGCTAATATTTGGGGTCTTCCAAAGCCTAAAGCGCTGAGAGATGTTGAAAATGTATTGCTTGCAGACTACTGTAACCAGTTGACTAAAAATCTGTGTTTCATTTATCATCAGGTTCGATCAGCTTTACCTGTACGGTTTACGGGCCCAGGACACAATATTTAGCCTGGAAGTTGGGTCCTGGTGAAGGCCTACGAAAGGTGCTCCTGCCTCGCGCCTCGCTGGCGGAGACCCTACCAGGTGCTGTTGGTCACCCAGACAGCAGTGCGGGTGGCTGGAAAGAAGCATTGGATCCTCGCGACGCATGTCAAGAAACTTCCTCACCCGACGCCACACGTTACAGAAGAAGCAGAACCCCTTGCTGATGCTACAAACTCTGATCCTGGAGAAGCAAATAGCACTGTGAGTGTGTCGGAGAATCCCTCTGAGCCTGTGGAGCTTGGAGAACCGTCCATTTTGTCTCCACACTCTTCGTAAAAGTCACTTCCGGAAAACGTTGTTTCTGTCGCCTCTGATACGTTGCTTCCCTCAGGAAGTGACGTACCTTATTTCCGGATCAAGCAGTACCGGGAACCACCAGGTACGACCTTCGACGAAGAAAATAGAACTGCGGCACAGGTTTTGCCTGTGCATCTGGAAAAGAAAAGAGTCATTGAGAGTTTTGTTCTTACAAAGGAAAATTTTGGAGAAAAAAAAGGGGATTCTGCTGGCTAGGGTTGGGGAAGGACTAAGAAGTTGCGCGACCGTAGTGTCGCCAGCAACGAACATTGGGGTTGTCGATTGAAAAACTACGATGTCTGCCACCTCGACCGCTACTGCTCGTATTGGACTTGGAAATAAGGGGGTGACCAACTCGGACAATGAACAATGTGCCTGGGCCCTGAAAACGCATTGCTGTGTTGTGATGATAATAATTGGGATTTGTATAGTCACTCTGGTACTTTGAAGAAATTTATCCTCTAGAGCCTCTTTTACCAATTGAAATTGTACCTACTGCTCTGACTCCCTCTGAACACCTTCATACTCTGTCACCTAGGGACTCTCAGCAAAGACGAAAGTATCACAATAACAATTGTGATATCACAATAACACTTTAATGATAATAATGAATTCGACGCATGCCATTTTTAATAAGAGCAACTGCTGGATCTGCACCCATATACTGCAACATGGGAACAAGGGGCTAGGATGGTATATTCACTCTTTACCTTTAACGACTGCTTGTTATGCCTCTTTTAGAGCACTATTCTTTGGCCGTTGGAATGATAGCATCTCAGGGAAATTTGATGGAACTAATTTAAATGATTTTGAGAAACGTGTATTGACTCCCCTGGGATGCTCGCTTTTTGCAAATAGAAGTAAGCCTAATGTTGCTTATATTAGGCCATCTGATAAACTGTCTCTTCCTTTCCAAGCTCGAATTTCCTTTAAAATGTCTCCGATAGGCGTGCCTCCTTCTTACTCTATTAACCATAGCCCCGATTCAGTTCCCTTCTGTGTAAAAAGGAATGGCACCCGGTCAATGGGATATTTTGAAGGTTGTACGAACGTTGTAAATTTGACCGGGGAGAACAGGCCTTTGTATGTAGGGGGGCCTGTCTATTTCGTTTGCGGTAGTACAGCATTTCCCTGGTTGCCCAAGGATTGTCAGGGAACATGTTATTTAGGGATCCATTTACCTGGGGTATTTATAGCTAGTACATTGGAAGTTTCTAAGGCTCGTCCACGGCGGGACGAGCATGGAGATACCCCTGGGCAAATATTGGGAGATATAGCAAAATCAGTTGTGCCATTTTGGGGACAAATAGCAAATTCCGAAAATATTAGGAGGCTAGCAAGAGTACTGGAGAGAACCATCAACCGGACCACGGATATACTCTATAATATGACACTGGAACAGAAAGCAATAAGATTGGTAGCGCTCCAAAACCGGATGGCATTAGATGTCATTCTGGCAGAGCGTGGTGGAGTATGTAAATTAGTAGGGTCCGCTTGTTGTGTTTTCGAACTAGATTCCTCCCCGACAATTTTCAAGGCAATACAGAACTTGCACGTCATTAGTTCAGAAGTGCATGCTCCAGTGGGAGATTGGAGTATAAGTACTTGGTTCTGGGACTCCTTACAATCCTGGGGTTGGAAGGTGCTTTCTGTCATACTGGTTATTTTGGGAATTCTGCTATTCCTTTGTTGCTGTATCCAATGTCTGCCTAGTATATGTGCAATACTAGGGGGATGTTGCGCTCAGGCGGTGAGCACGATAGGACGTAAAGTGTATACCCCAGATACAGCATCTAAAGAGTTTGTGTTGCAAGAGGTTCTGGTGAACAACCTAATGGCTATAGATATTACAGATAACGATTAAGGATGTATGGGTGACAAATGCATGGAGTTATTTGCAAAGACATCCAAAATAGTATTAGCACTTGGCATAGGCCAAAAGGAGGGTTTGTCGGAATAGAAATAATATTAAGCCTCCTATTGTAATATTTGATTGTGTATTGGCCTACGCCAAGTTGTCTAAACATCATGCGCGAACAAACTCCACGGCAAGGTCAATATAAGCCGTCATCTTGAATCAAGCCGCCATTTTAGGTTCTCTTGTTATGTAGAAGTCACCCTGAACATCAAAATGGAGGTCAAATTACATTTCGTATAGATTCTGGCCGTTGTGACCTCAGTACAGCTGAATGATTAATATGCCTGCAGGCTACTTGTCGGGGTCATGAACTGAGACCTTGTCCTACTGTTGACCTATATGTAAATGTACTACTTATATCAGCGAAACTAATCAAAATGCATATATTAAAGGTTGACCTGGCAATGAACCCTAGACCAGTATTGTATTTCACAGAATGGTTAATCCGCAAGAGGGTTGGCCAAGGGCTGGACAAATTGTATAAATGGCCCGGGTATTCCAATGTGCGCATCGAACCCTCGTTGAAGTTGGTTATGTTATACTGAGAGCCGAATAGCTATCCGTTTGTCAGTTGACTTGGAAACTGTTGTAGCTTGAAATAAAGTACTTGTATATTTCTTTGTAACCTGTGTTGCTGTGTTTCCTTTTGGGCTTCCCGGCCTCATATTATTTTTTCTGTTTTCACAAGTTGTGTGCCAATTGAGTGGTAGTTTGCATGCAGTCCGGGAGACAGAGGCTATGAGGAATTACCTCAAGGCCAGGTGCACAGTCTCCTGCACTCAGTTGCTACACAGGAGAAGGCACCATAGAGTATGACCCCTTTTAGGATATGGTCAACCTCCTCCTCCTCCAAAGTACTGTGTAGGAACCATATAGTTTGGATCTGGCAGCTAAATTGAGCCTGGTAAGTACTGTATCGTCAATTTGCCATTGTAACATCCAGTACTGAATAGCAAGGCCTTCACTACTTGTTAACCTTCAGACTCTGGGGCTCACAGATGGTATTGGCGCTGGAGGAATTACACCAATTTTGTGTTACTTGTTATTTGGTAGTGAGGGGTACATTTGCAGTAAGTCCACCAAACTCATAATGAGACTTTACTTTTTCTTGTCTCTGTTTTTTACTCCCCCTGAAAAGGGCAAGATGCCTTGGCGTGATAGTTACATTTTATAAAACCACAGATACATACATAACAGTTTTACCTTTCAGACACCTAAAGAACTTGATCTCCCTTGTACGTCTTCTTACCAGTGGCTGTTTCCTTACCACCAGTCATGACTGTGTTCTTCCATTGGTGGACATAACAGTGGGCTTGCCCATTTTACCTTGCATACTAATATAACATGATACATGTCAATCAATGTTTTCAATCAAACTTTCCATTTAATGTATAATTATAACTCTCCATAATGACTGCACACTCAGCGGCTGGCCAATTTGAAGGACATGCTGAGTGGCTTGTGAATACTGTAAATGTCCGTTGTCTGCACTGTTTATGTACTATGCATAAAGGCTCTGATAATACACAGCTACCCTTGGTGAATCAAAGAAATGCACTGTGTTGATATGATTTATTAAATGTGCATATCAGAATTGTGCAGAGTGCAGATCAGCAATATTTCCGGTACATCTGACCCAATCCATTTCTTCTGCAAGTCAAGTTGACAACTGAACAGCCTCACATCTCAAGTGTTAAAAAGTAGATGCACTAGTTATGACTGTAAAGCCAAAATATATTAGTGTGTAAACCTGGAAGTGACCTGTATCTTGCAATGCACGTTTTTTTTGTTTACAGAAACGTGGAGCAATAACTCTCTGTAAAAATGAACCACACTATTCATAAATAGAAGCTATATATTTTGCCGTGATACCTTTGGGTCTGGGCGAGTAATAAATGTAATAAATAAATAAAATAAAATAAAATAAGCTCACTCTTAGAACTTTGAAAAGGGATATTAAACTCTTGAATCTTGTTTTTTATGATATGTCAAGAACATAAACCAGTCCCTAAAACATCATACGGAAGTCAGTGCATTACAGTGCTGTTTTCTGATTGCCTGTGTTTCTGGAAGAGAAGTGAGTGAAATATAGCCATCGATCATGTGAGAGATACATGTGTAGGATACACTCAGTGAGTGGGGGAAAGCTAATCCTGAAGTAAAATGCGAGTGCCTGGCACCTGGAGAATAAGTTTTGACAATGGAAGTCTAATGGGGTGAATATGGACAATGACCATCTTCTTTATTTTGGGGAAACAGTATTGCACAAATGTTCATGATTTACTTATGTTGCATATTGCAATGCAACAGTTCAGTCCTGTATTTCATCTCTTTGGATAATAAATGTATTATTTTAATGTGCACATGTTTAATCAGTGTTTCCAAAGCGCTGCAGAGTGTGGTCGAGACCTGAACCCCATGGTCATCAACATGAATGCCATGCTGTATGATATTGATTTATTGTGTCTGATGTCTCACTGCTAATGATTCATTGATGTAATGACTTCTATTGAAGGAACATATTTACTTTTCTAGTAAAGTATTTTACTGAGAAAGTTCGCTGATCTTATACCCTCACAAAGACAAAAACACACAGATGAAATAACTTTTTACTAACAGCCCTGAGGTCAAACATGTATATTTAGGAGGTTGATGGATCTCAGAGCCATCAGAATCAGGGTTAATCATATATCCCTGTTTTGTCCAGAATCTAGCACAAAGGTCTTTAGAATTCCCACAATTGTCTTGTTACATCGATCAATGATGAGAATCAGGGAATGTACAGTTTCCGCTTCATTACTAGAACTTTCCACATGTTAGTCATCACCTCAGTGGTAAAGTGACTATCCCAAATTCAATCTAGGCCAAAATGAGAAGATATATGGTTGAATAATCAAGCGGCAGCTGTCTCTGTATTAAAATTTAATTGATTCAGTAAACAGACAATTAATGGTCATCATATATTTGGTCCCTCCAGCAGAACGAATCACTGATCCAAGAAACCGATCTGTACTTCAGACCACAGTCATGGCATTCCTTATTTCTGTAGAGATCCTTGTGAATGGGAACACTTGGTTAGTACTTAGCAAATACCAGACACCTCATCAAATATATGCTTAGGTCTTGACCCATGTTTTTTTAGGTGAGCTTTACCATTATGCTCTCATTATGATTGAGCCTGTTAGAGCCCACTTATCATACCAAGATTAGAGTTTCCTAATCAAAGGTCTATCCCGATTATTGAACATCTTCTGAGATGTAATTAATACTCTCAAATATGTCCTTCCCCTGATAATCCTGTTTGGGTATGGAGATGTTTTCCAGATCCTGGTGATATTCATACAATTTATCCATTATGAATCTTCTTTTTGAGCAGTAATTACATTAAGGTGTGGAACATCTATACTCCATTGAAGAAGGACAAGTTGACATTCACCACACAATTGTAATTGAGTGGTGATGTTATTTGTATTTCTCCATGCAGGTGCTCCATGCCAATGAATTCCCCTTGCAGAGTTCCAGTTCTGACTAATTGATTTGCCATATCCAACCCTGTTTTGCAAGGACCTCCTACCTTGAAGTGGCTTTCAATCATTTTCCAGTCCACAATCAAATTGATTTACTTCATTAAAACATCTATTGTTTGGATGCATGTTCCATTTCTTTGGTGCTTGTTCTTAGCACACAGCATAGCCCTCAATTGTCAGTCATCAATTGTTCAACAAATCTATTTTTTGTCATAATCTGAATCACTAATTATCACCGGTTCCTGGAGCTGATGATTTACAGAAGAAAGGACATCAGCTCCAAGGGGATCAATCTAATAAACAGATAAGGATTCATTTATTTACTCAAGCTTTTTCTGTCACCAGCAACTCATTAATTTCATTATTTTGAGTATTATGGAATAATGATCCATCCATCCTGTTTTCTACGTACTCCATGATAGGAAAATCTGGAAACACCTCCAAATCTTCAATTGTTTTTAAAATCTTCATCTTCTGCACAGCCATATGTGCTCATTAACTCTGATCTCTACGGGGTAGCCTTGCATAGAAATAATTTCAGAAGTGATCATTGAATAAGAGGCTTTACCCCCTAAGAATCCCTCACTCTTCTAATATTGCTGGTGAGAAGTATCAACCATAAATGTGTTTCTGTGGCTCAAACGCCTTTTCTGTTGCCAGGAAGAAGTTTCAACCTAACTTAGACCAGTGATACTGTCTTACTTGCATATGAAAGTAACTGTTTAAACAACCACATTAAGAGGCAAAGAGACTGTCTCAATCTAAAATACATCAATTCATTCATATTGTTCTTCATTACTAGCACAAAACGGTTGCGCAGAATTATTTCTCCGATTAGAGACTGACCCTTACAAATTGTGTAACGTTTTGCCGCTCATAATGACCCTTACCAAACATTGTAAGGCAGGCATGCCCCTTAAGCACAAGAACCTGAATTTCGAGAATTGTAAATATCACATTAAAGTATGCTTGAACATTTGAAAAAGGTTCAAGCTTTATAAGGATAGCCTTATGTTTTAAATGATGTGCATCCCTGCAACAGATGAAGTGAAATGCTCAAAACCTCCGTTAAAAAAGAAAACTGAACTCTTCAGAGTTGTGAAGAGCAGGGTCACTGTTGCACTGAAACATGTATGCCGTAATCCACAAAACGATATGCCAATGAAGTGCAGAGCAGTATTGTATTTCATCAATAATCATTTTATTCCTTGTAATTCCTTGGAATTATTCTTTGCATTTCTGAGAATTTCCAAGAGACCAGGGTGTCAGAAATGTTCTGATGCAAGCATTGTATGTTATTGTATCAACACGCGTGTGCAACCCTTGTTTATTCCCTCAATAATATGTATCTAATTAAAATAACTGCCATTATTGTGAAATGCATGTTATGCAAGGATTTGCACATGCACTATTTTAATATTATTATTTAATATTATTGTATAAATGTAAATTGTATAAATGTGTAAGTTAACAAAGGTTTTCTCGTATGGCTTGTCAGTTAAAGTCTTGTTCAATCCAGCCCGCTGCGTAGGTCTGTGCCTTAGATGGCCCATCTGGAATGAATCAGATTGTATTCCCTTTAATAATGAAAACATATTGCATATCCAGAACAATAGACACTCTGAGTTACTGAGTGGTCCATACCATTGAAAGTTCCATTTACGGAGAAGACATTTCCATACATTTTTACTAACACAATAGAAACCGGATATTGTAGTTTACTAGTGTGGGTTATATGATGCTTTCACTGCACTAAAATAGATGTAGATTACATTTGAATTTGTATAATAATCCCTTCTCTGTGCTGTAGACAGGTGTGCCCATGTCCAGTACTTGCAAACGTAAATCTGATATATCATTCCTTCTCTTAGTGGTCATGGCCTGGCTTTCAGCCTGGGGCCATGCCCCGAACAATCTAGTCGCCGACCATGGCTACAGCCACACTTACTCTGACAACTACCATACCCACACTTTAGCACCACATGCCAAAAGTATTGACATTGAATATTCATTGAATATTCAAATACTTTTAACTTGTCAACCCAACTGCCAATCTCTATCCCATAGATAATGCTTTATGTCCATAGCCAGAGGCTACCAATGTCTGCCAAGCAAACACACACATTTTTGCATGAACCAATGGTCAGTGGCTGCCAACATCAATCTGAAATATCATCTTTTGTGGTAGTAGTCAGATTAGTAGGGCCACACTATTGTGAACAACAACAAAGAACAGGACAACATAAACACCAATAGTCATGCAATACACATACATTAAATGAATCAAAGAATGTATGTTGCACACTCACAAATACAGTGTTTTCCTCAAAAGTTAAAAATAGGTTGCGGACATCCCCTGCAAACATAAGAAAGAGACTGGAAACACCAGAGAATACTTAAAGGTATGTTCGATCCCAAACACCAATATTATGAACATTTCTCCACCTTCTCTACCCATCATAGACACACTTTCATCCTCAACACAAATACAAATATGTTTTCACAACCCATGTTTTCCAATTGTGTTGTCCACTCGGATTTAGTAATATTTTGTTGCACCCCACTTTCTTTGGTTGTCCAATCAGCGTCCTTGTATGATGTCCATGGGCATTACGCAACTGATTAGCCGAGAGCCATCCACGGACAAAGACTCAGGACAAAACTAAGATATCTCTATTTTTTTACCTTCTCTTTTTACATTTTTTAAACTTCCACTGGACTGATTAACACAAACTTCTTGCAGAGTTTGATGCAAATCCATCAATAGTACAGGCTGTAGCCATGAGCAAAATGCGTTGGCCATTCGAATCTATCTGAATTTCAAACATTTTGGGACCTCCCTACAACCTTGCCCCCCTTGACTAAACCACATTATTTGCAAATAAAAACAGGGATGGGTAATAGTTTTGCAAAAGCTCATGTGGATTAATTGAACAGCACCATCTGCTGTTCTTATGCGAATCCAACCCGAGCATAAGTGCAGGGTTGCTGTCGCCAACCTTGTAAAATAGAAATGTATCATGATATATTTATAATATGACATAATGTATTACATTATAATATGATTAATGAATGAAAGTAATAATAATAATACTATTACCAATTATAATAATATTAATATTCATGATAAGACTAACACTTTGTACTCTTGCATAGTGCTTAATGCCAGAATCCACCCGCTTCAATGTGCTTTAATAACAGATGTTATTCGAAACACATTTTAAAATATGCCTGGAGAATAACTGTAACATACAATCGTACGTTGGGTTTCCATTTTATTCAGAGGTTATGCTGTTTGCTGCTATCCATTTATATCACAATATTTTCTGTTGATTTTTAGACATATATATCAGAACGTGCATTTTATTATGATTACACATACAATTTGGATTTGTGGCTGTAAAATCTAACAACCAAAATCCCACAGACGCCGTCCTGTTTTGCTGAACTATTGTTGTTTTATGTCCATTTTTGTGTTCATGCATTTGTTTATGCTCTCCTGCCTCTTCAATGAGTGGGAGACGCACCCCCAAAATCAGATGTAGACTCCCACAATATCTGATCCGTACTCATCCCGCCTCCCGCCTTATTACAATTTAGACAACTCTGTTATTGATAATGAAATTCTTTTTTTCGTGATCACAGAAAATATATCCAATTTCAAAACCTCTTGCTGTTTAAAACCCACACCTGGTCCAACTGCCCAGAAGGAAACAAGGCCCTAATTGTAAAGACATGTTTTGTCAAAGATGCAGCCTGATTAAACGAATCACTGCAGGGACCTGCCCTGGCAGCAATTTGTTACTCATGAAAGAGCACATCTGGCGGGAGGTGCTCCACTGTGAAGGACTAAGTGGGGGACATTCTGCGGCAGGCTGCTGTAATGCACAAAGCAGGAGGGCGAACTGAATCTTTTATGGCGACGTTTCTACAGTCTGCAGCACCTGGGGGGATAATCCCTTGGAGCTTTAAATAAACTGTTAACACAAACTCGCTCATGTCAAGTGTCAACATTGAGTGTAATTGAAAAAAATAAATAACTTAGCACCTCTGCACAATCGGTTTCTCAGAACCACCTATTAACAATGTGTTCAACTAAATATTACATGTCAGAATTATGCAGAATTGTATCCAATTCGTGTCGCAGACTTAGCCGTGAAGTGAGGCATTACAAACGGTTTTACCTACTGATTAAATTCAACCCTGAGTGAGAGTACTTTGTCCAGTAATGTGTGCGTTTTAGTCATCAGACATGTGAGCTAGAATTCGCTGTATAAATTACATCTTAAAAGCGAAAGTGCACCTGTGGAGGGTCAAGCCGATTTTTAAACAATGGTAGACCAGTCAAAATAAATGGAGTTGATTTCAGACAATAAAAACATGCTGCAGAAAAGGAAAATAAACACTGTATATATAAGATGAAATTGGCTAGAGAAGAGCTTAAACAAGCAGATTACCATATGTTTGAGTACATGGATGATTGTTCGAGCACAGCGAGATATGGATTTCCTATTGTTTGTGGTGTGCTTAGCCACTGCTTGATTTAGCGGGATTTTTTTCTTGCAAAGACCTGAAAGGTGGGTGAGGATTCCTTAAATAGCTATGAAAGCCCTGTAGCCCAAGATGGCCCACCATGTATAGCAGAGTGATGAGGCATTAACCCATTACCAATCCCTTCAAGGTTGATCCACATGGAGACAAATCCAGTAAGTCCGCAGTTGTATATACCTAGAGCATCTTTTGGTATATGTGTGGCACTTGGTGATACTGACTGAGAGTAACTGCTGAACCCATATGCATGCATTAGTAATGGCCGAACCCCACACCCTCACCCATAATGATAGGCTCACAACTTGTATCAAGTGTTGGCAATAAAAAGGCCATAGGATTTTATTGTACAGATATGGGTTATGGCAATAACAATATCACATATCATGTTGGTATCATACTTTTGGGCACCGGGTCCTAAGGTTACCCCCTCGGACCCGTGCCACCTTCTTGTGTCCCACGACTTGTTGTGGGCACCGTACAGTGCCTTGTACTTCTTTTTGCACGTCTCTCCTTTTTGTAAGGTGGGCGGGTTCTGTGGTAAAGAAGCAAGAAGATTTGGAAGACACTGAGTAAACAGTGAACCTCCTGTTTGCTTGGGTCCCCGTTCAGGGTCCACAAACAGATTGTGTTTACTCTGAGCATGCTGCTCTCATTTATAGGACCCAGGGAGGCCCTGGGTCTTTGTTGTGTATGTGGTGGGGGATGCTGTTGTCGCAGCCCCCGGCCGGATAGCCGACTGTCTGACCCCCTGGTGGGGGCAGATCTTTGAACCTGGGCCCTGCCTGATGGTTGTTTTCCTTATGGCGCTTAGCACCTTACTGTTTGGGGGGAAGGGTGCGACGACTGTTCGCACCTTACCCTTCCGTGGCTTTTGTGCTGCCGAGACTGCGTGTCTCCGTAGCTGGGGGGAGGAGAGGAGCAGGCGCGTGGAGGTTGGGGCTGCCCCTCTCCCAGCTGCCGATGGTAACAGCAGTTACCCTGCCTCGCTTGTGGGATGCCCATGCAGCATTGCCCAGAAGGAGTGTTAAGACCAGTGCTCAGCAAATGTGTCCTAAACCAGAGTGTGGCATTTTAAAACCAATTTGCAGTGGGTGGAAGTGGCTACTCGTTTTTCTACGGTGCGAGCAACATCTTGAAACTGAGTCAAAAATGTTTGAATCAATAGGGAAATTCCAATGATTCGAAAGTGGAATTGGAGTGTCTAGATGTCAGATTACACTCTTACGTGGATCAAATCGGCTCAGCCGTTTTAGGTCTCTAAGGTTCAATTGCTTGAATCGGAAACAGCATTGTCAAATAGGAATTTGTATTAAAATTATTCAAATGTTTTGGAATCAGCTACATCTTTGTTGAGGGGTTGAGAGCTTGACCTGGTAAGGGAAAGTGAAACTGAATAATGAACATCTTATTTCCTGTTTCCTTTTGCTGTTGTTGGGTGTAGTGTGTGAGAGAGCGTGGGAGGCACAGCAGTAGACAAACACCGGGAGCAAGAGATGACATTGTCGCGGTCATCACAGTGAAGTAAGAACGAAGTTGCTGGCACATGTACAGTGATGTAACGTCCTGTGAGGAATTGGCTTCTGTCAAGAGCGCAAAGCCCTTGCTTGGTTTAATGTTATTAATACATTCATTGCTGCAGGTAATTGTTATTTCCAAAATGGTAATCTGCTAACTGATTCCTCTTTTCATCCACTCCATTCCAAAAGCAGAGTGCACCTGTGCCCTGCTGCTTCATTAGCCTGATGAGCAGCGCCTGCTCTACTCATAGCAGTGAGCAGGTTCAAATGCCACAAGATGCCCATTCGAGAGTCGCAGCTACAGCCAAGTCTCTACAGTGTAGGGGTGGCATTTACCAAATCAGGCCCCCTCTACCAAATCGATAATCATAAAAAAAAACATGATGGTGGCAGGGTAAACCCTAAAATAAAGCTTTTGCCTGAATTCAGGCAGGGTGCATGGTAATAATTATCATCACAGCAGCCACATCCCAATTGATTTTGCACGTGTCAGCTCCACTGTGGAAAGTGTTGTGTATTCTGGTCAACCGGCTTGAAAAATTGCCAAATGGCAGGGCAGGAACCTGGAGGACCGTGCCTCTTCTTTGATATCATTGTTGGGGCAGGTAATACCCTACAACAGAAACAGCCGCTAAGCAGGCAGATGTCCTTGGCCTGGGTATCAAAGAAGCAATCCCTTTAAAAATGAGTAGTCTAGGCTGCTGCATCTCTAAATGCCTTTGTTCTTAGTGAGAAGTGAAGGGGGCAGTATTAGAGTAGACAGCAGTGCTCTGGTCAGTGGAAGGAGATTTCCACAATTTTGTTTCTCTTTCTTTTTCACTGTCCTCTCCACTTTGGGTTTGACATCAAAAGGGCAAAGTCCACTCCATTCAAGAAGAGGGATTGGACCACTATGGAAGGCTAGCTTTAGTAAAATCACCTGCAGACTTTTACACTTAAAAGAAGGCTTCTCCCACCCCTTTTTCAGATCCTCTGAAGAAACAAAGATTCACTCTGAGGCACTTGAGCAGAACTAAACAATCTTGCTTTAGGAAAGTAGCACATTCCAAAGCTCTCAGTCTTAGGTGAAGATGGAATGGCCCGAGGGTACTTGGGAGTGACCTTTGCTGTGGACCAAGACCTTCAACTCTGCACTGGAATCTCTTAAACTGGGAAAGCAGATCCTGAATGAAACCACAGTGTTGCACATCAGCCAGAGGGCCAGACCAGCCGAAGCTTCCAGGTCTTCCACACCAAACTGGCATTTGCACTCCACCACCAATCAAAACACTTGCTTGCACATTGAAACAATGTGATGCTGTATTGTGCCCTAGCTGAGCTTGTCACCTGCTAGTCTCGAATCAACTGCT
The DNA here is from genome assembly GCF_040938575.1 of Ambystoma mexicanum. Classification (NCBI taxonomy): domain Eukaryota; kingdom Metazoa; phylum Chordata; class Amphibia; order Caudata; family Ambystomatidae; genus Ambystoma; species Ambystoma mexicanum. The sequence goes on along the minus strand of NC_090923.1, from coordinate 205,038,563 downwards.
TGATGCTTGGATCTGATTTGAATCACTGGCGAGTTGCATGTCAACTCTGACCCACGGTTACAACCACAGCTTGATTTGGCTAGCATCCGACCACCACTTCACAAATTTGCACATCGACGCCCCCAGGATTACCCCTTCGGTGACCATCACCTACTGACTCGAACATATGGAGCATCATGCATCTACCCATCCAGGTGGCTAAAACCTGACTCAGCCTGGCCCAACTGCTAGGAGATCCTTTGACCACCCCAACTGCACACAGTGACCACATTTGCCCATGCTCTAAGCCCGTTTGCCACTTGGGCCCACACAATCGAATGTGCCTGAATTGTGCGAGATTTACTTACATCAACATTTCATAGCGGGTTTGACAAGGTCAATCCATCCAAGAAGCTAAACCAGGAACAGATGACCATGAATGGCATTCTCTGTCCACTGGGACCATAGATGCTGGTTAGGTCACCTCAGCAGCTTTCTTCATCTAAGACATATACTTTTGTGGTTGGTACATAGCTATCACCCCTGTACCCACGCTCATAGTGTACAGGGGCTCCAGTTTGTTGCTCCCTCACAAGGGTGGGTTTTTGCTCAGTGTTTCAATTTCTTTCTATTTAAGACGAGTGTTCATTAAAATAGTTCTATTTTCACAGAACCTTGATTATATAGTCAATTATTTTGACTGTTATTGTGTTGTTTGGTTCACTACTGTATCAAATTTGCACCCTGCTTAAGAGCATAGCCTTACCTTGGCCCACGTTACCACAAAAGGCGAATGGGGGATAGCTCTTCACTGTCCCTGTTTTATAGTTATGATTGCATTTCGTTTGGTTTGTAGAAGCGTGAGGGCGGAGCAGAGTCCAATTTGTCACAAGCCCAGCACAAATCTCATCAAGCAAAATAGGAACTATGGAGATATGTTTTTTAGGGTATTATGAAGAATAAGCAAACATTATCTGGACAATAAATTAAAGTAGAATATCAGTTTTTTTAATGAACAACACATCAGTGCTGCGGTCAAAAAACCAACAGGCTAAAATTCCTCTCACATACCATAACCTGACTTCCCTTATATAATATCAGATATTTTATAAAGTAAAAAAGCGGGTGAATGAGAGAGAGAAGCAGCATGCTTTGATGAGAGACCATGCCAGAAAACCATTCACTAATTTCTTTTTCTAGTCTTTCTAAACCAAATTAAACCAAAATAAAACTCTTTTCTGAAATGAAAATGATTCAACTTCACAAATGTAAATCCAAATGTGGATGGCAGGAAGGTTCTGAGCAGGGTTCAAGTCGAGGGTACACGCAGGTGATCGGAGTCCCTGCACCTTTATCAGAAGTCCCCCCCACTCTTTTCTGAGGGCACCTTGATATCCTAATTTCTGGTGATACCACATTTAATTGGTATGCTAATGAGTTCCCTGCTTTTTTTTAGGACTAGACCCCTGGTTTTGATTCAATCATAACCACAGACACAGCAGCACTGGGCAACCCTTCAGACCACCTCTTTTCAGCCTGCCAACCATTACTGAAGTATGTATGGTATCACTTTACAAGTTGAGAAAGCAATTTCACGTCCTACTCACTGGCAATTTAGCATTCGGGTATGGCATGTAGGTCACCCCAAGAGCTACCTGTTTCACATTGTCATGCACCATGACAGACCTAGCTCCACTTTTTAGTATCAAGCATGTAGGGGCAGTGGGAGGTGACAACTCATAGTCATCATTTGAGCAAATGTGACTCCTTAGTGTAGATGACTATAATCAGTGTAATGAAGTGCTCATTCATTTTTCAAAAAGTCAACTGTTTTACAGATGGCATGTATAGGCTCCTCCTCTCTACCTGCTCCCTTTCAGAAGTGGGGGAGGCAGCTTACCAATTCTGTGAAACTAAAATTGCCACCGGCCTTATGAACTGCTTGCTTTTCCAATAATGTAGCAGGTCATCATCCATTCCTATGAGTGAAGTGTTTATTAGATAGGCATCAAGTATCTGTTTAGCTGATGGCCCACTGTCTGCTCATGTTGATGCATTATCAGTATCAAGATACCTGTGAACTGGGACAGCCGACCCAGCCCTTTAAGAAGAGGTAGCAATACTTTGAGATGAATGCAGAAGTTCCTCAAACATCAATAATCAAAACGACTCAGGAAGTTGGCAAAGTTGACTGTTTTGATATCAATTATCTAAAACAGGGAGTGAAACGGACATCAAAGGATGTCTCATAACATGGTCTCTCAATGCATTTCACAAAATACATCACACTTATAGTAAAACTCCATCAAAGCTGACGTCAACATACGTATTTGCTACCGTCATCCCTCGGTGCAATACTACAATAACCTAGTGGCAAATGTGATAGGCTTAAGGGGAACATCTAGGTATACGTTCCATACTAGTCTCAGAAAGTGATAGGCTACTTAACATCAGGTCGGACTACTAAAACCATCCTTCAAACAAGTCACTATGAACATCACTAAATACACCACGTCCCATTGGTAATACAAACTATAGGGCTCTTAATTACACTGCCCCCTACAATTGGTTGGCACTCTTATATTTGTCAGTACCTTTGCACCCACGTTTTGGCCTTCCAGGTGCTGGTGAGCTGGTCAGAACCATAGCATCCCACCAATTAGCATATCATGTGGGATGTTTTTACCCATGCATCCGAGCCCTACCTCAAAAACTGTGCAGTACTGGCATTGAAAACATCATGATGGCCAGAGCTTCCCAGAAAATGCCCAGGGAAATGCATGAAGAATAGGCTGCCACCCATTTTTGCTGATGTTATGGGCACAGAAGGGCACTGCCTAAAACCCCATTGGACTACCCACACAGTAGCCTAAAACCATTGGGAATGGCAATGCTGATTGCCAAGGGCAACCTAGAATTGTAGGGAATATATTTTCTTAAATCCCAAAAATGGGTGCATTACCAGTACTCACCACTATCAGAAAGCCGGCGTTTTAAAACAACACCACCCTTTTTTGTGTAAAACTGAATAAATGAACCCAAAGCAGGCCAAAGAAAGACTTACTGAGAGGTGGATCCAATGTAAAGTTATATTCTGAAGTGACTTGAAGGTTTATAACAAGACTGGCTGAGCTGTGGATTTCAGCAGTTTAAGTAAATTTGGACTGAAATACACTAAAAATCTAAATGTTTAAAAGAAATGAGTGATCTACTTTTGAGTGTCACATAGGTTTCAATTGTTTAAATGTCATAGTTTTAAACTTAGAATCAGCATTCTAGCTGCATATGTAAAAATTGTTAGTTTTATTTGAATGCAGAAAACTGGGTAACTAAAGGTGACATTAGCTGGGGCCTGGCTTAAGGAACTGAATTCCGCCCACCAGCTACCCCCGACAGGAGTTGACACTTGCACAACAGCTGTGTTCCCAGGCCTAGCTGCCTTTTGCTGTTCCCACCAAAAGGGATATGACACTTCTCTGATTGAATTACCTGGGCTCTGCAGGAAATTGAACAAAGCCCTGTCCTGACTCAGGCAAATGTTTTATTGGTGGAAGTCGTAAATGTGGCTTCCTCCTGGAAGGAAAGGGGAGGAGCACTGCCTGTGAGAGCAAGCTGGCTTGGCAGAACTGGAAAAACCAGAAATTCAACCTTGTGCTGGGGGGAAACCACACCCCTTTGGGGCCAGAACATAACTCTAAAAAGATGGATCATTCATAGAGCGGACTTGTGAAAATTATTTAAATGATACCATAATTCTTGTGATTTTTCTGCCCACATTTTAAGAGGTTTTTACAACCGGTGGTATGATCTGGGGGCAAGCTGGCAGTTAAGAGGGTATTACTTAAAATGTATGCATGTTAAAAATCTGACACTTCATCAATTAATGTCCATACTCCTTGCGCACATGTGTGTAAATTTGGGTTAATGTCCGATATTGCAAAACCAGTTAAAAAGTGCAAATGTTGCCATTTCTGAATGCAAGTCCCCAGGAAGAGCAGATTTGGACAGGGTATACCTCCTGTGATATTTGATGGGTGCATGTAATTTTAAACAAATGTGTACCTGTGCAAGTATGTCTTTTTGATCAAATATAGATTGTGTGCAATTTGACAGGGGGGTGTCCTTTCTGAAAGCCATTAAATGACATCATTCTGACACACAATCCTGCTCTCCAGTGAGAACGCAAAGAATTCTCCAACATATCAGAACTCTGAAGGGGTTGGGCCTAGAAAGCTAGCCTCTCCACCAACTTTCAAAACACATAAAAGCAGACAGTCAGGACAGATAGGGACATTCAATTCCATTTGCTGCAACGCGCTCTGCCGGACCACACAACATCCAGAAGATACTAGATTCAACACTTAGACTTTAAAACTCCAAAGAACTTGATTCAGAACTCAAAGCAAGGGCCTAAACCCACAAACTGAGAACTCTTCTCAGTGGGCCCCAGCATCCAGCAAACCTAACAGCGATAGCAGCATCCAGGAGCCGTGCAGATCAGCGCTGGGTCCAGAGAAAGCTGTGCAGAAAGATCCAGAAGCAGTGCTGTACCCAGAGAAAGCAGAGCAGTATCCAGAACCAGAGGCAGAGCAGAGCTGACCCAGACCGCTGTTCGCAGAACCAGAGAGCTGACCCAGACCGCTGTGTGCAGAGACCGTCCGTGGCGAGTGAAGGAAACCTGACCAGATCCGTGGCGAGGCCCATTCTATTTCTAAATATATTGTGAGTACCTAGCAATAACTGTGCCGAACCAATCTCTTAGTTAAAATAATATAATTCAATCTATTTTAATCTAACCAGAACTGTCTCCTAACTGTCACCTGTCATTTGCAAAACTGTCACCTGTCATTTCTAGTTGCTAGCTGTAACTTGTCAATTTGAACTTTTAAAATTTCAAATCTGAAAAACGACCTTTACCATATCGCTCATATCTCCGTGACCGTTTGTCTTAGAGACTTGCAGTAACTTTCCTCTGAAAGCTGGGAATATTGGCTTTTTATTGAACCTAGAAGCGCATTCCTATTCCCTATACTTTTGCCGCAATCGCGAAAAACGCACTCGCGAATTTTACCGCGATTTGCACATTTCTCCACGTGTGAAAACAGCAGCTTCCTTGCTTTCATTTGCCAAAAATTTGTTTAACCTGCCAATCATTCCTAGAACATTGCTAAAGTAAGCCTGAACTAATTTAAACCAACTAATCCTCAACCTGAACCTCCTGAAGGGAATTAAAAGCATTTTCAGCATATTTCTCACTGCATTGTCACCATATTAAAAGCATTTTGAGCCTGTGTAAAACTCATATCTATTCTCCTCTAAGCTTGCTGGGAAACTGGAACTCTGTATTACATTGTGATTGTATACCTGAACTGTGTGCTCTTTCTTCCATCTCCTTACATTGTATAGGGGGGGGGGGTGAATTGCCACAAAGGGAAAGTGATTACCTTGTCTTTTGTGAAACCATATCAGTTTATCTTCTATACTGCATTTCATTCATTCAACCTTGCATTTCCTTGCACCCTATAAAGCATTCTCTACCACATTATTCTTCTGTCCCTATATACCAGTGTGCTACCTTATCCATTTCATGTCAACTCCTTAGTGATTATAAAGAAGTGGGCTAGTGCCAGATTCTCCGTTGTTAATCTTTATCATATCAGATTAAGTGTGATATTCAATTATTAATTTATTATAAAGTGTGATATATATATATATTGTTTAAATTCTCAAATAAACCTTTTAACTTGCAAAACAGAACTACTTCTTGGCTCCGTGGGGTCAAGGGGATTCCAAGAGAGGGGTGTTATATAGGGGTAGTCATCCAGAACGCATGAACTGGACATAAAGATATATCAATAAGGGTTTCCATTCAGTATCCCAGACTAGGCATTGACTTAGCTGTAGTGTTGAATTGAATCCTCTTACAATCATCTATCATCACCTCAGTGGTCTGCACATCAATTAAGCCTTTGATCTTGCCCTTGGAATTGTTCTTTGCTCTGGAGAATACAGGGGAGTGGAGGCACGCTCTGCCTCTCTGCGTAGGTGTGGGTCATCATGCCTGTTCAAGTTCATCCCTCCACATAACTGAAGGCCACATATTTGAGCTCTGGTGCATTTTAAATACTGCTATTTAATGAAACTCTGACATCTTCCTTGTTTTCATCCATGCCTTCTGAACAGGAATTTAATAATTTCACTCAATTGTAACTAATGTCTGCTCATCCCAGTCTGATAAGACCTTGGCTTCTTGGGGATGATCCAGCCTTGCCTTTCTGAGATGCACTTCTGTAATTAGATTGTTTTTCATCTGCGACACACTGGAAAACGCCCTTATTCTCTGGTCCAGCTCTGCTATAACACGTTGTGGAAACATCCATTCTTTACTTACTCCTATGTATATAAACTTTGGCACATGCTGCAGTCTATTCACTACATAGCTAGCCTCAAGAATACTTTGCCTACTTGCGTTTCTTTGCATCTGTACAGGTATATAATGACTTAATATCTTCATTGTTTCAGTAGCATAAATTTCTTCATCTCGAGCCCGAAATGTCACTTATCTTTGATACTTTCTTGATGCCTTATAGAATATTTTCATTCTCTCGTCTCTGCATCTCTTCTATGCACATCAGTCTGGCTTTGTGTGACGTCACCAATCTGCTCTTTCAGTTATTGGTCCTGCTTCTTCTGGGATTTCATTCAAATGGCCATCATACTGTCTTGTATGCAAGCATGGCTTTCTTAATGGGAATCTTGCCTCTAGATTCCCCTTGGTATCAGTATTTTTACTGGTACTGCACGTGTCTCAAACTCTGGTTCTCAACATATAGGAAATATGGCCAAGATGGTTGAAGTGGGGGTACTTGGCGCCTTCTCTACACCTAAATCCATAGGAGGGGTGTCACACTGCATTTCCTCTCCAGGGACTATGCACACTAGTCAATGAGCCAGTTATGCTATGGCCATGGGTGCTGTCTATTTGGACATTCCTGGTGGTATAGGGATGCTTACAATTCTTCTGCCTATTATTCCACCAATTGATTTGTTCACCGTACTTCTTCTTATTCATATTCTTTGCAAATCCACCTCCCCTGAAACAGGCTGACAAAAAGTCTTGAAACCTAGACATTAAAAATGTGGGTTCAAAATGAAAGCTATTAGATAGTCAATGTTACATTTAATTCCAGCAACCCATGAATCACCAAGCAAGTTGCTAAGTGGTCCCTCACTTGCCAAGTAGTGCACTATTGGAGAGGTGTAATTCAAACAGGTACACCAGAGGAAGATCCTCACGCAGTGATGTGCTGGGATGGCTTTTGGTAGCATCCTGAAATGGTCACAGCACATAGCAGACTTTGCCCGGAACTGCCACTGGATTTGTGTTATGAAAATCCTATGATGTGATATGATAAGTCATTTATAACGCGCCTGTACACACGTGTTTCTAAGCGCAACAAGACAAGGGAGGAAAGACAAAGGGAGGGCAAGACAAATTATCGTTATAGGCCTTGTGTCATTCAGATTGTGAAAGTGTGAGAACGAGAAGTGAAAGGGAGATGGGAGGGGAAAACAGGGCAGCAATGCTCTGAATAAATGCAGCCAGGGCAGTGCAGTTCTTGGTAGTGCACGGAGAACAAGGGACTGTAGGGTTACAGTTACAGCAACTAAGTGTGTGGTTGGTCCACTGGCAGTGCACGGGTGGCTGATCAAAAAAGAGCCTGGTAGCAATTGAGACTCTGAGGGTAGCCAAGCAACCAGTCAGTAAAGCAGACAGGTAAGTTAGGTAGGTCACAGGGGAGGGAGAGAGAGAAAGCAGAGGAGAAGATGAAGGTTTTGAGCTGCTTCCAGACCTTCAAGTGTTCCAGCTCAAGTTTGAGAGTGGAAAGGAGGCCATTCCAGAGGGACACACATGCAGTGGAGAGAGCTCTATCCCCCACTATCTGTCTGAAGAAGTGTCTAACCCTTAGAGAGTTGGAGGAAGCTTAGCAAAGGGCTCAAGAAGGAAGGTATTTTGGAAGAGAACATCGGATGCAGTGCAGGCCCTGGCCACAAAAAGCCTTGTGGACAATGCACAGGGTCTTGAACTTGATATTTGCAGCCACTGAGAGACAGTGGAGAGATTTCAGGGCTGGAGAGATATGGTCCCTGGACTTGAGGCCAAAAATAAAAAATTGCAGTCCTGTTCTAGATTAGTTGCAGAGGGCAGAGAGTAGAGAAAGGCGGATTGATAAATATTCTAGTGCAGTAGTTCAGCCTACTGAGAACCAGGGCAGTGAGCTTTTGGGGAAAACTGAGAAAGGGAAGAGTCCCTTTGAGGAGCTCTGTGTGTGCTACAATAGTGTAAGATGGCATAGCTTCAATCTCACAGCCTTTTACAGACAGCCTCTCCAAAATGTACAATTTGGAAATCTAATTAGTGGTCATTGTGCGCTTCAGGTTATGTTTTGGTCCATTTGGTGCACCTATAATTGACACAGGCAGGCTGAACTCTGTGCTGATCCTCTGTGCCAGCTCTGACTATTTCCTTTACTGACTGTTGTTGACAAATGACGATCAGGTGAAGTATAGCATGCAAAAGTACACTTGCCATGGTTCAAAGGTTTTCTAATACGGACCCAGGGTTTTTTACACATTCAGCTTTGCACTTGCACCGATCAAAAGTTTCTGTAATCTGACCCCAAATATTTTACAAAGAGAACATCTTCTGACTGAGAGAGAAGCAACATGCTCTAAAGAGTGTCCGTAAAATGTCTTTCTAAACTAAGGTAAACCAAAATATAATAATTTCCAAATTGAAAATCATTTAACTTCAAAAATAAAGTACACTTTTTAAAGTGGATGTGGGGTGAAAATACAGATGGCTATGGATTGATCATTTTGACCGGCACATAAGGCTTGCTACGCTCTCTCTGCAAAGCAAAGTATCAAGGCAGGAAGTGGGGGCCCTATAACAAAAGTCCTTTAAGATCCAGTATCCCAGAAATAACTACTAATGCCACCAAGAAATCAATTCAGAGACTTTTTAACCGCTCCAAACCTCTATTATTTGCTCAGGTTCGAGTTGGCCTTGAATTGGCTTCACAACTAAAATCAGTGGTTTAAATATGTAGCCTCCAAACACAAGCTGCATTTATGACTTTCCTAAGTATAACAGAGGCCTACAGGAAATCGCATTCTCTGTAAAAGACCCACCACATGTGTTTGTCCTTCGTGGGTGTTCCTAGGTTGTGAGAGGCGTGACAGAGCTGGCTCATTATTGGAAGGCATTTAGATTTGGGGCAGTTTGCCTTTTTATTTTACATCAGGAAAATGTAACACCTGATAAACCTCTCTGTCCACTTTCCTTTTCCAAAGAAAAATCCCCCCAAAGGTCACAACATTATTAACTGCTCTCCACTTGCATATTCTTTTGTTTGGCTTTCTTTTCTTCTTTGGGTGTTCCTCATTATTTTGCCCACAGAACCTGGCCCCTCAATTTTAGAGATCGAATGTGATGCTACAATGGCTATTTCTTAAATTGCTACATTGGAATCCAAGGACCAATGGGAGATAATGGTTCCTTTTCCTCCCCAGAATTTTAGCTGGGTCACATGGTTGGAATGACTGTTCGCATGCTCTTTCCCATTGTGCAGCTATTGAGAGATTAACACACAGGGTACAGTAGTTTTCATATTACACAAATACAACTGTTGTTTACATTGGCAACTAAAAGGTGATTTAGAATCAGAAGCAAGCACAGACCCAGTTGATAATACAGAAAGCTGCATGAGAGAGAGAACCTGGCCTGGGAACCCTCTCATGTGGCCAGGGAGAAAGGCAGATGCTTCCTGATCCCGACCCTAGGGGGTGTGTTCTGCAAGAGCAGCACATGGGGGGAGCAGGTCAGGGCGAATGAGAAAAACGTTTTAATAATGTTCCCTGAGACCAAACAAATCTAATAGATTAGTGTAAGATTGAAATTGTGGAAAATGGTGACTTGAACAAATGGGAGTTCAAGTCTCATAATATTACATGTACTGGGAAGAAGAAGAGGGATGTACATGCCCTAAATTGCCAGTTGCATTTTAATAGGGTTAATGACCCACACCTGAGGGAAGCTAAGTGGCATAAAAGGCTCCTCTCAGTTGCAGGCCATAGAGAAGTATAGCAGTGGAAGGTGGAGTGGTTGCAGTAGTTCCACATTACAGAAGCTGCAGCTGAAGAAGTGCAGAGACACCAGAACCGTTGTGGCTTGCAGTATGGATGCTGGTTTTAAGAAGATCTCTTGCTTCATAGACCTGAGGTGCAGAGATCAAGTTCATCGTACACGCTTTCCCCCTGAGGATCATGATTGTAGAGGTCCTGCAGGGAGAAGTGTTATTTTTAGAAGCTTCCCCCCTGAAGATCGTGGTTGCAGAGGTGTGGTTAAAAGTGTTGAAGAAGAAGCACATTGTGAATCATTGTGGAAACATCCTGACAAATCAACATTGCTGATGCAAACTATAACAGAATCATCCTGACGGAAGCTTTTTTGTTGTTCTTGATGAACTTGACCTTTTGGTTAAATTCACTTGAAAAACTTATTGGAACTATATTGGTACTTTGATGCAAGGCGGGTTGTGCTTATTCTTTTGAACTTTCAGTTGGAGTCCTGATTCAATCTTGTGAGCAGAGAAACAGTTACTTGGTCATGATTATAACTGCTGATTCTGCTGTATTTGAATTGCCATATTTTATCTTATTGAGTGTGTTATATGTACAAGTGTGAGGGACAGAATTTCCGATAGTTAGTGTTTCCTTGTCAGGATAGGGATAGTGAGGTGTTTATCAAACCCTTTTTGAGTTCAATAAAATTACATCTTTTGAAAAACCTATACAAAGTTGTCCGTCTGACATTTCTGATCCCTCAGAGAGTACATTCAACAAGAACATAACATGTTATTAATAATGTATAATATATTATATATAATTACATGATACAATATGCAACCAATCTGCAAAAAATGTTGAAAACATTACAAAATACACATTATAATATAAAAAAGTATACACACATGTTCAAGTTTATATCACAGAAATAGTAATTATAGGCAACTCTAATCTCAGCTGAATTAATTAAATACAGGATAATACATGATAATGGACCTACACCACCACCACCAAAGCAGAGCTGGTATTACCACTTTATTTCCAATGTTGTATGTGTGTTTCCTATTCCTTAGACAGGTACTGGTATAGAGGTAGCAGAACTACCCGAGGACTGAGCATCAGGTAAAATATAGATCCAGACCTTTGGAATCCAACATAGTAGGTTTTATTCATGTACTCATCTGGAGACTATACTTTGGGTATCAATTTGTGTCACTTTACCCCTATTTTACCGAACTACAGGCAATGCTTTGTGCTGCAAACTCAGTTGACATTAGAAACGCCTAGTTGGGAATGCCGACAGGAACCCAAATTGTCTGCTATCCCTGGATCTATTTTTCATGTGTTGTAGGTACTCACTATGGGAGATTGAAGAACGTGATCATACATTTGAACCAAGTAAGCCTACTTTATGGTACTCTTGATCCTCAGATCCTTCACACTGGTCTATTCTATAAGAAGGAAATATTTAAACCACAGGTCTACTCCCCAGTAAGCCTGATATGATATAGAGAATAAAATGAGTTCCATGCATTATGTGGATCTCTCGAACAAGCTGCCGGTAAACTGAATCACTGGGCTAATGCCAGAAACATAACTAATACAATAAGGTTTTCATGATTACCACCTCACCAATCATAAATTCCCAGCAGCATCTCCAACAGGCAATTGCATTGGATCCATAATTTGAGCACATTGAATTGTGACTCTGTTTGGAAAAGATATCTAAACATTAACTCTATTAAAGAGGACCTCACTGTGGCTAGTTTTATCAAAACTATAGATTTGATGATTTGAATTTGATGAAATAATAAATTGACGCTTCTCTTAAAGAGGTGTGATGAATTTTATTAATTGAATTATATGAATTAATTAACAAAATAACATTTTTCTTAAAATATGTGTGATGACAGCGTTTTAGTATGTATTCATGTGAGATGAGTGCCTCGTTTTTTTTGTGTTCTTTTGTCTGATTATATGCTAATCGAGGTATTTATGTATTCATTGATCTACTATGCAGTTTTTGTAAAGGTTTCTTGTATACCAAACACAAATAAATAAATAAGAAATCTGGTACATTAGAGTCTCCAGCCGTAGCTTTAGTAGAGATATGAGAAAAGATTTTTCAACACCGAATAAAATGTGGCAAATAGCCAGCCCCACAACCTTTCCACATGTAGTCATGCTGTGATGAAATTGTCTCAGTAGCTAAATGGTTTTGGCTATATAGGCTTCATTGAATCATAGAACTTGTGGAGCACTTTGAGACATGGTGATTTTTTTAAGAACACTTTTCAGGCACACTCCTGATTTGCAGAATCAGAACCAGATAATAAAATCCTCAACAAGTAAGCGTGCATCTCACACAACTCTACAATTATTCATCAAATGCTCCTCTATCTCCCCATATTTTGAGCTTTGTTTTATTTACATTGATGATCATTAGTTCTTAAATTTAACATAGATTGCATGATGCGGTCACCCTAGCCAGTACTGGGGTGTGGCAATGTATAGAAAAGGTGAGGTGAACTAAGACATTGATGGGAGAAAGAAAGGGTGGTGCCGTCCAACAAGAAACAGCAAACCGATAACTCCTTCTCAATTAAGGATTTTCTCTGGTTATGGTGAGCTATATGGAGGTACAATAATTGAAAGTTGATATAAGTTGATAGTCAATATTTGGGTAATGTTTATGAAATAAAATCATTGACCTCAGAAGATTATGTAGAAAATCATTACTGGGTACAGAGAAACTGTGGCTTAAACCTTTATCCCTACCCAGAAGAGGGTCTAAGATGGGGGTTACAAAATACTGGGCAATCAAATATTGGGGAATTACAAAAAATGGAACCCACGTCTGTGACTTTGAAAGATGTACAGTCAGTAAGGTTATGGCAGTTTATAGTCTGGGTGAAAGGTAGCAGACTTCCTTGTACAGAAAAGGAGGAATTTGATTTCTGAATCTGCTCCATATTAGCTTGATCATGAGAGAGATGTCATAGGTTTGAAAGATTCAGCGAGAGATGTAGGAGGTGAAGACTTTGCAATTTATAAGGGTCAGACTTTTATATGAACTCCAGTCAAATCTAGATGACCCTTTCATCCTCAATGTCCCTCCCCCGACAGCTCCTCTCATTGTGGTTCTAAACAATGTCCCTAAGTTAACTCCACCCGCTAAGGAGAATACAATTTCCTTTATGAACAAGGTTTCACACTTTCTGAATGTCTAATATCTTTAAAAATAGGCCAGAATCACCTGATGTCTAAGTATTCTTCCATGGTTGGAAGTAGTAAGTCAATCCACGGAGATTACACTACTATTACTATGAATCACCCATCCAAGGCCTCTGACCTGCTTTGGAGGGGCACTCATCATAATCACGTCGTTTGGCTTTTTTCCTCTTTGCTTTTTCTATAGACCAGCTTCATACGTATTTTCCTGTCCACACTGTGGCACATCCTATGACGGCACATAAAGAATGACTTCTGAATGTAACAGGAGTGTAGGTACACCTGTCTCTAATAGATATTACTGACTGAGTAGCCTGGAGGATGTAGATTGACACTTAGCACTGATCGGATAACTGGATCATCCAAGAAATCCGGGCCCACATAAACAATAAACAAATGGGATTACATCTGGGGTGCTGCATTGGGGGAAAGACAAGTGGGAACTCAGAAGAGGACCCGGGGGGAAAGTCAGCTCTAATTCCAATGACAAATGTGTTCTAAAAATGATGGTATGGAACATAGTTGGCTTATCTATTTAAGTCCAAGGTGAATCACTGACTGACATGGCCCAGAGTTATCACATCATTATGTTAAAAGAAACCTGGGAAACACAACCCATTTACCTACAAGGCTTTTCCCTATTTTATTTGCCTGCGATATGACTGAGGAATAGGTGCATTCTACTAGTTGCAAAGAAAAATGAAAGCAACTGTGGGTGCTTTGGAAGCTGGCAATCCTTGTATCGGCAATAATAGACAGTGTCACAGAGATTACAAGCAGGAACAATCTAGAATAAAAAGGGAGATTGGCCAAGGCTATTGGGGTGCTATGTGTGTAGGTGTCGCTTCTCATGACAGTAAGAAGTTCTGTAGGATAATCTCCAAGAACCCTTCTGTATTAGATCTTGGATGCCCTTAAATTCCTGAAATTTGTTAAGGAACAAGACTGGTTGGACACTTCAGTAACCTTTCAAGCATGAATGCTAAGGGTGATATGGAAAGCACTAAGGCACTTGCTTACTCTAATCATATGCAACTTGTATTCAGTGATTAAGGCAGATAGCACTTCCTGCAGGTGAAAATGTAACCTTCAGGGACCTGCGTTGGCGTGGAGGATCCAATGCAGGGGTGGCAGAGGAGTCACTCCCATCATTGGCAGTAGGGGATGTAGGTGGGAGAGGTTATGAGGATACCACAATTGCTGGTGGTGTTCTTTTTTTAAAATATTGTATTTATTGGTCGTATAGTTAAAATAATTAACTTTTGACTTCCATCAGGAAGAACCAAAAAAATGGTAAATAAACAAAACAAAACAAATATAAAGAAAAAGAAAAAAGAAAATTATCAATAAGAATAGATATATCACAATTTTATTAAGAATCATAAACGTTTCACAGAAAATTCTCGAAATGTCTTCCAATTCATTTGAGTTTTTGTAACATAAGACTCTCTTATTGGAAGCTATCCAGAAATCCCATGATAGATATAACCAGCAAAGTGGTACGACCTGTAAGTCATGCCTTCCGAAACTCGTCCGCTATAAGGATGTTTCAATCAATATGCCTCTTTACAAATACACTCCTTTTCCCCTGAAGGGCTGATAATTGTTTATCCAGATCGGAAAGGGATCCAGGAGAGGATCTGTTGGAACACAAATAGCAATCAGATGCTCACCAAGCATTTGCCCATATTTACTAAGCACATCTTTTATTGTATAGAAGTTCAATTTGAATCTTATATATCTGTTTGGGTACTTCAGAAAATATGTGGCAATAGTTCCAAGTTTTTTTACCCCATTTTAAGATGACTCAGGGACTGGTATGAATGTAATTCCTCTAAGGTTTGTAACCAGTCATTTCTATATAGTATTTGTTTGACTTATTTTGGGTTTTCCAAAAGATCTTTATAAGATAATCCCAACTTGCTCAGGATGGTAGAACACAACTCATCCAAGTCCTTCAAGTACCCAACATTTTTTTCAATTATAATACGGACCAGATTCCAGAATAAAGAAGCTTTTGCACTCTCCATCAAACCCTCCAGGTTCTTTAAGATTTTTCAAGTACACATGAATAGTGTCTTGATGCCATATAAAAGCCTTGGAATTAATTTCTCTTCATAGAATGTAATCATTGGCAACACTAAGAATTTTCCAAACCTTGAATCTAGGTGGCTGATTTCATTTAACATGGCCAGCGTGCAGGCCTTCATCCAGTCCATGGTTCTCAGAGCCTCTGGTTTAGAGAAGACATGAAAACCTACATATACACTTCACTTTGTACCTGCAAAGCATCCCATGGTTTCATCCTATGATTGGGGCTCTTTCATATCTATTTTGTTCCTCTGGCTGACTTGATGTTCTTCTTTCTCATTTGTAGCGTTAGGTGAATGACAAACAGCTTTCCTTAAACTTCCCTGAACTTATATCTTTTCCTCATTTTTTATCCCAATCTCTGTCTCAATGCCAGTAAGGCAGACATGTTTCTTCTTGTAACACCTGTGCCCTGTTTTTCTCCTACCCTATGGCTGCTGTCTTTGGGCCCTCTACTCTCACCAGCCTCTGAGGCCAACAACTGTGGGTTTATTTTTAAGTCCACTCTCTGTTTGACTCCTTCTATTTTCGAGCTTGTAAAGAAAGTCCATGCTTTTAGCTTGTCCTCCTTACAGGCATTGTACCATTTCTCACCTTCCCTAAAAGCAAAAGGTCTGTAGAGCACTGGTCCTGTGTAGTCTGGACTACTGCAACAGCCTCTTCCTAAATCTGCCCTTTTCGTTTTTTATGCTCATTTTGGCTAATCTAGAATAGAACTGCAAGTGTTATCCATAGCGTCAAGCCCAGGGGTCATATCACTGCAGCACTAAAATGTGTAGATTGACTTCTGCTAATTTCAAGGATGAAATTTGAGATCCTTTGTATAATTGACAAGGCGTTTTGAGGACTTGGACTACAATCTGTCAAGCTTTGTTTCCCTAAATACTGCCCTGCTAGAGTCCTCCGCTGCTTTATTCAAATACTCTCCTTGTCAAATGCTTTTTGAAAACAGAGAGCAGCAGGCATGTCTCTCTCATTGCCCGGTGCCTCTGTTTGGAACAGCTTTTCTGCTCCCCTTATACTTTAGCTGGACTTCCCTAAGTTCTGGAAACTTCTGAAAACTCTGCTTTTGTGTTCCTCTTTTACTTAATTCCTTCCCTGGTAAGTTATTCCACTTCTGCTAATACTGTTTGCCTGGTCCCTCATGATCCTCACAGTTTCCAGGCGCTATATCTAGTTGACACCACAATGTGATCAATTACATTTATGATGTTCTCTTTGATGTCCTGGGTTAGTGTTAAGCAGTGCACATTGGTGGCGTGAGTTATGGTTGCTTAGCTTATCATAACTGGTGAACATCTGTTTTTTTTTTTCTTTTACTTGTAACCATAACGTCTTCTTAACATTTTTATTTGAATTTCATAGGTTTTTATTAGTGTAGCTTAACCGTATTGTTCCTTTATCAACATTTTTTCACTGATATATACTAGTGACATATCCTGTGTGCATGGGCTAATGACCATAAAGAACAACATTTTCAAAGTATACAAATATTGTGTGGTGTATTTTAATATAATTTAGGTTAATCAGAAAATAAATTGGAAAATATATTGTTATATTTACGTGGAGGAGTAATAACCTCCAAAAAAATCTCACAGTATCCGTTGAACATTTACCATACTACATATAGCCACATTTTGTATCTGTTCCTCATTATCCTGGATTCCACGTAGGGTTTTGAACTCAAATATATAATGCTGAGGGATGTGAGAGTAATACAATTCATGTGCCACATGATTTGATGTAGACATGAGATCATAAAGTAAATTGAAGTCAAATGAACATTATACATGAAGAATATTATTGATATAATGGTACATAATAAAATGAAGTTATGTGCATATGTTTTTTTTAATGTATATATGTTCTTAGTTTATGCCACTTGAAGTATGCTGTTAAAGTGGTATCCCTGTCTAGGGACTTTTGGCAGCTAACTGTATGTAATCATTGTTGAAATACATATTTTGTTTGCCAGGAAGATGAACTTGAAGTCTTACTGTTTTATGCGTAAGGCAACAGCTCCCTCTAGCGGTGATAACAGGCACAGCGGGCCAGACGGCTTCAAACAAACGTACACCTGGCCTTTTATTATATAGTATATGATTCCAGGTCTGTGTGCCTACAAACCTACAAGCTCTGTTCACATATTGTTTGTGCACATGATTCACGATTAGAAAAGTTATGAGTACATTTCTATGCTTTTTATATTATGGATTTTTGAATATGTGAAGTGACAGTTTTTTTGTTGATTCGATTGGGAGTGAAAGATACTTATGTCTAATAACGTTATATATATGTTATTGCCTTATATACATATTCTGGCAAATCTACATTTGAGAATGGATTCTAAAATATTAGTGCTGCCTACATTGAGTTTGAATCATGAATTTAAGCAAGATAGTGTGTTTTATTCTTCGATTTCTTTGAATTTTTTGCAAAAGGAACTGCAATTATCTATGGATTTAGTAGTGTTCACATTCTCACTTCACACAAAATAAGTAATTGAACAGTTAAGATGTTTTTTCTATTTCAATGGGTGTGTTTCTATTTCATTGGGTGTGTTTCTTAAGCTGCAAGAATGGTAGAGTGCTTTGAATTGAGAATTTGTTAGCATTCATGTTTAATCTATTCTTCTTCATCTCAGTACTGTCTGAATATTTCATAGTATTACACATTCTCTTTTTATTTTGAGTGGGAAACAAACACAGTAAAGTTTAATTTATTTTGTGTTGGGTTGTAATTATTTGAGATGGCTCTTGATTCACAGAGTTTCTTTGGGCAGTTCTCATCTCGAATCATGATCTGAAATAAGCACGTCCTTCTTCCTCGTCCTGGTACTTTCTTATATCTCACTTTGCATATTATTTAAAAAAAATAAAAATAATTACAGGTAGTGCTTAAAAGGACTCCTTGGTTTATAATGTGTAAGGCATAGAAATAAAGTAGGCCTGATTTAATGTTCTGTAGGTCACAAAACCCCACTATCACCACAATACTCTGCCACTAACTCTTCCTCATCACAGTCCCCCACCACTACTACCATTTCACTATGTCTTGTATCCTTCCTGCACTAATGCCACCTCACTCTTTCTTGTCACAGTGCACCATTAGTAAACCCTTGTTATCTAGGGGTTACTAAAAAAGGAACTACTTGTTGCAAGTAGAAGAACATGTGTAGAATTCCCACAAGACCTGCAGGGCGAGTTCCTTAGTTTACAAACTCAACCTAAGAGAGATATTTACAAGTGTTTTCTATAAAATGAACATCTCAGTATAAGCACACTTCAAATTTGCTGCAATTCCACCACCCAAAAAGCCATCCATGCACAATGAACATTTTATTTGCCAGCTACTGCTAACAAGGTTGGCTTGCAGAAAATGTAAAGTAAAAGGTTCAAACATCCCCATACTCACCAGCAAGGTCGAGTATCATGCACATGGCACTTGCCCTTCATAAAATCTACTCACCGATGCTGGCCAGTGGGCTAGTAGATTTTGCAAGCACTGGCTGCTGATAAAACATGATATGACATCAATTATGTCAACAGGAAAATAGGAAGAATTGCAATCGGTGGGATATTGCATAACAAAACTCTAGAAATTCAGTGGAGAAATGTTAGTTGATGTGAAGTTAAGGTGCCAATAATCACCACATAACATTGTACATTTGTGGGCAGAAGCTATGCCACCTTAATTTTGGGGCCCCCACTGTGCAGTCATTAAGCACCCTGATGATCACACATCTGATAATTGATAATAACTGATAATTTCACATATGACATTGCGTATCATGGATAGCACCATGCGTGACATCACTGATACAGCAGATCAAATAGATTTCTGGATATAAGAGTCGATACAGTTGGAGTTTGTATTTAAAAATGCTGTGCACATACAACCAGGGAATCCTTACACACCAGAGTAAATGTTAGGACAGGTGGCCTGCAACAGTCATCAAGGTTCAAAAACACATTTATTTTGTGAGTATACATAATTATAAGGACTAGAGTGCTAATACACTGGATAGACAAACTCTGTAATTGTGTAGTACCATGGTTTGGACCGAGCATGCTGCAACATGTTTTGGACTATGACTCCCATGATCCCTCAGCATGGTCTTTGCTGGGCAGGGGTACTGCAACTTGCAATCTAAACTCTGAAGGCATCCAAAGCTTAAGAATGTTGCTGTATTGAACATGCATTGCAGTTTTCTCTGTACAATATCTTTATTTTCTTTTTTTTAAATGTTATATAACAGCCAAATAAATTACTTTTATTAACATCACAACATCACAATGACATACTAAGGAGAAACAAGGAAGAAAAAAATGAAAAAAGAGAGTTACAAAAGTAAAAAAAGAACAATATAAAACTTGGCTATACACTAACATTAAGCCTATATCGTTAAGCCCACCATTCACTGTTCCTTTTTCTTTCAGATTTACAATACCATAATACAACAATAGCTGTACAATCATACTCCTGTGCTCCAGTTACCATGGGAACACGGGACACGAGGCACCGGCACGTCAGCACGCACCGTGACATTGCGCCACAGCAAGCAAGATCGTCATGGCAACCTCAGTAAACATCATTATCCATTAACGGTGGTATATGAACGTTTTCGGTTCTGTTGCCGCCACAGCAATTCAGAAGGTAAGCAATTTTTACTGCCCGCATTTAGACATTTTTTTTCTTACATGATGGCACAGCCTGAAACAGCATATACATTTGTTTAACAGCAGATGATTACTAAAGAGCGATGTCCCATGCAACCGCAAGGTCATTTTGCCCTTTAATGTGAACAACCATTTTTTAACACACAACTACTATATGGGCGCCATTAGCCCACTTTGTGCAATGAATGGTTAGTAAATTTCTCTTTTTTATCTTATTTTCCTCTCACAAACCGCACTAAAGGAATTAAAGCAAAGCGGCCATGTGCTTATGGTACTTTTTCTAAATTTGACCTATATGTACCGAGTCTTGTTAGTTTGTGATTACCACTCATTGTAGTAGCATTTATGTATTTGTTTTCCTTCCTTACCATCCTTGACCATGACTTGAAAATACGCATGAACACATTTGGTATGTACTTTGTGTTATATATTACATATTATTTCTCATTTCTGATTTGCTGCATGTTGTCTATATATGAAAACCTATTGATTTGTGTTGAATAACATGGCAACACTGAAGCCCTGAAGATGGAGAAGCTCTCCTAAATGTATAGGCAATACAGCTAGTCCATGATGGTTCCTGGGAATTGCTTCCATTAAATACGAGTCAGTAATTTGTGTAAAACCAGGTGAAAGGACTTATTTATGTTTAATTAAAAGAATTGAGCTAGCATTGAGCCACTGTGTGAGCACCAGACTTAGCTGGGTGAGACCATCCAGCTTTCTTGAGGACACTCCATTGGGCAACCGTTTAGTCTCTACATGTATATTTTTAGATTTAGCAATGTTAATCTTTAGGTTGTAGAGACTAGCAAATGCAGCCAATCTGTCAATTAGCAGTTGCACTCCCGGGGGTTTTTGTCTAGCAGCAAGATTGTCAGCATAGCCCAACTAGGGGGATTTCACTCCCTCACTCCCAGTTTCGGTGAGTCTATTTCAGGGGCGTTCACTCCCCCACCCCCAGTTTCGGCGAGTAGATTTCAGCTTCTTGTAGATGATACGGCAAGTCCACGAGATATCACGTTTCCATAGTTCCAAAACTATTAATTGCAATGTTTGACAAATTTTTTCAGATCTTCATAATATACAAGGTGAATTACGTCCAATTTTCCCACTCTGCCATACTATGCGTATGGCCCTGGAGTGGGGGATTTACCTCCAGCATCACGCTGGAGGTAAATCATCCCACTTTCAACCGGAAAATCTGTAATTCTGCTGCAGGAATTCTGCCGAAATCCCCAATTAAGTCCTATGGACTCCAAATTAATGGGGACTAACACTGCCAACACCACTTGTAATCTGGCAGTAAATCCAACAGCCCAAGTGGCGGTAACTGTAATTCCACTGGGTGGTGTTCTGGCAGAATACCACCCAAATCTTAATGAGGCCCAAGGTATTATGCAAAGATGAGGGATATGGTCAAATACAGTCAAACTGTTTCCCTGGCTGGTACTTACCCTTAAAGTCATTGAGGAAGTTGCAGGTGGTGTCCTCCTTGATTTCCGAAATGAAGTCACAAGTGATGGCCTCTGATATGTCACAGCAAGCCAAGGAGTACGGTTAAGTGGAAGGCTGTACATGTTGTAACTATTGTCAAGTGTGGACACACCTTAGTCTACAATCCATGTTTGCTTGCTTGTAGTCACTGCACATGTACATGTCAGGGTAACTGTGTATGTATATGTGTCCTGTCAGTGAAAGACACTTGGTGACAAAGTGTAACGTCAATGCACAAGTGTGCCATAATGGGAAATATAAATGTGCGGGGAGCTTTTTCAGATGCATCGTCATATGACAGGGATTGTTATTTAAATGGAAATTCCAAGTATGCTTTGCACCCTAATCCAAACGTATACATAAACACATTTTTTTAAATGGGGACACAAAGTTGAGAGGATCATCACTCTCCACGTCCTTTGAATTTCAAGGAATTTGTTGCCTTAATTCTGATCACCTTAACTGTCACTCAGCTAAGGTTTTGTCAGTGAATTTCAAGGGTGTTGTTATACCATAGTTTATTCAAGAGCCACTAGCCATGGCCTTTGGTCATGGCCACTGTACATGTTCTACCTATCGGTTTCCTTGCAGCACTTAGTCAAGGCCTTCGGCCATGGCCAGTGAGCACATCTTTCGGCTGTGTCCACTGCATATTTTAAAACACTAGGTTTGATTCAAGCCCACAAGCCATAGAATTTGCCAGTGGCTAGTGGGCTTCACATGTCCCACCAATAGTTTTTTAACAATTCACCATACATAGTGGCCACGGCCACTGTACTTGTTGCACCAAAAGGTTTCTCTCGGCCTCAGTAGCCACGGCATTGGCCAAGGACAGTGACACAGAGAACCATAACCCCCTGACTAGTAGATGTGATCACTGTTGGTGTATAATTATTATTTTTATATTAACTCTTTTCTGATTCCTGCGGTATTACCCCAATATTACCTGGATAATGTAAATGAACTACCCATGCCTGTAGTACTACTGTGGTATTAAGATAATAGTGTGTAAAATGATCACAAAATCAAATACTCTTCCCTGCCCTCACAGGAACTCACCAAGTTCCCACCTCTTCTTTCCATGGTCTCACCACACCTCTCAGATGCTTTTTTCCCTCTCTATCCCTCTAACTTTACCACCTATCAACCCTAATTTCATGTGACGCAGTTTCATTCCTGATTATGTTTTCCGTTGTAGTCATAGTTATGTCTTGAGAAAGGCAAAAATGTCTGAACTGTAACTGGCTCCTTAGACCACCCCCCCCCCCCAACTACCCAACTCCACATGATGCCCTCTTTCCCCCTCCTCACCTCTGACCTGGTGTGATTTCATGCTCTTTCCTCCTAATAACTTTTCTGCACTTTTCATTCACATGGCCCTGGTATTACCGCAGTAATACCTTGCATCGGGCAAAAAAAAAATGACTGATTTTCTGAAAAGCCTATTTGATGCAACCATGGGAGATATAGGTATATTTTTAGAAGAAAGGGGCATGTTGCCTGTGAAATATTTTTAAAACTACTGGATGGAATAACCCCAAATCTGTCCCAGAAATTAAGTCAATGCTTTGTCCCCAAGTTTTTTTCTTATTGGGTCCAATTCAGTGTTTGAGCTTGTGCTTGATAAAATCTGGACTTTTTCACTATGGAAAATGAATGAGAGAAGGCCAAGAACGGTGTTCTTTTGCTTTCTTAATGAACTTATCTTTTCCATATCCTCCATTCTGGGTGGGGGGTATCTTGAAGGCATGGCATTTTTTTAGGGAAATGTCAGCAAAATCTGTCATGCAAGTCAACAGTTATTAGAAATAGAATTTTCCGATTTCCTATGGCTCATGTTACATATCTACTATAATATATATATATATACATATATATATAATTGAACTGCATAACTGTATTTTCTTGTAACCAAGTTCTCAAGTATCCCTGTATTGTCTTCGCCCAGCTACCCTTTGGGTTTGGTTTTGCGCTATATCAAATAAACAAACAAACAAACAAACAATATATTTTACAAAAACTGTTATTTCCTCTTTAATTTCACCCAAAGTTTTGATCTGTCAGTGCTCAGAGTCTGAACCTTAGTGCACAACCAACAGTATAGTCCATAGCATAGCCTGAACCCACCTCCAACACAGTCTGTACCCATAAAAACAGGGTGTGTGACCACTTCCAAGTGACCCCAGCACAACAAATCCTAGACCTTTCCCAGATCTCAAGTGAGAAATAGGCATGAACTAAAGGCACTCAAAAACACTATCAACAAGCAATGACATGACATGACAAGATGAGATCTTCATTTTCATAAAACACTCCTCTGCCAACATGTTTCTTTAATGATGAAGACAACCTTATTTATTTATTTTGATTTATTTATTTATTTATTTAAATTCTTTTAAGACTCTGCATGCCCGTAGGTCTCGGACATTACATTAATCTGTCCGATCTCCCTCTCTTCATTGTGCTGTGGGTTGTCCAACTCCAGGCCTTGAGAGCCAGATCCATGCTGGTTTTTCAGGACACCCCTCATTCATATTCATGGAATAAATTTGCATACAATGATTCTAAATGCATGCAGTTTGTTCCTCGAGAACATTATTGAGGGATGTCTGAAAACCCATCAGGATCCTGGCCCTCAAGGCCTGGAGTTGGACAACCAATGCACTTAAGTTCTGACTGGCCAGTTTATGTACCGATCACTGTATTTTCCATTTGTTTATACCTACTTTAGACCCAGAACTATAGTCTTCGTTTTATTAGGTATATATTTACCTGCTCTCATGCAAACACCTTCTACACCTATCCACTTTCCACCATTCTCTCTGAAGAACACTGCACTGCAAGTAGTGCATTACCACTCCCATTTAAATAAATGCAACAAACACAGCGAGAATGGTAACTCAAATACCCCTCTGTTAAACAACCAATTTTAAGAACTGTCTTTTAGGCTAAGTAGCAGCTGATAATACAATAGTCACTCATTTAGGGCCCGCCTACATTCTTTTTTTTAAAAAGTGAAATGTATAAATGCGCTAACTGGGAACATTATTTTTTCTGCGTTTCTTACAAATGACATCTCATCCAGAGCGACATGAATTGTAAGCGATTTCCCTTATGTATAATTCAAGGTGAATGGTAAACACCTCTGCAAACACATATTACATTATTCATATTCAGCAGAAGAGTGACAGTGATTGGATGCTTGCTCCATCCTCCACAAGCCTCCTCAGTATGAACCATAATCACAGGTCAGGCCGCCCCAGATCACCAGGAAACTAAAGTCGAGTGAAGATACTAATGGAGGCCCTGAACGATGGTGTTATGGTTTAGATATATGCTCATAACCTCCTTTCATAAAACCCATTAAGACGCAGTGATGCATCACACAACGCTCTCATGTGTTTTTCATGTCTTTGCTCCTGCTCGGAAATGCATTACTGATGAAGGGATTCAATAGAATGTCTGAAAAAATAATCTTAGCAGCATGACACAGAATTATGTTTTTCAAATACATATAGTGCTATCAGCCTCCTAATTCTGGGAGTAAGAGGATGTTTCCCCAAGAAGCATGCAAAGGCCTGCTCTTGCTCCAAAGTGCACTATAAATGCACTGCAACCTTTGCTCCAACATGCACTGCTATGTGATTTGTAAGGTTGAGCCGAAAACCATGCCCGAACCACCGAAAAGTGTGGGTCGGTCTTCGGCAGGAAACACTTCTAAATCATCATTTCGGAGATTAAATGTACCAGCTCTCTTCCTGGAGTTATTCTGTGAGTTGTCTTTTGCTGTTAGTCAGACCCGCCACTCTGTATTTGGATTAATTAATACATTGCACGGAAAAAAAAACATTGTTTGATTTTGTGACATTGATGCTTATTTAAATAGTTACTTTGTATGTCAGTCTCAATAATCATAGAAAGCCACAGGCAATATAAAGGGAATATTTATTGCAAATAAATTGCCAAATAAGCACAGACTGAGATAAGCAAGAAGGAACATGTCAAAACACGCATGAAAGTCAAACAAAATACACGGTGCACAACCCTACCCATGCATAACTCATACAACAGTTATACTTAGACAAAAAATATGCACTGCATGAAAACACATGATACACACATATGACACCATGTAATAAATATTGATGACAGTATCTATTCCTGTCCGGTTTATGCTAAAAGTAAAAAAAAAAACATAATTTCACAAGCTCGTGGTCACCCGTCGGGCACAACCAGAAATTGATTGCAAATGTGTGAACAATTGCAGAATCGACTTGTGTATGCCAGCTCAAGCTTAGGCTTCAGGTAACGTTGTTCGCATAACATACGCCTTCACTAGGGCCAAGAAAAAGTATTTCAGGTAGGGATAATTCTGCCAAAGTAAATATCAAACATCAAAAAATCAATAGAAATATCAAAAAGGACTGCAAAACCATGCGTGTTTGACATTTGTTTACTATCCAGTTTACTCTCCAGTATTTACAGCCACCTCTTATGTGTCACAACCTACACCTCTTCAACCAGCCCATTGTGGACGAACAGCGCCCAGTCCAAAAGGTGCAAGCGTGCCCACACCACTGTGCAGCCCAGCCCCCACCGGGCAAGCACACACAACTTGTATCTATCCTTACCAGTGTCTCATTCTGGATATGGAACTAGCAATTCAAAGGTTTTCATTTTCTTAAATATGCATTCACTGTGAGGAATTTAACCAACCGCATGGTAGGAGTTCGCTTGCATGGGCTATTTGATTTTTTTTATAAAATGGAATGATGGTAGACCAACCTCAGGAACATGTGTGGGACTTCTCCATACACATATTCCTATGCTCACACCCCTACAAAAGAATACACCTGTGTACTCTGGATTGGACAGCGCCTGTACGCACAGTTCTCCCTGTCATATTTAGTTGGAATGTGGCAGCCACAGAATGCACAATGTCATTTCCAGAAAGGGGGAGGATTAGACTTCCCCTGCCATGATGAGCCTGATTAATTAAGAAAGGCTCCATGGATCTTGCCTGCTCTTTTGTTCGGCCCTGCAGCTAGTGGCAGCGAGTCACATACCTACAGAGGATACTTCAAATAGGCTGAATGTGGATTAGTTACACTGAGTGGGAAGGGAACTGGGTCTAAAGAGGAGATACCAGTTCCCAATAATACTCAAATGCTCTTAAAACATATATATGAATAGGCACAAAATTCCTCTGGGCAGAGGCACCGTGGCTAGCCGCACTGCAGTCACAAATCATTGGGTGCAGCCATGACAGCTTATTACTGGGGCTGATTGTATGGTCCTTGGGTTTGATGGACAGAGTAAGTGACCCTTGTTGATAGTAGTGTTCAGTTGGCGAGGTGACATGACCCAGCGCCGTATAGCGGTGAAAGACTCAATCCGTGTCCCGTGTCTGTTGGGTAATGATCTTCTTGACCCTGAGATAGTGACGGCAGCTACTAGATCGAAGGTCAAAGAGGCCGCCAGATTGAAGTCTCTCAGCACCTTATGGCCTAGAGTGCTTCCAGAGGGCCCGTACGAAGGGCCGGCATGGCTGGTTGCCCCTGGTCCAGTGCCACAGACTGCTGAGTCACCTACTCCTGCGGGGGAGGAGCCAGTAGCCATTGATGACCCTACTTTGGTAGCAGGGGACTCAGTGACTTTGGAGTTGAATGGCACAGTGCAGAAACCTCCGGTGGGGGACCAGGTAAGTGTAAGTGACTTCAATCAAGCACTCCATCTAAGTCAATGCCTAGTCTGGGATGCCCAATGGAAGGCCTTATTCATATATTTTTATGTCAAAGTTCTTAAATCTGGATGATAAACCCTTATATAACACCCCTCTCTTTGAATCCCCCTGACCTCACTGAGCCAAGAAGTAGGTTTGTTTTGCAAATTAATAGGTTTATTGGAAAAATTAAACAATATATATATATATATATATATATTACACTTTTATGAATAAATTAATATTTGTATTTGATAGCACACTTATGAATATGAACCGTGATCAGTATTGGGTAATATCACAATAGCGACAACTCTTTCATCAGAAAGGAGTAGGAATAGGAATGATGAAGTAGCAGAGAATACTTTTACGGTTCAAGGAAATGCAAGATGGAAAGAATGCAGGTACAGAAATAAAACTCGATATGGATTCAACAAGAGATAATATGATAACTTTCTCCCTTGTGACAACCCACCCCCCCTATGCAATATGAAGAGATGTAAATGAGGGCGCACAGGTTTTCAGGAATACAATCAGAATGCAGTTCAAGTTCCAGTTCCCCACCGCAAGCTTAGAGCAACCGGTATGCTTTTAAACAGGCAAAAATACTTTTACCTGTGATTTGCAATGAAGTGAAAAATATGCTGAAAATGATTTTAATTCACTATAGGAGATTCAGGGTAGGTGATAGCTAATTTGAATTAGTTCAGGTCAACACTAGCAATGAATTAGGAGTGATTATCTGGTTGAAAACAAATTTCAGCAGTGGAAAGCAAGAAGCAGCTATTTGGTGGTGAAATTGAGCCAAATTGCAATTCGCGGCACTTTTTCCGAGTGCGTAAACCGCGATTACGGAAAAACTGTAAGGCTGTTGAATAGTTTGGTTAGGTTGCTGGATTCTGAGGCCTGCTGAGAAGGATTCAGCTTTTGGTTCAGGCCTCTCTGCTTCAAGTTCTGGAGTCTATCTGGAGTCTAAGTTCTGGAGCCTCAGGAGTCTGGAGTTTTTGTCTGGATATGGTCGGGCAGCGTGCTGTGCAGGAATCGATGAGTAGTGGAAAAAAAGAGTGTCTATCCGTGTCTCAGCAGTCTCTTTTTATGTGATCTCAAAGGGGATGTGGATGCTGACTTTCTATGCCCAACCCACTGAGGATCCTGATAGGTTAAAGGATTTTCTGTCCTCTGACTGGAGAACAGAGTTGTGAGTCAGAATGAGTCATCAGGTATCATCTTTATGGCTCAAGGAAAGGACACACCCCTTTGTGTCCGTACAGCATATCTTCTTTTTCATAAACACATATTTACAATATTCCCCACTTGTTAATATTACCTAAATTGCATGACAGATTGCTTAAGGTACAGTTTGTGTCATGATGCCTGCGCCCGGAAGACCAGACCAGGCCCAGCAGCCCCGGAAGCAGGCATCATGCCACTTGGAGCATGCCCAAAAGCCCCAGTTAGGGGCTGTTTGCGTGCAGTCCTGGCGCCTATGGGGCCAGGTTCATAAAGATAAAGTCATTCCTCGTGCCATGGGTGCCTGGCTCATTATTGATAACTTACCTGAAGCAGACCATGCTGCATACTCACCTGAGGCAGACCATGCTGCATGAAGACTCAAGCCAAATGAGGCTTAGGAGGGACTATTTTACTGAAGGGACTATTTTGTTACTTGGGTGGGGCTGTGGAAGAATACTTACCTGGATCTTCTTCCAAGGCTATTTAAACCACGCCCGGACAGCCACACGTGCTTCGCCTTGTTCTGCTTGCTGCAGCGTAACGCTCACCGTGTTTTCAGCAGCTCCAGTCTTCAGCCATGCCCGCTTCAGTTCTGGGACTCCTGAAACAAGAAGACAAGAAGGATAAAGGTTGAACAGGAGTTTTAACTTTAATCCTTACCTGAATCCTGAGCCATCTCGCCACAGAACTGAAAGACAGAAGTCTTTGAAGCATCGCTTTGCATTCCTACGGCGCCGCGCTGAACTCACCTGCTTGGCGGTACTTCAGCATTCCATCACGCTCTCTCCATCTCGCGGCCGCCCTCCGACACCTAAGGAGACAAAGACAGCAAGGTGAGCAAGGGGACTCTCTAAGGCTATACAAGGTACCCCCCAAGGACTTACCTGATTTACCACGGGAGGTACTCACCTCATCTCGGGTCGGCGCAGTCAACTCTGCTTCATCGCTGTACCCCGGCCCCTAAGGGGAAAACCACAATATACTTACCTGAATCTTACCGAGTGCCATTTGGAAATCTTCGAGTGGATTAATCAGCAACCTGCAAGGAATCGGACAGAGTGAAGAGCTGACATTTGAACTCTTATGAACAATTGGACTTTTGAGTCAATACTGGAACTCACCAATTCCTCTACGCCAGTGAAGTAACTGGTCATCAACGCGCCCCTGCGGTCGACGCAGGATGGAGAGCTCATCCTTCCAAACCATCAGGTGAGACTAAGGAGGAGGCATCAAGAGTGATCTGTGGGAAGACAACGGGAGTGGGGAAGGTGGGTTGACACTCAATTCCACGGGTGGTTAATTCCTCTTCTCCTTTGCAGAAGAATATTCTTGCGAGACAGACAAACTAGGCTGAGCGGGCCAGTCCAGTCAGTCATCTCGGCACTGCACGTCATGCTGGTGGAAATAACAGCGGCCCAGTTCCGGTCGTCGCCCCCGTGGGAACCAGGTGAGCGTAACAGTTCGGTTCAAGTCACATGTTTCTACGAGCTTGGGTTCAGAAATTATAACATTTTGCGCTTTTTATGGGTTTCGCAATATGAATTTTGCATCAAATCTTACACGGAGGTACACACCCTCTCTGAGCATATTACTGGAAGTTTCTAGCATAAACACTGCACCCACAATATTAATAATTACGGGGCTTGGCCTCAGAACATCCCACAGCGTCCAGCTTAGTCGCAAATTGTGAGTGAATTTTTCATATTAAGAATCTCCAAATTTTACATTTTTGTCCGCTTGGTATAACTAGTTATCAGTATTCTCATAAAACATATATTTGCTGGACTCTCTGAATCCACAGTCGTTTGTCTCCGCCCCTAGAAACTTGGCTTGACTCAGAGATCAGATGTATTGCCTTCCCCCAGAGCAGTGTTTTTCAGGCACACCCAAATCAGCATATCCTACTCAGCTGAAAGAATCCTTTGTCTTGTTTCTCCAGGCTGCAGGGAAATTCTCCTCTCTCTTAATCAACAGGACCATGTGATTTCCTGTGCTGTTGCTGAGAAGGCTAGGTGTGAAGGCTTCCCATGAACAGCCAGCCTTTTGAGGTCTCAGCTAACTCAGGTTCCTGTTTAGCTTCCTAAATACAGGTCTCCTGTCAGAATTTAGATCGCTAGCGCTGGTCAGTGTCAAGCACTGGTATTGCACCCATTTTTGACAGCTGCCTTACCAGTAAGCAATCCTCAAAATATACTTTGTTCAAATATAGATGCACTTCTGTGGACCTCAGATTCATGTAGATTCTTGCGGGAGAATGATGTTGACCCCCCCAACATGGAGGTGGGATCTTTTTAGTGGATTTGGTGAGCCCTCATTTTAGCAATTTTTGATATAAAAAAATGAATTCCCCTCAGCTCTGGGTTGCTTTTAGCAATCAGTATTGCTATTCCCAAATGGTTGCAGGCTACTATGTGTGTAGTCCAATGGTGGTTTTAGGCAGTGAACTCCTGCGCTCACTAATATAGGCAAAAGTGGGTGGCAGCCTATTCTTCAGATTTTTACTGTGCATTTTCGGATGGTTTTGAGCGAGCAGCATTCTTTCCAGTGGCCATTCTGATGTTTCTGTGGCCAGCACCGCACAGTACTGTTGTAGGGCTTGAATGAGTGGGTTGAAACATCCCACAAGCCCCCCTCTTGCGATGGCATCGAATTTCCATCAATGGAACTCGCAAGACTGGGATGTTCGCCTCATCTTCTGATTCCACAGATGGCAAAGTTCGGTATCTTTTCCTCCATCAGGGGTGGATCGATCGGTTCTCCTCGCCAGTCCTGATGGGGGTATTGAGCGATACCCCAGGCCCCTCAGATCTTTGCTCCCGGTCCCCGGGTTGTCCTCGTTGGTCAGTCTCCCTGGTTTATCTCTCTCTCTTCTCACCTAGGATGACAAAGTAAAAGCAGCAGAAACATATTCGTAGACATTTCCCCACCACTATTAATGTGGTGGGGTGAACATATACATTTTAGAAATCAGGAGACATTTGCATTCTTATTATGGTATTTCATACACTATATGTTAGAATTGTATTGATCTGGAGTGGCCCCTCTGGGGTTGCTGGGACTCCTCCAGTTGCTGCAGAGTGTGCCTGGGATGGCAACACTTTAGCTGATTGATATGAACCCACTTATCTTCTCCCTCTGCCAAACTGCCTTTGGGGATGCGGATCTTGTAGGCGACTGGTGAGATCTTGTCTACAATTTCAAAAGGTCCCTTCCAGTAGGCAGACATTTCCGCTGTTTGGCCTGGTTCCTGTGGATATTGTACAGAAAAACCCGGTCTCCTACATTGTATTCCTTTCTGGTGGTCTTCAGGTTATAGTGGGTCTTCATGCTATCGGCTGATCTCTCAAGATTTTGCTGAGCTTAGGCAAAAATCATGTTGAAGGTGTTTCCTTAATTTTTCAACATACTCATGAGTTGTGGAGGCAATGATCAATGTCTACTCTTGGGTCCTGTATAACAGATGCTGGGGAAGCACCATCCTGCGTCCAGTCATCAACTCAAACAGTAACATTTTAGTTGCCGATGAAGGGGTAGATCTGATGGCCATTAGGACAAGATACAATCGAATATCCCAACTTGGCCCAGAATCTGAAACACACTTTTTTAAGATGCTCACAATGGTTCAGTTGTAACAGTCTACTGCCCCAGAAGAAGCTGGCCGTTAAGCAATGTGTAGCTTCCTTTTAACCCCCAGTATCTCCCACATCTTAGTCATTACTTCGCTGGTGAAATGGCTACCTCTGTCTGACTCAATCCTTTGGGGTAGTCCGAAACGCGAAAAGATGTGTTTGATCATCAGGGCAGCTGCTGTTTCTGCCTTACAGTTTGGGGCCGGGAGACATTCCACCCATTTAGTAAATAAGCATGTCACAGTCAACATGTACTTATTTCCCCTAGAGGAGCGAATCACGGGCCCTCTGAAGTCGACTTGCAAATTTGACCATGTCAGTGTCATCTCGTCTTTTGGAGAGGCGCACGGTGTGTGAGGGATGTTGGCTGAAATTGTGCACACACAAGGCACCCCTTCAAGTATTGGTCGAGGTCCTGCCCCATGTGTGGCCAGTATGCAACCTCTCTTAAGATTTCAAGTGTTGTATGAAACCCCCTATGACCTGCTTTGGCCGCATCATGGGCGTGACTTAACATCAGGCTTCGGAATGAGGTAGGAACCACCCACTGATCATGGCCAGCTTGGGATTTCCTTACCAACAAACACAGAGACCCTGAGGAGTAATCTCATGCCGCAAGAAATTAACACGGGTTCTACACCACTGTGCTTTCTGAAAGGAAAGTTTTGCTCCGGCGGCCCTCAACTGTGTCAGACCATAATGGATCTCTGCTATGTGCTCCTCCACAGATGAACTTTTGATGAGGAAATCATCTACATAAGCCAGGTTACCCCTCGCACTCAGGTCGGGCATGGCTTTGTGTAGGAAAATGTTGAATTCATTGCTGGAGTTGAGGTATCCGAAGGGAGTCCGGGTCCATGTGTTATGCTGGCCCTCAAAGGTAAAAACCAGTTTGTACTGGTCCTCCCTACTGACAGGCACAGTCCAGTATCCATTGGTCAGGTCTATTGCAGTGACTACCTGTGACCCTTGGATCTGGGCCTGCCCTTGGCCAATGTAGGGAAGAGGCCATCGGGAAGTATGGACCCATTTGTTGAGCTCCCTAAGGTCGGCGCAGAGTCTCCACTGGCCGTTTGGCTTCAATATTCCCAGCACCGGATTATTGAAGGTGCTGTGTACTGGACGGATTATCCCCCGGGACTCAAGGTTCTTAATTATTTCAGTGAGGGACTCCATGGATGCGAGAGGCAAGCGATATTGCTTCACAAACACTGGAGTCATGCCAGGGTCTGTGGGAATTGCTGTTGTGTGGATGTCGGTGCGTCCACAGTCATATGAGTCCACCGCAAAGAGATCTTGAAAATCCAAGAAAACTTGTTTCAACTTTTGCTTCTGCTCAAGAGTCACACAGGCATCAGCTAGGTTGACTCTCTCTTCAACCATCTGCCTGAAGCCTGGAAAGACTTCTGGTTTCCCTATCTCAGCGGCATCCTCCAGCTGGGTGGAGAAGTCGCTGGTCAGAGTGCTGATTTGGACTGGAGGCTTCAAGTGGGAAAGGCAGCCCTCATGGACCTGAAAAATCACCTCATCCCTCCTGAAGTCACAAGTCACATCTTCCTTATCATAAGGGTAGGAAGTGTACACCAGGAAGTTCCCCCCATGCCGGGTAAAGATCCTGTCTGGTGTTGTGTTGTCATCCCTGTCACTGTCAAAACAGTCCTTGTGGATTGGTCCTAACAGTTAATTTCCTAGATCAATGGAAAAATGTCGCTCATCAACTGCCATTCCAATAATGGTGCCTGCGTCTAGAGTAATACTCTTTAAGTCGCTGTTATCCACCTCTATTGGAATGGTGTCATGTTCTATATTGACTAATGGTGTTGGGTTTATCCCCAACCCTTGCTGTTGGAGAGAAGCATTTAGATGAACATAAACATCAGGGTTTTTCAATTTTCGTCCTCTTTTAACTTTCACTTCCAGGGAGAATTGTCGGGTCCTTTCTGGGATGGTGACTTCCTCTTTAATCTGAATTTCCACTGCATAAGGCAGCAGTTGAGCTGACCTAAATGCTTTTTCTGGATCATCAAAGCCCATGGGATTATCCACTAATCGGGTCCAAACTTTGAAGTTTATTAGGTCCAAACTAATGGCAAAGCTATTGAGAATGCCACTGCCTAAGTAAAAGGCGGCAGTGACATCTTGCACGACCCAACAATTATGGACTATGCTCTTGTTGCCAATGGAGATTTTGAGCATACACCGGCTTGGCAGGAGATGTTTGGAATTGGGTGCTTCCAGATCCATTTCCCATTTGTCTATCAGTTTGAATGTGGGAATGGCTGGATCTTTTGGGAGTTGGCAAAACATGGCTTCGCTGATGAAGCTTGTACCGTTGTTCACACACACTCGGGCGAGAACAGAGTCCTTCCCATCATTTAACTGAACAGGGATGAACAACTGCTCTCCAATTTGCTGAATATCAGCCAAGCTCTGAGCTGATTTCACATCTTTCTGTCTTTCTAGACTATAGGAGTGGGAATGTCTGATTGTGGATTGGTAAAGAATTTCAGAGTGTTCCTTCCAGTGTGGAATACCACCTTAAACTGGAAGGAAGATTGATTTTCACAAATAGAGAGGACCCCCCATCACCAGTCTGTTGTCCTACTGCTATTACTGTCACGTCTGGAATTTGTTTGTTCTGGAAGTGAAATTCTACTTGGTCAGATTTTTGCTCAACATTATGGCATGTGCCGTTTAGACTAACATGGTTGACACTCTGTTTTAATTTTATTGGTCGGCTAGTCTGGGTCCAGAGGACCTTGTTTACCCAATCTATTAGGGGTGACAACCTTCTCAGGAGGTCATTCCCTAGTAAACAAGGGGTGCCCTCTGGAGTCACTACTATGACCGGGTGTTTCACCTTGTGTCGTCCAATTTTAATGTCCAAATCTGCAGTCCCCTCGACGGGAATTTCCTTCCCGTCAAAGTTCTGAAGTTGTCCAGGGAGGGAGGTGAGAGGAATTTGGTAATTCTCCCCCCTCCCTGCATTTAGTTAATCAAAGGCCTTTTTGGACAGAAGGGTAGCTTTACACCCCCCTTCCCATTGTGCCTCCTCCCTTGGGACCGGTGGGTTATCGGGGTGCTGCCCCCGTCATTGTTCTGGGGCACCAGGCCCAGAGTTTGGGGCGTTCTGCATCAGCATGCTCATCTGAGGGTTCTGTTGAGCCCTCAGCATGTGACCCAGATCCCGTGCCATATTTTGGACCTGGCGCTCTAACTGTGAAACCCGCTCAGGCTGATATGGGGTTCGGTTTTCTCCCCTGGGCTGATCCCCGGAAGGGTAGCTATCCCTTCTCTGGTAGTACCCCGGGTTGGGAAGATTTGGGTACCCCTCCACCCTTGGCCTCCCCTCTCCCAGATTAGGTTGTCTGGGCTCAGGGAATCGGGAAAAGAAGTATGGATTATTTTGGAGCTGGATGTTGGGTGGATACCTGGGGAAAAAGTTCTGCCCAGGATTTGGGGAATTTCTGCCCTCCTGTGGGAAGTTAGGAGGGAAGTTCCCTGGGTTAGGTGCTTGGCTGGATCCCACCCCTTGGGCTGGAGGAGTCCACACATAACCCAGGATGGGACCGTTTATCTTGTAGCGGGGACTTACATAATCAGGGGAGTGAGGGATCCCATTTGTGGGACTACCTCCTTGACTCCCATTCTGTGACTGGCTCGAGGGCCTTCTTGGCTTTGAGTTATTCTGTGTAGGCAAATTTTTAGCCCCCCCATTTCCATATCTAAAATGGGGGCAACCTTTACCTCTGCCACCTTGGCAACAGCAGGGGTGCTGGTTGGTTTGGGGCTTTTTTGCGCATTACTTTTATTTTCTATGGGCTTCTGCACCTCATAGATTCGAGTGGCCTGTTCAATGACCCAGTCTAGTGACCTTTTCTCATGAAAATCTCTCACTAGCTGGGTCATTATGTATTTGGGCAAGGCATGGAAAAAAGTGTTAACAAATTCTTTGCTGACCATGCGCACCTTTTGGTAGTCTGCGCAAAGGCACGCTTCAATTCCTGCACAAATTCTGTGGGGCCTGATCCTCCTCACATTGCAAATTGTAGGCTGCCTTGCGAGCCTTTTGGGGATTTCTGTGAACAGAAAAGTGCTTTAAGATGGCCGCCCGGTAGGTGGACCATCTTGCATGATTTTGGTCTTCCAGCCCCGCAAAGAAACTGGAGTATTCTGGGGAGAATGTCCATTTGACGTACTGCATGCAGCTACTGCTGTCTTTCAAATGGAAAGTCTCCATCATTTGCTCAAAGAGCTCCAAGTGTTCCCACACAGAATACTTGGCGTTCTTGTGATAAGCCGTATTGGCCTTCGTGGTTCGGGTAACCCTGGTCCATTCATCCTCTGACTCAGAAGCACTGCTCCCAGAAGTGCCGTCTGATCTTCCAGGTTTTCCCGGATTCTGCGAGCCTGGCAATGGCTGGCAGAATGTGGGGACCTGGTCTCCTGTGTCCTGTGATGCTCAGAGGAGTTGTCAGATTCCTTCTTGCTGCCAGGATTTGATGGGTACCCCCCCCACTGACCTAACTGGGCAGAGGTTTTCAGGATGCTCTTAGTGGGCCTACTCTCCTGGGCTTCCCCACTAAATTGCATTGTACTCGAGTGCCCATACCCGGATGCCCGCCCATCCATTCCTGGGAGGTACTGGCCTATGAGCCCCATACTTTTTGCTGCATAGTAATCAGCCACCCTGGTGGCCCTGGCTCATGTGTGCCATGGGACACGGGGGTAGCAGAGTCCAAGGACTGGGAGAGATGAAGGCCTCTGGTACTAGGGCTCCTGAGGTTATACTCAGGTGTTTCCCTTTCCCAGCGAACCTCATCTCTGTCAGCCCCTGCTCCCTGTTGCCATGCCAGTGCCTGTGCTTTCAGTTCCTTAATCAAAGCCTTACTAAACTCTATCAGTCTCTCCTGCATGGCTATCAGTTGCAGGAGCATATCATTGTGCTGACCGAGAGCCTCATTTTCCCTCTGTGCTTACTGGTTGGTCCTGGAGTATATGGTCAGTCTGCTGCAAGAGGGTTACCTCCTGGGTACCGTCCCTACTGGCCTGCTCCTTTCTTGCCAGAGCATCTTCCACCCTTCTGGTGTGTTCTACCAAGTTCTGATGTTCTTTTTGGAGGTCACCCAGTCCCTGGAGGGCCAGGTGATTTTCTTCCATTTTCCTTTTTAAGTGGCAGACTTCCTGGCCTAAGGTGTCCCTTTCCTGAGTAAGAGCCTGCATATGTGCTGCCAGGTCGTCCCTCTGCCTTTGAAAACCACCAGCTCTCTGGCGCTCCTCATCAAACTCTGCCTGGGTATCCAGATCTTGCAAAATCAATTTGTTTCTCTCTGCCTTCACTCTATCTAGGTGGCTTTGCAGGGTGGCTACCTGCTCTGTGCATGCCCGGTTGAAGTCTAGTTGTTGCTCCAGATTTTTCTGGCTCTGCAGTAGGGATTCCAAACCTTCTTGGTACTCCTTCTGCAGGGCCAGAATTCTGGTATCCTGGTCTGCCCTTTCCTGTTGCAGGATACCCATGTCCTCTTTGATTTTAATTACATACCGCCTACTTTCGTTTTCTGACTCCTGGCTTCTCTGCAGCCGCTGCTCAGAAGAGACCAGGTCAGATTGGGCCTTCTCTAATGCCATCAGTTGCCTACTTGCCAAATCTTGGCCTTCCGCACATTTGTCCTGTATGGCTCCAATATAGAAATATAAATATGCCGCTACCCTGGCAATCTTTTTGTGCTCATCCTTGGCCTTAGGGGCCATGTATAGCTCACTCAGGGCCACATGTAAGGGACCCTGATCTCTCCATATATCTGACCCTGTTGCAGTGATCTGGGGAGCGATTGCCTGCAACCACACTGTCTGGTCCTGCTGAGTCCACTCACCTCTCACAAATAGCTTATGTAAGAGGTGCTCTCTCGCTATTTTGATGTCTACCAGTGTTGTCATTCTGGAAATTGATTTCCTTCCTGATTTACAGAAGTTAGTATTTTATTTTGCAAAACAGACCGTTTCCTTAGAGCGTTCCTTTGAGGACTGCTTTTACAGTGTAACACAGCATTGTGATCCAACAGGATTTATGTATCCTGTCAGTTAGCACACTGTATTAAGCTGCACAAGTGGTAGTTCTAATCCAGACGTCCCGTTACGAGCCCCCACTTTGTAAGTGACTTCAATCAAGCACTCCAACTAAGTCAATGGGCCTCATTATGACCCAGGCGCTAAGAGTTTAACGGTGCCATAAAAGGCTGCGGCGCCGTTAAACACCTAGCGCCTTATTACAAGGTCCCTTTGCGGTACCTGACTTTAACGGCTGTTTTTACCCTATGGGGCAAAAATGGGAATTGGGAAGGGCCATGGCGGCATGGGGAATTACCGCCCCACCAACCTCGGAATGGGGTGGTAATTCCACATTCCGCCATTGCGGACTCCGGCATGGGTCA
Organism: Ambystoma mexicanum; assembly: GCF_040938575.1. Taxonomy (NCBI): domain Eukaryota; kingdom Metazoa; phylum Chordata; class Amphibia; order Caudata; family Ambystomatidae; genus Ambystoma; species Ambystoma mexicanum. The sequence goes on along the minus strand of NC_090923.1, from coordinate 204,999,940 downwards.
TGGTGCTAATAACACCATGGTTTAGCGCCAGAGTCCTAATGAGGCCCAATGCCTAGTCTGGGATGCCCAATGGAAGCCTTTATTCATATATATTTATGTCAAGTTCTTAAATCTGGATGATAAACCCTTATACAACACCCCTCTCTTTGAATCTCCCTGACCCCACTGAGCCAAGAAGTAGGTTTGTTTTGCAAATTAAAAGGTTTATTGGAAAAATTAAACAATATATATATCACACTTTTATGAATACATTAATATTTGATAGCACACTTATGAATATGAACCGATATCAGTATTGGGTAATATTACAATAGCGACAACTCTTTAATCAGAAAGCAGTAGGAATAGGAAAGATAAAGTAGTAGAGAATGCTTTTACGGTTCAAGGAAATGCAAGATGGAAAGAATGCAGGCACAGAAATAAAACTCGATATGTATTCAACAAGAGATAATATGATCACTTTTTCCCTTGTGACAACTCACTCCCCCCTATGCAACTTGAAGAGATGGAAATGAGGGCACGCAGGTTATCAGGAATACAATCAGAATGCAGTTCAAATTCCAGTTCCCCCCAGCAAGCTTAGAGCGACCGGTATGCTTTTAAACAGGCAAAAATACTTTTACCTGTGATTTGCATTGAAGTGAAAAATATGCTGAAAATGATTTTAATTCACTATAGGAGATTCAGGGTAGGTGATAGCTACTTTGAATTAGTTTAGGTCAACACTAGCAATGATTCAGGAGTGATTATCAGGTTGAAAACGAATTTCAGCAGTGGAAAGCAAGAAGCAGCTATTTTTACAAGTGGTGAAATTGAGCCAAATTGCAATTCGCAGCACTTTTTCCGAGCGCATAAACCACAATTACGGAAAAAACTATAAGGAGCTGAAAGGTACTTGTAGGTTTTTGTTGTTGGAAAGCTGAGGATCTTAGCTTTAAAATGACAGTTAAATCTCGCTTCTAGGACATACGGTTCAAAAGATACAGACGTTTTTGCCCCTTTGGTATAACTAGTTATCAGTATTCTCATAAAATACGGACAGCGTCCTCAGGACACCCCCTACGAACACTCCCCTGACACTGCGAGTGTTCTTAGAAGCATCTTCAGAACACCCCCATGTTGTTTATTTGTGAACATTTCAGGACACTGCGGGTGTTCTTAGAACACATTCAACTTGACAGAGAACAATACGGACAGCGTCCTCAGGAAACCCCCTACGAACATTCCAGGACACCGGGAGTGTTCTTAGAAGCGTCTTCAGAACACCACCATCTTGTTTATTTGCGAACATTTCAGGACACCGTGGGTGTTCTTAGAACACATTCAACTTGACAGAGAACAATACGGACAGCGTCCTCAGGACACCCCCTAGGAACATTTCAGGACACCGGGAGTGTTCTCAAAAACGTCTTCAGGACACCCCCATTTTGTTTATTTGGAACATTTCAGGACACCGCGGGTGTTCTTTGAACACATTCAACTTGACAGAGAACAATACGGACAGCGTCCTCAGGACACCCCCTACGAACACTCCCCGGACACCGCGAGTGTTCTTAGAACAGTTTCACTTTGCTTGCGAACAAAACAGACACATATTGAGTCCTTAGAACATCCCCCAGTCAGTTTATTTAGAACATTTCAGAACACACGTGATGTCCGCAACCAAATCGAACACAAAAAGAACGTCTAACACATAAAAAACACAACTTTCATCCTATCTCATACACCCCCACCCTCCCCAAACACTCCTACACACCAACACACTCTACTAAATACACATTTTGAACCAAGTTTCACCGCGCTGTCCACGGACGTCCGCGAATCCAAGATGGCGGGCTCTACCGAAAAATCTGACGCGCTTCATGCTCCACGCCGTCCATTCAGCGAACACGTTGCATGTCCGCGAACATCACGCAAGACGATTGGCCAATAAGGACATTTGGTGGAAATCCGTCCAGCGGTTTGGGCTGTAGGCGCGAGCAAAATTTATTTCCCATTCAGTCTATGGGAAAAAAAAAGTTTTGGGACCCCCCCTATAACTTTGCCCCCCCTGGACGAATCCTCACCAAACTTTGCATAAAAATTCAGAGTGACCCAAATACCTTTTTGCAAAGTTTGGTGAGGATCCGTCCAGGGAGAGCGAAGTTATAAGCCACCCAAAAAGTACTCTTCCTATGGAAACAGCAACTTAACCATAACTACATGGCCACTATATATATGGGGGCAGCAATCACCAAGCGGTGACAATACAATTCAGAAAATAAGTAAAGAATTGAATTCACTTATAGTAATATAGAATAGAAAACACAGGAAAAAGAACAGTTTTGGTTTGTGAATAGATAACGTTTAGGTTAATATTTCCCCCTGCAAAGTTCTTAAGGCACAAATGACACAGAGGTCAGTAAGAAGCAGGTATTCAGGAATGAAAAACAATGTCTAGAGTTTGAATGCAATCTTCCCTCCCCAAACAAGAGAGAATTACATTTTTGGAAATTGACAATTTTTAAAATGACAGGTGAAAATGGCTTTGTGAAACAGGGAAAAGTGTGCAAAAATGTTTCAATTGATAACAAAATTCTTATGAAAGCAACACTAAACAGGTCCTAACACACATGAGCTAATGGCTGAGCAACAGTACACACTTTAGGTAAGGATGGCAGGGAAGAAGCACTTTGGATGGGAAAAGACACGTGTAAAACTTTTGAAAATGTAAATTAGCGGCAAAATTTCACTATGCGATTTCTGATTAAAATGCGTCAAATACACACTTGCGTTTTTTTGTTGTGGAGGTAGCTAAGGTTCTTAGGTATAAGTGAGAGTTGAAATTACTCAAAGAGAGCAGCGCACAGACTAACAGTGACACCAGGAGGATGAGGGCCGTGGGGGTGTCGGAGGCTGCCGTACTGTAGTGTCCAGGAGTCAGGAGGAGAAGGACCACAGTAGCAGCCACTCCTGCAGTAGAAGCAAGCTGAGGCCAGGGGCCCAGGGCACACAGGCAGCCAGCCAGCCTAGCCGGCCGGTCCAGGCAGCCCTCCACAGCCCAGGCCACAGCCACCTAGTAGTACCCTCCCACACAGCCACAGGTGCGCGCCACAGCTACCTAGCAGCGGAGACGAAGAGAGATGGCCCTGTGCTGAGGTAAGACTCTAAGCTACCATGCAATATGTATACATGGACGATGTAAGATAACTCAGTGGATTGAGTTTGTTCCATTCTTATCTCTTATACATGCAGAAAAATGCCCCATTCTAGTTAGATGCCAGTCCCGGTTTAAACTTTGCATTCTGGGACTTGTACTACAATGTGGAAATCCGGGACTAAAAATCCCAGAATGCAAAGTTAAACCTGGGACTGGACTAGGTTCTACCGACCGGCATCAGTGCATGGGGCATTTTGGCATGTATGTTGCGTTCAATTTGTAGGCTTCTTGATCAAACTCAGTCTTTTACCCGCCGAGGTGGAGAAAAGTGCACAGTGGAGTGAGAAGGATTATTAATTCTTCAAGAAACAATTCCTTTTTAAGCGTGTACTGTGCAAATGATTTTTATTGCACACGCGTGAGATTCCGCCCAGCACTTTTCATGAGCCCATAATTCACTGTTAAAAAGCAAGTTCACCCAGGAAGGCAACAGGTGAGAGTGGCCGGGCACCGTCATAAAATACCTTGAAGCCGCTAGTCAGAGGATGTCGCTCTGTGGAATTAGACCGAGAAGGGAAGGTCAGCCCGAAAAGAGGCTTATCACAACTATGTTCAAGTTTTCACACAGTGCCCCGAAATCTCCACTTCCTGGCTTCCGCGGACTGAACGATGGGAAGTGGGGGTGCGGAAGTGGGGGGCAGGAACCTTGAAGGAGGTTGGCCTTCATTTATTAATCTAGTGAAAAAGCATGCTTTTCTTTCCCTCACCCTCTATCTATTTATCTGTCTGTCTTTGGTTGTCTATCTATATTATATACATATGCCTATGGGAGAATCCAACTTGTATGTGATGTTAGGTATTTTTTTCAAATGTATACCCTTCATGTTTCAATTTACATTGTCTCCAGGGGTTCTGGCGGATCTGAAGAAGAGGGGTAAGGGTGGGCGGGGGTGGGGGAGGGATTGGGACGTGCCAAATTCCTTTGGTGTTGGACCTGGATCTTCTGGAACATTCAAGATTCTTTAAAACATATAAACGTGTTGTTCACATCACTGTCAACCCCCAGGGCATCCAAATGACACAATGGCAGAACAGATGTTGCAATTCTCCAGAGCAACGAAACTCATTTTAAACACTAGCGCACTCCTGTTAGAGCTTTAACCAGCAGAATCATTTTAGCAGTACTTCAGTAGCTGGGACAAGCTTCCTATAGATAAGTACTTTGAAAAGTGACGCAGAGCGAGCTCTTGGCTGAACACTTGTAAATGCTGCTCAACCTGAAGGGGAAATCTGCACAAGCTGCACCCAACACATCGCTGACTCCACCCCAACCCTGCCGGCGTTTCAGAGCTACCACCCCGCCATGTTATCCCAGTGGCTAGCTCTTCCTTACATCAGGGTGGAAACATGCCCTGTGTGTCACCCGACTAACATTTTAGATATGACTAAGTTGTGACTAATCCGATGTACATTTGTATGGAACTTGCAGTTCTGTACTTATGGGAGCAATTAAACTACAAGTCCCAGCATTCACCGGGCTGTTGGTTTAAAATGCAAAAATGGTGGCCATTTGACGACTTAGCCCAGTTGACTTCTTAAAAGTTTCTGCCCGCGTTGAGGTGTCAGTGAATGACTATGCCCCAGCCCTACCAGACTTACAGGAGCAGCAGCCTACTGTGGAACTAAGGACTTGTGACAGGGCTCCGCTAAGAGCTTAGCAGGGTGTTTGGCTGCAAAGCAGCAGCTCCTAGGGCTTCTTCGCGGCGCTACTAATCTGCTGCTAAAAAGAATATGAATATGTAACCTAAATGGGCAGAAATCCCCTGGCAACTTTTCACGGACAGGGCACAGAAGAAGGCAGACATTTCAGGCAGGGTACACACCTGCCATACTTTAATAAGGTTCAATTTAATCTGGCTCAAGCACACCATGGCTTCTTTTTCTCAGGTACCTGTTTACAGCCTGGGCCCTGCCAGGGAAGGGCCAGAAAGATTGTCTAACCTGGACTTCAAGAGACTTTCATTGCATGTATGAGGTAACTGGTGCTGAGAGTATGGGATATCATGTTAGTGTGCTGCCTGCTTTCCTTATTTTGCCAAACTCTGAAGCTTGAAAAGAGATGCACCTAGGCTTGACATGCAACCACATTTGCACCAGACCTGCAGATGAACTTAACTGGTCTGCTGTTAAATCTCAGTTACCAGTTAACTGGTATCCATTACAGAATAATTGCTCATTTTTCTATAGCTGATATGATAGCTCAGTGGGTTGAGTGCTCACTGCTGCGATGTGTGTGTGATCTGCAGGTTGCAGGTTTGAATCCCAGCAAGGCCATCTCAGCCTTTCATTCTTCTGAGGTTGATTAATGAATACCAACACAGGTTGGGTGATATTGTATACATATTTGTTCTATAAAAAAGAGCTTAAGCATAAGTGCTATACAATAACATATTATTATTTGGCATTGGACGTCTGCTTGCATTCACAGTAATTTGACAATATGGATCTAAACACATAGATATTAATGATACATATGGTGATCCATTGTTGTATGAAATGCATATCACATTAGTGAAATCATAACCATATTAGTCTACTTTTTATGCCACTTCCTGTTTTGTCAAGGGGTGAAAGGTCGTGTTTCATTAATGGCACTGATACTGTAGAAATATCTGTGTTTGTGCCTGGTAGGCGATTCACGGATGATGGTTTAAGGGCCACTTTTTATGAGGCGCGGGATGGGCAACTTTTTTTTTGGTGTCTGGGCCTATTTCTTGTCCCAGTCCGACCCTGCTTTCGTTTCTCTCATAGGACCACGTGCTCAATTACATAACGATCTCACCTGAAAAAAACAAATCTGGTTTATATTATGTTGTTCTCAGGTTGGAAATCTACATGTTATGTACCATATGCACTCGTGCACATCTGTGTCTCTTCTTGCATGTTAACCTATTTCTAAACATCGTTCATACAGAAGGTCAAATTCTTAAACATATGACTCCATTAAAAACTATGGGGAAGATTGTCAAAAAGATGCGTAATGACACGAAGCTGTGTGTGTGTGTGTGTGTGTGCGTGTGTGCGCGCACGCGCGCAATTGGACATCATCTTGAGTGCCAAATTCCACTAAAAACATCTTGTTAAAAATTTGCCTTACAGAAGACAGTAGAATTATCTCTGCAAATATTTGCACATTTCATCGCGCATCTGACAGGGTCTGCATGTTTGGGGAAATTCTATTGGAAGCCTAACAACATGCGCATTGTATTAAAAACAGCATCAAGTCAGCAAAGAATATTGCAGTCCTCAAACGCTAGAGGACCACAGACTCAATTGCGCAAGCCTCCTGCATACTAGAATTACATCAACGGGAAACCATGGTGAGCATAAAACAGGCAAAGGCTGCAGATTCTGGGGTCATTATGACAGCATGGCTCATCACAAGTATACTACACACAATATACATGGCTAATGGGCCAGTCTAATCATCAAAATGAACTTGGGGCAGAGCTAACCTCGAAAGTTAATGTCCTCAGTGTTGCAAATTGCACCAGCGAGGCAATTAAAAAGTGGTGAAATTACATAATTAGAAATACCATTGAAGGGTTTGCAGAGCTTCATGCCCAAGAAAGTGGCACAGAGAGAGATCCAGCTGCAGATAACAATCTAAAACCAGCCAGAGTATCATGCTGACCATGGGCGTCATTGAGGGGACTGGTGAACTTGACCCAGCAGCACTTTCTCAAGGATCTGTCTGTGCCCATCTCAATATGCAGTTGAATGGCAAAGCAACGTGCAGAGCAATGTGCAAAGCTCTGCACAACCAAGTAGTAAAATAAAAATAATCACTTCACAAGACCCCTTTCCGACTCTGCATGTATTCCATCCAAAATTCACAAAGCATGCACAAGTGAGTTCCGAGATACCGAGTACATATGATTATATGCCTCATGCAGAGGCTGACATCTGTGGGAATGCATGTAAAGGCAAATGTACACCAAATTCACAATGACCACAATGAAAAATGAGTGGAGGTCTTAAGTACATAGGTGATTAATGGCAGCTGTGCAGATAACATGGAGCAATTACTGGAAAAGTGCATACCAAAAGGCACCAATTGCAGAAGCACATGATCACAGCAACCACTGTCGACTTGAACATTTGCCTGCATGAAAAGACTGAGTGACATCCATATGTTCTACAACCTACAGATGCAGCTGACCATGAACACAGAGCTGCAGTAATGACCCAAATATTCCATTATTTGAGGGTAATTAGGAAGTAGTGGAGGTGGAAGTGGCACCATCACACATGCAGTAAGTGTTAGATGTCCAATCACAAACCACAGATATACAAACATTGCCCGAGTTGACAATACCGGGACACCAAGAAACCACAACACCTTCCCCACCTCAGACTATCCTTGAGAAGGGAGGGTCTGCACAAACTGCAAAAGTGCAAGCCCATTACCATCATGCACTCTTGGAAAGAGTCTCCCTGGCCTATCGAACGAGGTAACAGCAGATTGGCCAACATTTAGGAGGCCAACATGACCAGGGAGGAGTACACAGCCAGCAGTGAAGAATGCATGGATCTCAAAGAGGAGGTCAGGGTAATCAGCGTAGAATTGGCCAACATATATAACTACATGCAGCATGCTATTGGCAGCTCCAGCTCCAACTGTGCCAGCATTCTGAAACCATGGGTGGCTGTCGCTAGTAGGATAACCACTGCCCTTGAGGGATATTATTTATTGCTGGTAGCAGGGTCCAGTCAGAGCACAGCCTCCAACATGTAATTTAACTCATAGACCTAGGGCCCTTTAAGACGAGGTAGCAATACAGATAAATGGGGATGCAGAATGTACTCAAACATCAATAATCAAACCGACTCAGGAAGTTGGCAAAACTTAGTCTGTTTTAATTGTCTAAAACAGGGAGTTACAACCAGCATCAACTGACATATGCTCGATTTTTCTCAGCACATATTAAACATCTTGTCTAGTCAAAACTCGTCATAAGTGATGTCACACTATGTGGCAAACTACAAAATCCTACTTGGGGATGTAATAGGTTTACAGGGAACATCTAGGTATATTGAAGTGGGAGAATGGAAGAACAGGCTCCCGCCCTTCCCCTCTCGCGCCTGGCCTAGAGGATCACGGCCTAGACACCCGCCACGAGAGGAGTTTGCCTGTCTACCGGACGACAAAATACCCTGGTACAGGAACATACGGATGTGCCCATCTACCTGCCCAGCAGCCTGCCCTGTCCATGCCGACACCTGCGGCACGGATCAACTCGATTAAACCTACACGTCGTTAGAGATGCCATGACGACCTAGCCAACGGTCAGCACACCTGTGCAAACATACGCACTGGACACTCCCACACTGATCCACACGAAGAATATACTCAGTGCTATGACGTAGGTGACAGGCATACTCACGGACGTGCATCTTTATTATTTTCCACATAGGCTCTCAAAATGCAGAAACGCAAGGCGCATCATGAACTTATCTAAAAAGGCTTGCTCACGCTTCTTATAAGAGCCATGTACCATAATGAAGAATATAACGGAGATACGATACTGAGGATAGAGCAATATGATATCGTAACCTAAAGCGCCCTGCATCAAGCGATTCCACCTATGCACCAGGCCCTAGTAGGCCGCAAGCAAAAGCTTCCATGAACATTGAATGAGCAAGAACTGGGTTGCTGACCCTGCAAAATGAGCCCGGCGAGAGCACACCGCCAAGGGCACGATGTTGCAATCTCGCACGCTGCAAGCCAACGCCAAGGTCACACCTGCAAGATAAACCAGGCACACAGTTCGAAAACCAATATTAATTGTGTTGAATTTTGCCTCAAACACGGTCCCACCTCACGTGACAAAGCCAAACCTGACAAGATGCCAAGCCCAGGAGGAAGGAGACGCCTGAATCCCACGTTTCAAAACACAGGCAGATACAATTAAAAGACTCATTGGACATCTGCAGCAGTGGGAGTAGTCAACCTCCCAACACATGAATAAATCCTCACATTGTTTACACCTACCCATATTAAAACATTGTTGCAAATGACAGGTGCACCGCGAGCTGGGAACAGCGATAGTCCCAGACTGGGAGGCTCACGAGCGGACCAATCAGAATATGGGGCTCTTATCACTGACGCCATTAACATTGACCAATCCTCAGAGGTCTTCATGTAACAATGTCATGTATCAAATTGAAGGGACAGCCCAGGTATACCACCTGACTAACTCTCAGCCACTAACACCGTTCTCTATATGTGCGCTATCCTAACCCTACCACTCGAGTAACCAATCCAGAGTGGAAATAGGTTTTTACTAAACTTTGTAAGATGACGCAAGTAGCGCGTCATACTAAGGTAAAAAGGGCCTGCGAGCCCCACGATTGTGTGTGTGTCAGGACGGACGCGTACGCTCCTTGACCCATCCCTGCCGTTTTGTCTAATAAACAGCAGTGTCACCTTGCTTCTTGCGTGTGTCTCATACTCTATCTCTTTTGGGATATACGGGAGGAGTTGGGGCCTCCCTGCCCGGAGGTCCGCAGACGGCCCGGCCGACCCCGGCAGAATTTCCCCCCGACAAGTTGGAGGCACTGCTGAGATCTGTTTAAGATCCGCTTTTTATTTTTGCTTTTTCCAGGTACTACTGTTGCGAGGAGGCCCGGCGGCACGGCCCCCTCTGCCGTTGCCCCCTTCTGAGGACTACAGGACCATCGCGGAACTGCGAGAAGACCGGACAGCGCAATCTGGATATTGGCCTTCGGGAGCCGGTTGAGAAGTATCCCGCCCGCGGTTGGCGAGTGTCCAGACGTGGTCCAGACGAGGGGAGGCGGCGAGCCGCTTGGAGGGGTGCACGCAGTCGAGCGGCCCCGCATCAAGAGGACTTGGTGAGCATGCCACGCACAACAAGCAATGTGAAATTGTGAGGGAGGGGGGAGGAATTAAATACGGGAGGTGGGAGGTGTTGCACAGGTGCGCGGCGTAGGTTTTGACAGTTTAGTGTTGGCAATGAAATGAATGGTAGCCGAGTAAGTGCGAGAGCAGTCGGTTACGATACGCGAGAGAGGGGGGCGGAGCACGAAAACATCACGTGTGACCGCTCGCAGACACTGATTGGCCTAGGTCGCGACTACGTGTAAGGGTGTGTGTGGTTTCCTACGATTTGGCATTTATTGATCAATGAGTAGATGAGGATCCCTATTCTTCGAGCAAGAAACTCGATAGGTAGATGACGTTTCCCTGTAGGCGGTAACTAGTTAGTTGCTCAATACGGAAGATAATTGGCTGGTTAAGCCCTCCTGTCGAGGGGCGTATCACACGCGAGGCGACGCAGCGTGCGCAGTCCGATTATATTATTGATTACCTTGTTCCAGGAGTGACAGGAAGACAGCTGTGAGGTTAGCGGGGGTAGATTACAAGTGTATTTGAACTTAAAGAATATATGAAAAACTTACCAGTAGCTCGAAGAGATCGGTGACGTCACCAATAGGGCTTTCATAGGATATCCCGAGCACAAGGCATCTTTCCTTCTGAGAGTGGTGGGGAAGAGAACTGTGGTAAGGGAGTGGGAACGGAGATAAACGGTCATGAATTGATAAAGGAAAGGCGAAACAGGGGACGTGGCTGCGCATGGAGAACGCCGGCCAAGGCAAGTGTAGAAGAAGGAGGAGGAGCAAGTGAAAATAGGACGACTGTATAAGAATGTCACAAGGGGTACGCAGCCGCAGGGGGCTACGTGCGCCTCGGCCACAGGGGGCCGTAAGGGTGTCGTGTAAAGGGAAAAAGACAGAAGAAATATACAAATGTAAATACTATATTTTTATAATTTTCCTTAGCGGATTATCGCAAGTCCCCAAACTTAAGGGGCCAGGTAACGATATAAGGCTGTATATTGTAAACTGCTAGTGAGACAACCGCTACCAAATAGGGGAAGGGTAACAAGTGGAGCGCTACTATGTCACACGGGACAGGATCGGGAGGGTGGGGGAACACCCTCACTACCCCACTACAACACATATGTACAACACTGTCACCCCATAGGGAGAAACTGATCAAGTATAGCATAGAATGGACACAGGGGACGGACAACAAAATGATAACACCATGGCCGCCTAATGGTAGCTTCGATCCATATGCACAACATTCAATATTAAACCATCTGCATAATACATACAAAGGGAAGAAGTTAGCAAACCACGTGAAGGTGTTTAACTTATGGAGGATGTTCCAGGGGTCCCGACCAGGACCAAATGGAATGTTCATTGTGGGGGAAACACCGGAAGAAAAAGAGATTAAGGAGGTAGGAGAGGATGGGAAAAAGGGGAGTGAAGACCCAAAGAACATGGGGAACGAACAAGAGGGAGGAGAAAAGAATAATAAATCAAATAAAATAAAAAAGGAACCGAGCAACGATATACCCCTAGCAAAGGAAGTGAAAACAGAGGGAGGGGGGTTGTACCCTTTAAGAGAATTAGGAGAAATAGAAAGAGGTCAGTTAAGGGCGGCTGAGGGGTACTCGAACCCGACATACAGCCCTCCACCATATGTGGCTCATCGGAAGATGCCAGCAGGGAAGGGGAGGACTGGAGAAGAACACACTGTGGAAATAGGAAATGATGAGTGGATAGCTGCACAGATACTATTAAAATTACGAGGGTCATTAACAGGAGAAGAGAAGGCGGTAGTAAGGAAAACAGACAACGATAATACCAGGGAGAGTGGAATGAGAGGGGAAGAGCTGTTACGACAAAAGGAAGAGATTTTGGAGGAACGACCAGCAGCGTTAAGGGATGAGCAGAATGAACTGATCAAGCAGCTCGAGAGGGAGGAAAGAGAGAGAGCGAGGAAAAGGAAAGAAGGTAAGAAAGAATTGGAAGAAATAAGGGAACAAACTGAGGAGCAAAGGAGAGAAGCTGAACGGGTAAAGGCAGCAGCAGAAAGGGTATCAAGAGCAGTGCTACGAGAAAAGAAAAGGGAAGAAGAAGAGAAAGAAAAAGAAATGGCAATGTGGAAGAGGAGATTACTATCAGAAAAGACTAAGAAATACGAAGAAGGGAGGGTGATAGAGAGTATATTAGAAAGGGAAAGGGTGAAATGGGAAAGGAAGAAAGAGGATGAAAGAATATTGGAAGAGGTGAGTAGTGAAGTAATGGAGGAATTGAAAAGGAAAAGGGAGGAAAATGGTAGGCAGATGGAGGAGAGAAATGAAGGAGAAAGAGAATATAGGAGAAGGGAGAGTGAAGTATGGGGGGATGTATATAGAGACACCGAAGTAGCAACAACATCAGCGCAAAGGGAAGCGGTTGATAAAGGAGAAAAAGGAGAACTGGACCTAATAGATTTAAAAACAGTAACAATCAAGGGGAAAAAGACCGAGTGGGGGGTGCCGTTTATGACTGACTTCTGTAGTGAGGAAGAAGAAGGAGTGGAGAAGGAAGGAAGAAACAGTGAAAGGGAGAGCCTAGATAAACTATACATCACCCGGACCAACACAGACTCACCATGGATCCGTAGGAGAAAGGATGAACTGGAGAGAAGTGAGGAGGAAGAGCAAGGGATAGCGGAGAGACAGACACATGAGGCCACACCGTCCCCATCACGCCCTCTCCCATCCCACCCTGCATGCTCAACCACCTCACGCTCGTTACGTACAATAAAACTTGCGCCCTTTACAGACGAACTGACACCCTATGCATGTCGGCTTAGAGACCTCCCTAGATGCAGGCAGGAAGGACGAATACACACGCCCACATTAAATACAGGAAGTAATGGAAGAAGGGGAAAAGATGGAGAAGAAAGGGTTACGAGCAGGGGAAATACAGACGAAATTGACGATGTAGAAGAGAGGGAAGAAGAGGAAGGGTGTGAGCACTTGATTTTATGGAACACAAAGGGTAAAACGAGACATAACTTAATGCCACTTCTGGAGAGGGGAGGGTTAGACCACAGTACGTCCCTTGGAAGCATACAGACAAAGAAAATATAAAGTGCAGGCTCCCATCATTAAGTGGAGGTGCGGATAAGTGGATATATGAAATGGAAAAACACACCGCAGGAGAGAAACTGGCAGTGGGAGATGTAAAGGGCCTTCTTATATCGATATTAGCGGATGCAGCGGATGACATTTGGAAGAGAGCGGGATTCCCTGGGGTAACAATAACAAATACATCGCATGATGGGGCACCATTCGCAAACTGCAGACATGCACTATGGCAGGCACTGAGGATACAGTATCCAGACACATCAGACATAGGAGCAATTACCTCACGCAAGATGCGCGAGAACGAAGATCCTATTGATTATATCCAGGAAATCCAAGAGAAGTGGCGCATGGAAACTAGAGAACAATGGGATAAAACACCAGCAATATTCTATCATATACTAGTACAAGGGCTCCCAGAAGGAGTTCAGAAACAACTGAAGAAAGTAGTGGGAATGGAAGCAAAAGCATGGCCAGAAATACAAATGACTATAGTGCACCATTGCAGGACATGGCAAGGAAAAATGAAACAAAAGGAAGAAGACAGGAAAACGGAAGAGGCTAAATTAGTACAGAAAAAGCTTACTAAATACACAATGGAAGGGGCACTAATAACTACGCCTACAACAATGACCCAAAGCCCCACACAAGTAGTGGCTGCACAAGATCCCTCCCAAATACCACCTTCACAGATTATAGCACAACAGGTGCCGCCACTCCAACCATACACGACCAACATGGGATGAGGATACTCAATGCCAGGAGTTGGGTATTATAATTACAACAGGGGAAGAGGAGGAATTATGAGAGGGAGAGGATACGGATATAATACCCAACAGCAGGTGGGAGGACTTAGAAATTCCTACCCCACAGGGCAACCAGTATACCAGGACAACACAGGGAGCTTTCCATGGCAGAGTAGGGAACCACCGGTGTGTTGGAGTTGTGGATTATTAGGACACATGTCACGCACGTGTAGATTAAGACCAGGAACACCATCGTGGAGCGAACAGGGACAACCAAGGCCCACACAGGAACAGCAGGGCACACAGCAACAGCAGATGTTGCAACAGGAAAAGGAACAGCAACAACTAATAACACAACAACAGCCACAGACACATTCACTGCCACAAAAACATGTAGCGATAACACAACAACCCCAATTACAACAAACACAACTGGGTAGGGTGACGGTCCTGGGACACAATCCTTACACAGGAAATGGTCAATCGTTGTACCTTCAATAGGACAGCCCACAGACGGCCTTGGTGTGTCCCATCCTGTCAGTAACACCTAAAATTGTGGAGGAACCCCGCATAGAGGTAACGATAGGTGACAAAAAATTATCATTCCTTGTTGACACCGGGGCGACCCGGTCTTGCATAAGGGAAGGTAAATTTAAGATGTCAGGCGAAGCCATGAACACCCAAGGATTCTCTGGGGCTAGAGGGTTGGTTCCTTTTACTGATAACATTCCCTTATCTATAGGAGACTATGACATGTCAGTTCCACTTTTATATTATAGTGCCTCACCAGTAAATATACTGGGGAGAGGCATAATGAACAGGTTGAATATGACAATCTCTTTTACTGAGGACGGCATAATTTGCTCTACTCCAGGGATTAACATGCTTACGGCACGACAGATTATGCAAGCATACTGCGGACAGACAGCGATTAGGGCGGAGCCAGTAGATGGCGAACTCTTCCAGTACGGGACAGACATGGCATTTGCATGGATGCCAGGAATAGAGGGAAAAGTCTGGAGGAGGCCAGCAGCCTATCTGTTCAGACCAGAAACACCAGAGGGAAAGGTGGTTCCAGTGGACATTGAGAGCATTATAGCAACAGCTGATTACATTGCTGTACATGCCCAAGACAGAGAAGGAAGAGCATGGAGGGCAGTGATAGCACTAGCAGAAGGTTGTAGACTCACCCAGGTGTCAGATGAGGAGCTGTTCTCAGAAGAAAAGGAGGAAGGTGAAATGGTGTTTATGATGAGTGTGGAAATATGGCTAAGAGTGGCGTACAAACAAGTAGCACAGAAAATGGCATTTGAGGTACCCACATGCACCCCAGTCCCCTTCTTTAAGGAGGATATGGCCAAGGTACCCACATCATTGTGGACTACTAGCGCCTATGACGTGGGGTGCATAAAAAGTATAGGGGGAGTAAGGATAAAATTGAAAAAAGGTGCAATACTCCCCAGAGTGAAACAGTACCCACTATCAAAAGAGGCAGACGAGGGCATATATGAAACCATAACGGCCCTTATAAATAATAGCATATTGGTCCCCTCAGAATCACCATGTAATACGGCTGTATACCCAGTGCGCAAGGCTAAAGGGGGTCCTTGGCGCTTCATACAGGATCTCAGGCCCTTGAACAACATAGTAGAAGCAGAATACTCCATAGCAGCAAACCCGGCCACAATATTGTGTGGCATTCCAGCAGAAGCATCCCGATTTACAGTGATCGACCTAGAAAATGCATTCTTCTCAATACCATTGCACCCAGACTCACAAGACCTGACAAGCTTTACTTACAGAAACACAAATTGGAACCACACTAGATTGCCACAAGGGTATTGCGAATCACCCTCAATTTTTAACAGAGTAATACAGATGGATTTGGGTAACATTGAAGTGGAAAGCACAGTGTTGCAGTATGTCGATGACATAATAATTTGCAGTACAGACGAAAGAACATGCAGAGAGGACTCATTGAAGATGTTGACAATATTGGCTGAGAAAGGTTACAAGGTAGACATGGAAAAGTTACAGTACTGTCAAGAACAGGTGCTTTACATTGGTCAACTCATATCTCAACATGGAAGAAAGATTGCACCACAAAGAGCACAGGCCATCTCAAACACACCAGTGCCGCAAACAGTGAGGGAACTGCAGCAGTTCCTGGGTCTGTGCAACTACTGTAGAGCATGGGTATTTGATTACAGTTCATACATAGGACCCTTGCTTGAAGGGTTAAAGGAAGCTAATAAAGGGGAGAAAAAGTTGGGGTGGACAATGGAAATGAAAGAGGCTTTTGATGAATTGAAAGATGCGATATCAACTGCTCCGGTACTGGCATCCCCAGACTATGAGCGACAATTTTTATATTTTCACATTGCGACTCAGCAGTAATGAAAGCAGTGTTGGCTCAAAAAACAAGCATGGGCTACAAACCAGTAGCATTTTACAGCGGCCACTTAGATCTTGTGATGTTAGGTCATTTCCCTTGCGAACAAGGTCTCGCCGCAGCTGCTTTTGCGGTAGAGAAAGCATCAGCAATCACCATGGGGTGCCCAACTACACTGTTTGTGGAACATGCGCTATTTGCCATATTGAATAAACCTAAGTCCACCCTAACCACGCAAAGGACATCAGGTTATGAGATCATCTTATCCAGAGCTGAACTAACAATTGTTAGATGTAGCACGGTCAACCCTGCAAGGTTCCTAGCAGAAGTAATTGAGGAGGGAGATTATGTCCACGACTGTACGCAAATAACTGAAATGTACTCATGTACTAGAAAGGTTGAAGAAAACGCACTAGAGGGAGGTGAGCTCTTGTTCATTGATGGGTTATCAACTATCGACCAAAGGGATGGTATAAGGAGAACTGGGGCAGCAGTGGTAAAAATGATGGAGGTACCGGTGTGTGTGGCAATGAGATGTGTACAACTACCACAGCATTACTCCGCTCAAGCAGCGGAATTAGTTGCACTGATCTTGGCGGTGAAGGAAAGCTTTGACAAACGAGTGACCATATATTCCGACAGCGCATATGTTACATCCACTGTCCACTCAGGGCTGTCGAAATGGAGAAGAAGAGGGTTTAGGAGAGCTGATGGCACTCCAGTGCAACATGCCCTCCTATTGGCTGAACTAATTGAAGCAATAAATGACCCCCAAGAATTAGCTTTGGTCAAATGCACCGCACACACCAATGGTGAAGACCACATCTCAAAAGGGAATGCAGCAGCAGACGCACATGCAAAGTATGCTGCATACTTTGGTGAGATATGGAACCCCCCAGAGTCACAGAGAGGGAGAGGGAGGGGAATGGCTAAGGAGATGTTGATAAGAGAAGGGTACACCCATCTCCCAGCCACACAGATTATGGAGCTACAAGCGGCTGCACCAATGGCCGAAAAAGAAATATGGCTAAAAAGAGGATGCACAATGTCACCAACCGACGCACTATGGCGTCAGGGTGACACTGGAAAGATTGTAATACCACTGGCATTATTGAACACCGCCCTGAGCCAACTACATTACCCAGCCCACACAGGCAAGGAAGTAATTGCAGCATGAATTAGGGAAGACTTGTTCTGCCCCGAGTTAAATTCTCATGTGTCAAATTTTATCAGCAATTGTCTCACATGTCAACAGTTTATGGCCGGCCATACTTTGAAGGTGATAAGAGGTACTATACCCCGGCCAGAGGGACCTTTCCGGCATCTCCATATTGACTATGTTGATATGATCAACGTATGTCAAGGAAATAGGTATATGATTGTAGTAGTATGCCCATTCTCGAGGTGGATTGAAGCAGGGCCCTGTTCACACCCAGATGCATTTAGAGCAGCTAGATTCCTAGTGAGGGAGGTCTTCCCCAGGTGGGGAGTGTGCGAGGTACTGAGGTCAGACAACGGCCCACATTTCGCAAACGAAATGTTCCAGCACATCACATCCTTGCTGAACATCAAGCATAAATTTGCATGTGCATACCACCCACAGGCCAACGGTATATGTGAACGCCTGAATGGCCTATTAAAGGAGGCAATTGCAAAAATACAACAAACAACAAAGAAGAGTTGGTTGTATTGCCTTCCATTAGCCCTATTTGAGCTAAGGAATAGACCAGGTTCCGACCACCACCTCACCCCTCACGAGGTGGTTACCGGACGTCAAATGCGCCTTCCCCTAACGCCAACATCAAGAGCATTTACTGACCACGAGAGTACTGCAAGTGTCCTTGGTGATCAAATGTACCAATATGTGTCTTCTTTGATTACTAGTGTAGTGTTTGTGTCTGAACAGCTCGAGCGCACGCGGGGCGGGTCTAACAGCGATCAACAAGAAGACGTGGATAAAGAATTGGAAAAGGAAAGACTGTGCAGAACTGCTAAAGGTGACCACGTACTACTTCACAATTTCATCAGAAAGTGGAACAGTCCACGATTCACTGGCCCCCATCTGGTAGAGGAAGTATCAACGAGAGCAGTAAAGCTACAGGACAAATGAGTTTGGAACCACCTACACGATGTAAAGATCTACAAAGTCCAGACCCGCCCCAGCGCTACCGACAGGGCCACTGGAGGAACAACAACAGCGTCACCAACGGAGGAAGAAACTTCTACCACAACTAACAGCCTAAGTGTCCCCACACCCTGCCACCCCCCAGATTCCCCAGAGAGAACTATTAGAAAAGAAAAGGGTGATCCCCATACCGCCCACCCCATGGTTACACGATCAAAGAGTAAAGAGACTCCGCCAGTTAAGCCCCAAAACCCTCTGCCCATTGACCCTCTACCCACTGTAGTAACAATTGAACTGAAGGACATTGTTTTGCACATATACACATGTAAACACCTGAATGTTCTCTTTCTTTTCTCTCGCACATACAGGTACAGCGTATTATTGTACTGTTAAGAAAGTAGATAACTAACCAATTCACTGCCCAGGAGTAGATGGTACCCTTAGACGATAATTACCTGGAAGAATTGTCACACCAATTTGTATATGAAATAAAAGGGCCAACGTACCTGAAAAGAAGGAGGGTACGTGTCTACTACACAGCATTCCTCTTGGCCATAGAAAATTCAATGCCCCACCTCCAACCATACTTGCCTGCCCTAAGAGATAGATTGCTTAGATTGGTGTGGGAACAGCTCTTCGCCTGGGCACTGAATGACTACTTGATAGGGAGAGCTTAATAATAATAACTAACCTTAATAATGAGCATATTAAGAATTTTCAGGCGGGCAACTGTAACGTCGCAAGAATAAGCTGCCGGACTGCAGCAAGGTAAGAGCAAAATGCCGGTGAAATTAGCATTTGTAATGAAGTTGAGAGGGATTTTAATGATCACCGGGTTCTTGGCTGCCTCTGTATGGCAGTACAGCTATGCTATTGATATTATTGCTGTACCCAAACCTAACATACCCCCACCCCCAGCTGCAACAGGTGTTACGTCAGGTGGTACTAGTAAAATCCCACACAAGGAAAATAGAGTTAAACGCAGCACATACTCAGATAATAAAGGCATTGACAACTACGTACAAGATTCAGCACACATCTCAAACAACATATGGTATCAACACATGACCCACATAGGTAAGCAGACAACAGAAGACAGCTGCTACGTTTGCTCATTGATCCCATATACGCCATGAGCGCTTCTCGAACATTTGTTGCCACGGAGATAGATGGAAAAATAGCACGATGTATAATATACCTGGCACTGTTCCAGACGAAAGGAAGATTCCAAGGGACAGTGGTGCATCTGGTGTGGAAAACGCGAGATACATATCCATATGAAAACAATTTCCTCAAGACTTATTTGAGTTACCACAAGAGCAGTTTGCATGCTGAAGGATTCAAATACATAACAAGTGGTCCTGAAAAAGGAGAAACAAAGAAGGTAACACTGCAGTACCTACCATGTGATTGGTACGCCACTGAAGTCCCTGGTAAACATGGATGTTGGGAAAAACCACTGATGATAATAACAGGGAAGGTGTACATGGACAACAAATGGGACATAGGAGTGGTTGGCAGTAACATGGTAACAAGAGAAAACATTTCAACTATTGATGGACATAACCATAGATGTTGGATGACTTGGATCAAGTATGTACCCATGCTTACGTGGATGGAGAAGGATGAAGACCCAATAACAATATTGCCGCTAACTGCGCCTAAGGTATGCTACCAACATAAAGGAGAGGTGGATGTAGGATACAATACCAACTGTGAAAGCGTGATGGAGTTACCTGAGGGGGGAGCAGGAACAGCAGTAGTAATGGACCATTACTGGGCCTGTGGAGACAAGGCGTACCACACACTGCCCCCTTTGTGGAATGGTGTATGCACTATAGTACACGTTAATGTACCATCACTAGTGGTACCCCAGAAGCATGTGAATATGGCGAATTTCCCCAAGATGGATGAAGGGAACAAAAGGAAGAGGAGATCTGCACAGCCTCGGAAAGGGCCTGAGAACAGACGCAACGGCAACAACACTGTCCTCAACAGAAGGAAGAGACAAGGAGAACCTCTGACAGGAAATTACCTGTGGGGAAGGTCGGAAACAGCACTGACCTCAATTCCGCCGGAACACAGACTATTCAGCAGAGCAGCTATGTTCTTCTCCTCAATAATACATCCTGGACTGCAGGCCTACGCAAACGCAAAATGGCTCCAGATAACTAGGTGGGAACTAATGATGACAATTAACTCTACAGTAAATGGATTCAACGCAATATAAGAGGAATTGCGAGCAGTAAGAATGGTTGCACTACAGAACAGATATGTCCTGGACCTCCTCACAGCAATGGAAGGAGGAGTTTGCGCAAAGATAGGACAATCATGCTGCACATTCATTCCTGCTAACGATGCTGACAATGGTACACTCACGGAAGCTGTATCACAATTGGCCCAGATGCACTCAAAAATGATGGATGAAAGTAAAGGTGTGAAAAAGGATGAGAGCTGGTTTTCAATATTATGGTCATGGATGCCATCTTGGCTGTCAGATGGACTGAAGATTATAGTTGGATGTACTATTTTGGCTGGAGCTGCACTGATCATAATAAGATTTTGGAAGGCCCGGAAGGCACGCACCACAGACGAGATGATCGAAATGGTTGGTATACACCTATTGATGCCAACAGATGACAACACACAAGCACAATCATAAAAGAGAGAGAGAAGTTGCGCGACCAGATCATCATCAACCACCTGGACCCACCATCTGTGAAGCTCGAAAACCCAAGAAACCCAAGGAGCTACATAGGGAAATGCGTATACTGCACTCCTGGAGGAACCTGTGAATACATGTATTGGTCATTTGAAGACCATGTTAACCACTATGGACATTTGGGAGGAATAACTAAAATATGGAGAGTAAGAGGAGATAAAGAAAAGGATATGTTTGTGGTCGACAAGTCGACCAGAGGGGGGACTGAAGTGGGAGAATGGAAGAACAGGCGCCCGCCCTTCCCCTCTCGCGCCTGGCCTAGAGGATCACGGCCTAGACACCCGCCACGAGAGGAGTTTGCCTGTCTACCGGACGACAAAATACCCTGGTACAGGAACATACGGATGTGCCCATCTACCTGCCCAGCAGCCCGCCCTGTCCATGCCGGCACCTGCGGCACGGATCAACTCGATTAAACCTACACGTCGTTAGAGATGCCATGACGACCTAGCCAACGGTCAGCACACCTGTGCAAACATACGCACCGGACACTCCCACACCAATCCACACGAAGAATATACTCAGTGCTATGACGTAGGCGACAGGCATACTCACGGACGTGCATCTTTATTATTTTCCACATAGGCTCTCAAAATGCAGAAACGCAAGGCGCATCATGAACTTATCTAAAAAGGCTTGCTCACGCTTCTTATAAGAGCCATGTACCATAATGAAGAATATAACGGAGATACAATACTGAGGATAGAGCAATATGATACCGTAACCTAAAGCGCCCTGCATCAAGTGGTTCCACCTATGCACCAGGCCCTAGTAGGCCGCAAGCAAAAGCTTCCATGAACATTGAATGAGCAAGAACTGGGTTGCTGACCCTGCAAAATGAGCCCGGCGAGAGCACACCGCCAAGGGCACGATGTTGCAATCTCGCACGCTGCAAGCCAACGCCAAGGTCACACCTGCAAGATAAACCAGGCACACAGTAGGAAAAACAATATTAATTGTGTTGAATTTTGCCTCAAACACGGTCCCACCTCACGTGACAAAGCCAAACCTGACAAGATGCCAAGCCCAGGAGGAAGGAGACGCCTGAATCCCACGTTTCAAGACACAGGCAGATACAATTAAAAGACTCATTGGACATCTGCAGCAGTGGGAGTAGTCGACCTCCCAACACATGAATAAATCCTCACATTGTTTACACCTACCCATATTAAAACATTGTTGCAAATGACAGGTACACCGCGAGCTGGGAACAGCGATAGTCCCAGACTGGGAGGCTCGCGAGCGGACCAATCAGAATATGGGGCTCGTATCACTGACGCCATTAACATTGACCAATCCTCAGAGGTCTCCATGTAACAATTTTCATGTATCAAATTGAAGGGACAGCCCAGGTATACCACCTGACTAACTCTCAGCCACTAACACCGTTCTCTATATGTGCGCTATACTAACCCTACCACTCGAGTAATCAATCCAGAGTGGAAATAGGTTTTTACTAAACTTTGTAAGATGACGCAAGTAGCGCGTCATACTAAGGTAAAAAGGGCCTGCGAGCCCCACGATTGTGTGTGTGTCAGGACGGACGCGTACGCTCCTTGACCCATTCCTGCCGTTTTGTCTAATAAACAGCAGAGTCACCTTGCTTCTTGCGTGTGTCTCATACTCTATCTCTTTTGGGATATACGGGAGGAGTTGGGGCCTCCCTGCCCGGAGGTCTGCGGACAGCCCGGCCGACCCCGGCAGAATTTCCCCCCGACAATATGTTCCATACTAACGGGGGAAGTGATAGGGTCTCTACCGTCAGGTGGGCATCCAAGCCAATCCCAAGTGCAAGTCATCTTCCTTGTCACACTAATACTCAACACAAATTTAGGTATTCCCAATTATTCTGAAGAGTTCTTTTTATTCTTGCATACAAATGGAACAGTCATGACAGCAGAACTTAAGCAGAGAACTACATTGTGGTAGAAGCCATTAGCATATTACAGTGGGATTTTGGACCCAGTAAGAGGGGACACTTCTCGTGTGAATAATTGTTAGCAGCAGCCACGTTCGCTATTGAAAAGACTGCAACCATAATAATGGGGTGTTCCATGACGTTATTCGTTGAGCATGCGTTGTTTGTTGTTTTGGTGAAACCCAAAGGTACACTGACGTCTCAAAAAGCTTCTGCTTATGGGGTAGTTATATTAAATCCAGAGATTAAAATAGTAAGGTGTAAAATGGTGATCCCTGCCACATTTGTAGCTGAACCACTGGCAGAGGATGAACAAGTGCATGATTGCTCAAATGTTGACAAATTCTATGACGACATCCCGAGAGTGAAAGAAAATGCTCGAGCAGC
Organism: Ambystoma mexicanum; assembly: GCF_040938575.1. Taxonomy (NCBI): domain Eukaryota; kingdom Metazoa; phylum Chordata; class Amphibia; order Caudata; family Ambystomatidae; genus Ambystoma; species Ambystoma mexicanum. The sequence continues at coordinate 204,976,504 of NC_090923.1, read as the reverse complement.
AGGGGAGATTCTCTTTATTGATGGTTCTTCAAGTATCGATCAAACTGTTGGAGAACAGCATTAAGGTGCTGCTGTAGTAAAACACAGGGCCAATGGGGAATTCAAAGTAATGTCAAGGGCAAGGCTACCATCACACTTTTCAGCACAGGCTGCAGAATTAGTGGCGCTGATTCTCACGCTTGAGAAACATTCAGAGCAGGAAGTACCAGTGTACAGGGGCTCCGTCTACATGACATCAACCATGAATGCAGGGTTAGCATATTGGAAAAGGAGGGGCTACCTCTGAGTGGAGGGCACTCCAGTGCAACATGCTGCATTATTGGATAGGCTTATTAAAGCACTACAACTGCCAGAAGTCATCGCAATAGGTAAGTGCGCAACACACACTAAAAGAACAGACTTTATTTCATGCAGAAACCAAGCCGCAGACGAAGAGACAAAAAGGGTTGCATATTCACCTGATAAAATGAGTTTCGATACGCCTGATATGAAAGAGAAAATGGTTGTGATGATCGTTGTGAATGAAAGTTTTAATCACTTATCGCAAACGCAGCTAATTGAAATTCAGGGTGAAGATCCACAGGAAGGGAAAGACCTGTGGAAACAGCGGGGGTGTTCTCTATCCCCTTCCAATGGTATGTGGTTCCAAGACAGCACTGGTAAACCAGTGATGCCTGTATCCTTATTGAGTGTGGCATTAGAACAGCTACACTACCCTGCACATGTCACTAGGGAGAGCCTTGCAGCAACAATTGTGGAGGACTGGTTCATATCAAACCTGTTAGAACACATTGCTTTTTATGTAGTTAATTGCATTGTATGTCAAAGGTTTACTGCTGGGCACATGATGCAAACAGTCAGAGGAGTAATTCCTCGATCAAATGGTCCTTATCAGCAGTTATATATCAATTATGTTGATATGTTGAAAATCTTTAATAAATACAGATATATGATAGTGGTGGTGTGCCTCTTCTCCAGGTGGATTGAGGCTGGTCCATGCACACACCCTGACGCCTCTTGCGCTGTGATGTAGTTCTTAGTACGAGAATTATTCCCTAGATGGGGAATATGTGTGGTGGTGAGATCAGATAATGGCCCTCTAGCATTGATTTGGCACCCTTATTCCACATGCTAGCAGCACACAGGCTAACACTTCAGGTGCATGGAGAGTTGGCGTGATCATGCCTCCCCTCCCAATTAGCCCAGCATCTATCATCACTCTAGCAGTCTGCCAGTCAATTAGGGATTTGAATTTGCTCTTGCAATAGCTCTCTGTGCCCGAGAATGAAAGGGAGTATCTTCTTGGTTTCGGTGTAGCTCGATCCAATATCTATTTTGATCTGACCATTTGACAGGAGACTAGGTTTCCGAGCTCCTTGCTCTATATAATTCTATTAAATGATGAACTTTTGATGCCTTCAGTGTTTTTCCATTCCACCTCAAACAGAAGTTTGTTTCTTCTGGATGGACACCCAGGCCACGGTGGCCTTAACCTCTTTGTGCTGGGTCAGCCAACCATGACTTGAATTTTTCCTCTGCCATCATTCATTTTCCAAATGTGCCAAACTGAAAACTCTTCCCAATCAAGGGGTTTACGGCCCTGCTAAAGTGCATCTTGGAATATCCAGGTTCTATACATTCCCATGTATATACATTGGCGCATCGCCGCATACTATTCACTACATAGCCAGCCTTAAGATCACTTTGTCTAATTGCTTTACTGCATCCATACAAGTGTAAACTGATTTGCATTTTCTTCAGTGTTCCTATAGCATGAGCATCTTCATCTCGAGCCTGAAATGTTGCTCATCTTTGACACTTCCCCTTCAGATCTTATAGAACGTCTATTTTCTTTTACCTCGTGCAGCTTTTCCAGGCGCATCAGCTCTACTCCGCATGACGTCACCAGCCTTCTCTTTCACTTATTTTCACACTTCTTCCGGGACTTTGTCCAAAAGGCCATTACTTCTTTGTGAATGCAAATAGGGTTTTCTCAACGGATACCTTGTTTCCAGGATTCTCCGCAGTATAGGCATCCTCCCTGGTACTGCATGTGTCTCAATTTCTGGCTCCCAACGTATAGGCAACATGGGGGCAGAGCCTTTGGTGGGGGTACTTGACTCCACCTCTACATTATCACTGGACCTGATTCCCCCAGCACCTACAACACAGAGCAGTATCAGTTGAGCTAGCAGATTCAGACCAGATGGGTAAGCTGGTAATCGCATTCTGATGCAGTGAATGCCCGTATCCATCAGAGGCATTGCTGGGGGGGGGCTTAGGGGAAATAACCCTGTTTTTCTTTATTGTAGCCCTGTATAGAATCTCATGGTCTACAACCAAAAGGCTAGCTAGCCCTGAGTCCCGACAATCCCGCCATTAGTGTAGCCCTGGATCTTTCCCAGACCTAGCAACACCCCTGGTGTCCATGAATGACTTACTTTCAATTTGGAAACAGGTCATTTCTTTCTTAAGTAGTGTGTGCCATGGCATATATTTATTTATCTAATAATGTAATTCCTTACCTATTTATTTTCTTTATTGCATGTTGTTGATGTCTAGGGTTGTTATTGCTGTGCGTTGTGTCTCATTTTTCTGTCTGATGACCCACTTGTATAGGTGATGTGGATCTACCCTAATAATGTCACAATTTGTTATTTTACTAATCAATTCCGAAATGCTATATGAGTGATGTGTATGTTGGTGTTTGGGTACAGGGAAAGTCCTGAGTTCAATGGTGTCCTTAACTCTCTGTAACAATTCTATCTCTGGGTGTCCCAATGATAGACAGTGACTGGGATGTGAACTGGCATGATTCTTGCAAGGGACACTAATACGGATGAATGCATGTCAGATATAATCTATGGTTGTTAGCCTTGACAACTTTTAATCATGCAAGCTGAAGTGACCCTGGCAGAGTAACTTTCCATCATACAAGGTTCCTCAGGTGAAATTAAAGAAATCACACAACTACCTCATCTTGTATTGCTAACCGCATGAACATCTATCCAGCAAATGCATCATGTGGGATGGGTATTGTGTGATGGTTGCTGCAGATTCTGGTAATTCTCAATTTGCTAGCCACATCTGAGTGCTATATTATGTAGCATAGCACAAGCAACTATTATGTTGTTTTAAGGATTTCAATCAGGCACACACCCGGGTCTCGCCTAGCATGTAGTGTGCAATGAAATACTTATTTATTATGTCAATATCCTGAAGGATTTACCACTCATATCACACTCATCTCAAAGTACCCCTCAGTGGACCAGGAATCAGGCTAGTTGGTAAAAGTAAATATGTATTTATTTATTTAATATTCAAATCACACATATGTTTTCATATATATATATATATATATATATATATATACATATATATATATATATATATATATATATATATATATATATATATATATATATATATATGTGTATATATATATATATATATATGGGGGCAGCAATCACCAAGCAGTGACAATACAATTCAGAAAATAAGTAAAGCAATTGAATTCACTTATAGTAATGTAGAATAGAAAACACAGGAAAAAGAACAGTTTTGGTTTGTGAATAGATAGCGTTTAGGTTAATATTTCCCCCTGCAAAGTTCTTAAGGCACAAATGACACAGAGGTTAGTAAGCAGCAGTTATTCAGAAATGAAAAACAATGTCTAGAGTTTGAATGCAATCTTCCCTCCGCAAACAAGAGAGAAAACCATTTTTGGAAATTTACAATTTTTAAAATGACAGGTGAAAATGGCTTTGTGAAACAGGGAAAAGTGTGCAAAACTGCTTCAATTGATATCAAAATTCTTATGAAAGCAAAACTAAACAGGTCCTAACACACATGAGCTAAAGGATGAGCAACAGTACACACTTTAGATAAGGATGGGAGGGAAGAAGCACTTTGGATGGGAAAAGACACGTGTAAAACTTTAGAAAATGTAAATTTGCGGCAAAATTTCACTATGCGATTTCTGATTAAAACGCGTCAAATACACACTTGCGTTTTTTAGTTGTGGAGGTAGCTAATGTTCTTAGGTATAATGTGAGAGTTGAAATTACGTTTCTATCTATAAAATTGAAGAAGTTGCGGACGTTTTAGTGAGAGGCGTCTTTAAAAAAATAGAACAGAGATAAACAGAAATTTGGTTTTAAAATGACAGATTGGTTTTATTACAATATATTAATGACTATGAACAAAGAATGCCACCCATGAATCTCCACAGTTACGCACAGCCACTTGTAACTCTTCACTTGTGATACTCTAGTTTCCGTTTTGTATGGGAATTGCTTTATTTAACCCAAATCACTAATGGGTTATGGTTTAATGACACAAATGAGAAAAATCATTTCAAGAATTGTTCTGACAATATTAAAGGTTTTGAAGTTAAAGATGGGATAGGTTGAGAATAGGACAGGCCAAGGCAAATATACTATGGGTTAATATTCGTCCTGTTGATACTTACATTCCCGTCAGAGTTCTGGTCATCGGATGGGGACTACCGGCATCAGGGCCCCTCTGGCAGGATGATCAGCGGGCGGTTCTGGTCAATTGGACTGGCACCTCAACTGGATTTGGAATGGATTGGCCCTTCTGGTCACTGGACACAGTAGATTAGCGTGATGGTGAGTTTCAGCAGGCAAGCATGATGGTAGCAAGCCAGACTGGATCAGAATTAATTTCCCTTAAGTTTGGGATGATTGAATTTGGGCCTAGCTAAAAAGAGTTCAGCAATGCTGAGGCCTGGATTCTGCAAAGAAGTCTGGAATCAGGACAAGATGAAGAAGTCAGGAACCAGATGAAGCAGACAGGAACAAAGCGCTGCACGGAAATCAGGATGTGGTCACGAAGCAGTGTGTGTCTATGTGTGGTGAAGTTCCTATATTTATCCTACCAAATGACATCACAAAGTTTATGGTATGGACATAATTTCAAACCATGCACCCACGGCTGTGAGTGGCCAAAGACACTTGCCTTGTTCTGGTTGGCAGCCAGAACAGAGCTGTCATCTTTATGATGGGATTTAGGAACTCCCAAATTGATTTTGACCAAAACTTAACTTTTGCACAAATGTACATTTCTAAAATTATGTCCCCTAATAAAATCGGACATATACATTACATATTCGATGGGTTATCTTTACATTCAATCCCCATCTCTTTGAGTGCTGTCTTTGTCATTCTGTGGAATTTTATCATTTTAATTATAACAGTTTGGACTAATAATTTCTAATTCAGTGCATGTCTGGGCAATTATCACTAAAGCATGAATATACAATATTAGACTTGCAGCATTGATAGTATTGCTACAATTTGGGCTTTCCTGTAACTTTGGGTCCTTAGGTAGTACAGGGTTCATTAATGTCTTAAAAGCAAGGGCCTACAATTAGATTAACATCTAACAATTTTTAGATTTGTCCTCCTTCAGGTTTCAAAGTTAAAGAGTTTCAAACTTAATCACAAATAGTATTTAAACACCAAAGGTTCTTGCCAGTTTTTCTTTCTTTGTAACTTTCCTTTCAACAAGCAACAGCTGTCACATTCCTTTGATCAGGGAGGTGTGCCCTATACCTGGAGAGGGAAGCTCCCCTGTAGAGATCAGTAGGCAGCCTGCCATTGTCCTTGGCTCAGCCAGAGACGAAAGTCTGATGTGCTCTTTGTTGTCAATATGCGGGAACCACCAGCATCCATTAAGCTTTCCTGTAGCAAGGGAGTGTCAATTGAAGTGTCTTCTTCCGCAGGCTGGGCACTCTCAAGTCAGAATTAAATAGTTACTTAACTCCAAACTGGGTTACTTTAAAATTCACTTTAGGTTCTTTTATTTAAAAAATATAAAAATAAGAACAGTTTATAAGGGATTTTGACATTTACAGAATTTAGCCCTTCATAAACATGCTGATAAATAGGCGAATTTTGCAATTTCTTCAAGGAAAAGAAGCACAATTAAACTGGGTTTTTACATCTAACTTTCTAATGTAGCACACATCTATTCAGCCCCATTTCTGTCCTTGAGTGCTGGAAATTGTCTGCAATCTGGAAGTAAGTATTCAGCATATGGTTGGTGTCTTCTCTGCACAGCTGAAATTGATATGTTGCCACTTTCATCTGCATTTTCCTGTGTAATTGAAAACAAACTGTTGCTGGACTGGTTTTTGAAAAATACATTTCTTAGCTGCTGTCAGTCAGTGAGGCCCAGTTTCTTCTGACTGCACTGGATGATCTGTGGTTTCAGAACACTTTTCATTTCAATAGTTCACTTCCAACTGATTGCAACTCATTGGGAAAGATGCATTTTAAAGGCATTTTTGGTTATTAGCCCACTTATGTGGCCTAGCTTCATGTTACATGTAACAGCACCCACTGGCATTCTCCTGCAGTGAGTTCTGTTTTTACACCAACTTTGACTGTGTGTGGCATAGGGTGTGCAGCCTTGTGTGATTCACGAAACCGTGCATAGTTTTGCAGATTTGGCGCGCACAGTGGTTAGCACATCCATTTTTGGCTGTTTCTCTCCCCATTGGCAAAGGGGTGCAGTGGGGCGCATTGGCATGGGTGAAAATTATCCCACAGTTGCACAGAGGTATGTGGGTGTATAACCCTCCTAGTCCTCTAGGACTCTCAAGGGAGACTTGAGCATGCCAAACATACACTCAATGATATTCCTAGTGGATATGGGATGTGTTATACTGTCACCTGCATGTATATGCTAAGCTCCTGAAAGGAGTGATCATATATTTTCTCTGGGAGTCACACTGTCACATGTGACTCAGAGGAGAACAATGGGATGTGGCATTCCATGTGTGCATATTCCATGTGTAGACCTTTATGTGTTATGGCTAAGCAAGCAAACAGGTTTCCCCGTAATAGCCACAAACTGCTGTTCAATGGCAGAGTAATGGTATTAGTAGCTATCATGTGTTGCTCCTGGAAAGCTGGCATGTACATTCAAGGTGAGGTTAGCAGCATCACACACCATCTGTACATCCACAGAATGCAAGTGTCTTCTGTTTGTGTACAGGTGATCTGAACGTACTGGTGGTACAACAGATGTGTACAAATGTCACCACACCCCCCTATGAACAGGATAATTACATACAATGGATCTAGTGGGTTTGCTCTTTTGCAGGCCTCATTTGGCATGGCTATGCTGGCAGCTAAAAGTATCACTGTGAAGACCTTGTATTGTGTGATACATTTTGAGGACATTGAGATACCTGATTCCATGCCAATGACCCTCTGTAAGTAAAATGTGTTGGAAAAAGTTCAAAGCAGGAAGTTGCTTGCCTCATGGACTTAAGGGACATCTTTGCCTTGTAGGTCATCTCAAGACTCCCATCTTCCAAAACAATGGCTCCTCCCTAACATGTAGGTCTGCCACACACTCCCCACCTAACCTGAGACTGGGTGATCGGATCCCTCCTGTTTTCAACCCTTGGTAGTTGTTGATCCTTTGCTGCCAAAAGTCCCCCTCCCCCACAGCTGCTAACGTCAATGTGTACTTCCCCTATGGCCTGCAAAGTGCACTGTTGCTTCTCAAAGCCAGGTCCATGCTAAATAATCAGAATAATATTGATAATAATAATAATAATAATAATAATAATAATAATAATAATAATAATAATAATAATAATAACAAAGTGTGTTTAGATCCCCCCTATCACCATCGTAACATCTCTACTGCATGTGATGGGAGCCAGTAACTCTTGGTGACCTCTTTAGCTGCCAGTTAGAATAACATTAGCCTCTTCTTATATATCCGTTCATTCCTACTTACATGCGCCACATCACCAGGCTAAACTGCAGTGGATTAGCCAAGTTGGTGACATGTACATGGATGAATGTGCTGGCCGTTTATACTACGTTGTGTACTGTGACTGGAGTGGCTGGCGTCACTTGTACCGTTGCACAAATCAGTTGTGACTGTGATTAAGTTGTTAAGGCCATTTCTTTTAAGCAAACCATGTACTCAATTTATGAGAATCTGGAAATTGGAGAATGTTGTATACTTTAATGAGGCCACTCCCTTATTACATGATTTGCATGCTTTATGCACATGTTTTCCCCCATTTCAGCAGATGTTCTATCCACTATCACATCTCTGAGATGCGCATGCCTGTAAATCAAGCAAATACATGTGTTACGCATTTGTGTGCAACGTAGATTGCCATCTGAAATATATTGTATGAGCAGGCACCTGTGGGCATGTTCTCAAACCTTCTTGTGTGAAACAATGCATGCCCTCTTCACATGCCATTGTTCACCCCTTTGCTGATTAGCGCAAACAGAGGTGTGTGTCTTAGCAAATAAATACACATCATTGTTTCACAAATGGTGTGTGAATTGAAATGTGCAGGAAACACATATATTTCCTTGCCTGTTTGGAAGAGATGCACGGGTGTGCGCACCAGATGGCAGGGTGATTTCTGAAACTGTCATGCATTTTGTTTACGTCTGACGTCAGAAACAAATGATTCTGTTACACTTGCATTCCTAACCCAAAAAGTATCAATACACATGCTTTTATTAATATACATTGAAACGTGTAGGTCATGGATTTAAAAAAAAATGTATCTTCTGTGCTTTTTTCAATCACCTGTATGAGAATCTGTGCTGATCATTGAACATGGTAATTTTAGGGAGAATTACTGTATAGATTTGACTTGAGCATGTCTTATTCCAGTTACGAAAAACTAATGTGTTTGCAGAATATTGTGTTGCTAACTGACTCAATGCTTTGTTGACATTCCACTGTAGGAAAATATTGAACTCATCCAAGCAAGGCGCATTTGCTTGTCTCTGCATGGCAATTTGTGAGCGCCTTTATACATTACATTCAGCATATACTCCCTAATGAAGCGGTGCAGAGGGAATGGAGCCAAACAATCTAATGATTCCCCATAATCTCAAGGCTCTTTCGCAGCATGGATTCCCTTAAAGGCTCCAGACCAAATATGCCAATAGTACATGTAGCAATCATTGATAAATACCAGGAGGAAGTTGTAAAGAAGGTCGAAATATGCAAAACCTAACTACAACATACATTGACAAAAGAGATTGGCTGTTATATGCAAGATTGGCTCAAAGGCCTGAACGATGCTATACAGTAACTACGAATACTCATTATATGCTAACGTGATTGCTGTGATCAAACGCTGAGTGCATTCTTCAATACCTTATTTGCAGCCCAGAATGGCGCTCAGCCAATCAGGTGGCTGGAAAAATGGGCGAGAACTATCTGTGAGGAATTGCCATCTGGTAAGGGTGCACATCACTGACTTTTTTATTTGTATTTAAAAATAGAATGATGGGGGTAATTCTGTCCCAAAAAGGGTTAATCTGCCAACCAGCTTCACCCTTTCCAGTAAACTCCATACCAAAAGCATAGTGCACTCATGCCCTGCCACATCAGAATCCTTTTTTGTGGCACCCGCTCTACTCATGACACAGAGCAGGATCACGGGTGACAAAATGGCCAAATGAAAACCACAGAGACATCCAATTCCCTTTGTGCAGCGGCACCATTTAAGATTTGCCCCCCTGTAATCAAAACTATGGTAATTATGAGTTGCCCATGCTGGTGGTAGGGTAAACTGTAACTAAAAGCTATCCCTACGTTTAGACATAGTGCATGGGGCTACTTATAATCACCAACGCCAAATTTCAAGTGATATTGCACGTGTCCGCTCCTGTGAGTCAGCTCCACTACGGAAGTTGAAGTGCATTCTGGTCAGCCGTGTGTAGCCCAAAAAAGGCAGGAGGAGAACCTGGAGTGCAGTGCTTCCTCTATGATGTTTTTATGAATGCAGGTGACAAAGCTCTGTCCTCGACCCAGACTCAAGAGAGCACAACCATTCAAAAGGAGTAGCCTCACACTAGGGTGCTGCCACTCTAAGGGCATATGTTCTCAGTAAGAAGGGACGGGGGTGGGAATATGATAGGCAGGAGGGCTTTGATCAAGGAAAGGAGGCTTCCACCATCTTGATTCTGACTCTCTCTCTCTATCTCTCTCTATCTCTCTCTCTATCTCTTTCTCTCTCTTTCTCTCTCTTTCTCTCTTTTCTGTCCACTCACTTCCTCTGGAGAAAATAACTTTGTGTGCGACATCAAAAGGGCAAAGTCCGCTCCATTAAATCAGTGATTTGACCACTAAGCCAAGCTAGCTTTAGTCCAATCACCTGAGGACTTTTGCCCTCAAAAGAAAGGGACTTTCACCCCTTCAGCAGATTCGCTCAGTTCCTCTCAGATCCGTTAAGACTGCAGATTTATTCTGAAGATCTCACTGAACTTCTTTTCGGAGAGTTGTTCTCTCCAAAGCCCTCAGCCGGAGGTGAAGAAGAATCATCCAATACAGTCTAGAATCTAGATATGTCCATTCCCATTTCCAGGGCACATCAGGAATGACCTCTGCTGTGGATCAGGACTTACCTCCCTGCACTGGAATCTCCTGAGCTTGGAGAGCAGACTCTGAATGGAACCATCCTGTCCTCAAGTCTTCCTGAGTATGAATCACAGCAAACAGGGGTCGAGACCAGCCAAAGCTCCCTGTTCAATGCACTAAACGGGTTGCTTCATGTTCACCGCACCTGGAATACGAGGGAATTGGCTGGCGTTGGTTGCTGCGCTCTTCCACTGCATTAAACCTTGCTTGCACCTTCGACCAGCTTGACACCGCATTATGTCCCAGCCAAAGCTCATCACTTGGTAGGCCTGAAGTGACTGCTCAATGATAGGACCCCAACCAAATCACGCAGATTCTAACCGGGGTTTACAACCATGACTCGGTCCAGCCAGCCCTTGAAGTCCCACCTCATTAATCGCACATCAATGCTCCCAAGCCGGTTAGTGTTACTCATTGGCCCCTCCCATTGGCCAAAGCCTGCCTCGGACTGCCCCAACCTGCATCAATGAGAGCAGCCCTTCTGTCCCAAGAGCACCCGCATTCACCCCTCCTCAGCGCTCGCCTGCTTCTGCGGCCTCCACAATCCTGTGTGCCCGAACTGAGCTTGGTCAGCTCACATCATCGTCCACCCCAGGTGTGACTGCATCAGCCCAGCAAGAACTGAATCCTGGTACTGTTTACTCTTCACTGCCCACTCGGACCCTAGAGACTGGTTGGGTAATGATTGCTCCTGTCGTCACCAAGATATCATTTTTGCGGTTAGTACTTTACCTATCACTCCTTGACCTACGTTCAGAGTGCTACATTCTCCAGTCTGTCTCATCTTCTCTAGTCTGCCTCTACATGTAGATGGCATATTTAATTAAAGTGTTTATACTTTCAAAGAACATTGATTGGGAATTCGGTTTATTTTGGACTGTGATACTGTGTTGTATGGGTCACTAATGGTTAACCTTTACACACCTTTGCAGTGTAGTGTTTATCCCATGTTACCACAAAATATTGAAGGAGGTATATCGGCCAACTGTCCCTGTTTTAGATTTAGGATTGTGTTATATTCTGGTGTGTAGAAGAAGTGTGAGGCCTGAGTGGGCCATTTTACCCTACACATCCTGTACTCCTGTGGAGAATAATTCAATTGTTCTCACTGGCAGTTTCTGCCTTGCATTCTATCACCCACCCAAGGCGCTTCCCCGGTTGCAACCATTTTTTTATGTGACTCAGCACTTTGCTCGTGGCCCTTACAACTCCATTCCCTGATCCATTCCCCTTCCGTTCCCTTCCTGATCATTGGCTGCATGTCATTCCCCAATCTCCAGTGACCCCACATACCTGGCAGAGCTCCCGGCTCGCATCCCTGGCCATTGAAATAGAAAACTTTGTCCTGTTTTCAGTTTCATATATTGGTGACCATCTTGTTTTTGTTCGTTTTTATGGGAGATTGGGTTAACACAATACTGTCTCCCTTGAAAACAAATAAAACCCTGGACTGAGAATAGCTATTACCCCTTTGTCGGGGTTACTAGACAGGTAACATCCCTGATCCCTTCCCTCTGGACCTTCCCATGCTTGCTCCGGTGAGCTGATACTGACCTGGCTTGTCAGCCCCTGCACAGTTTTGATTGCTATAATAATGCTATCATATGGATGTTAAATCACACTATGTAATGTTGAGCCTTAAGCTTGCTTGAATCATATGACAAATGGAGCCTAAATGAACCAATAATGCCATCGTGAACTGGATATATTCATGACATAGAATGTATTATTAAGGTTTTTATATGATTGAGTTTTTTCTGTGCACTCTTTTAAATGCTTTAATTTAAAATCCTCACAGCAATAAGCAATCCAAATTTACACCATGTTAAATGATAACAGTAGCAAATACTGACACACATAACTTTAATTGCTATATTAATAAGCCATTCTTAGATATCAATCAACTAAAGTTTTTTTAAGAGTGCCCCAACAATCTTACAATCTTGGTCACCCCATTCATGCACTCTCTCCACACAGATATGCGTTGACTGCTGCACAAATGGAGGTGTACCCACTCGCATGAGAAACTGACACTTTACCTCTCTGCCCTGAACTCTCTCAAGCCCTCTCTTGATAGAGCAAAAATTGATTTCTACTGCACCCTCATTGCTCTCACTGTACCCTCACTGGCTACAGGGCACCCTAAAGTCATTCTTCACTCCTCCTAAACCTATGTCTATCAACTTCACTCTTACAAATAATGACTTACCTGAATACTGCAAAAACGTCCAAAATTAGATACTCTCTCTGGACTTTTGTCACACTCCCTCCACCTACATTCTGATCTCTACCTACTCTACCATAATCCTCTGCTTCTATCTTACACTTAATTCACACTAATATTGACAACGTATTATCTCTACTGATGAAGGCTAACCCCTCTTGTGCCCCATCAGACCCTCTTTCTCTTCAGCTAGCCAAGCCTTTTGCCCCTTTAATGGCCTCTCACCTTGCTGAACTCTTCAACCTGCCCTTTGGCTCTGCTTGCTTTCCCTCTATTTTTAAAATGCCTGTGGTCATCCCCCCTCCTAAAAAAGCAAGGGTCTGACTGGAATATACTGGCTAACTTTTAACGTAACATATCTGTCCTTTCACTCTACTCTAAAGTGCTCCCAAGGATTGTGTTCAACCATCTTACCAATTTCTTAGACATCCACAACCTTCGAGACCCACTTTAAACATGTTCCTGCCACTGTCACTACACATAAACTGCTCAAACGAATGTCTCCAACTTCATCTCCTCTGCTAAGCACTGCAGCCTATCCTCTAAACTAGTTCTCTTTGACCTGCCCACTGACTTTGACATTGCTGTTCATTCTGATCTCCTTAATACACTCTGTCTTCTTGGAATGTGTGATCAAGCCCTTGCCTTAAATTAATCCTACCTGGCAACTCTCCAATTCTCTGTCTCCTGGAGCAACAACATCTATCAACTCATTCTGTCTTGGGTCCTCTCCTCTTTACAATCTTCATCTCTGCTCTTGGGTCATTGTTCTCCTCCTTCATATTCTCCTATCAACTTTGCAGACGACACCCACATCTTGTGTTTTCCGTAACTCTCTTCTGATCTATCACAATTTCAAACTATCTCTCTGCCCTCTCTTCTTCCCTGCCAAATACATTCTCATCTTGTCCCCTGCCTATCTAGTTCCCACCTGACACTCTCCCATACTCTTCTTCAGCTAGAAACCTCAGTGTCATCTATGACCCTTCCCACACCTTCTCTACTTTTATCTCCAAAACTGAAACAGTGGCTTGCCTCAACTGCCTAAATATTACTAAAACCAGGCACTTCCTTCCTTTCAACACCGGCAATCATCTACTAACCACTCTTATATTATCTAAACTGGACTACTGTGCCAGCATCTTCTTTGGTCTCCCCAGCTATGCTTTCTGTCAAGATCATTAACTTTGCTTCCAGGATATTCTTTGAACTTCCTCACTTCACACCTACTGCCTCATACCTTTATCCGCCTGAATGGCTCATGATGCAAAACAGGGCCATATTTCTGCAACTGGTTCACAAATCTATCCACGAAAAGGCACCATTGTATCTATCCTCATCTAGCAAACTCTACAAGCCCTCTCGCAATCTGCCTTCTAGCTAACATGTTCCCCTCATCTCTAACCTGTCCCTCACTTTCTACTGCCTCCACTATAACACTTATCCATCATCATGGTCACATCCCTAACACAGCTGGCCGTACCTCCTACCTGCACTTCAAAATGTCTCATGTTGGTTGACCCTAATCAATGCATGTCCACCCATGTATTGTCCCTGGTAACTGTTCCATTTACTCCCCCCACAACCTGGTCAGAATTTCACTGGAACTCACCCCATTGTATGAAGCACATTGCTTCCCATCGAATCTGATTTCGTATCTATTGTACATTCTTTTGTGATCAAAAAAGCATTGTTTCTCACCGTATAAATAAATAAATATTATTTCTTTAATCTGTGTGCTGTTCTAGCAGTAGTATTAGTAGTATGATTGTTCACTTGCTTCTTCGCTAGTTTGTGCAAATGGGGTTGTTTTATGTTTGTTTCTTGGGTTCTTTCAAGGCTAGTTTGAATATACACTTTTACAAGTAGTGTAAGGGAACGGAGAAGGAGCAGCATTTATCGTTAAAGGAGGAGCAGGATGCCTCCATGATACAGGAGGAGGGGGAACCACATCCTGTTTATTGCACTGCTTCTAGGGCCTAGGGCACACAGCATTACTGATCCTCAGGGGTATAGTCTGGGGTATTGGAAGAAGCTTTAGGATTATAGCAATTTCAGGGCCACAAGAGGCTATGGTGTCGGGTTGGAGTGATTCAGGGGTGGCAGTGCCTCCTGCCATGAACCCATGGATTCAGAGGAGGTAAAGTCTCTTGTGCATGCCTCACAGACACAGGGTGCAGGCATAGGAGTAGACAGGGTAGGGCCTGATCAGGCCAGGCACACCCAAAATCTGTAAATGCTCAATCTGCATAAATGTGTGGGAATTTACAGGTGTCAGTGTTGTTGCAGGTGGCCCAACTACATTAGCTTCAGGCCCCACCTCATAGACAACCCTGGCTAGATCTCTGGGTGCAGGAGAGCATTTTCCTTATGTGCGACAAGGGGGTGACAAAATCAAAATACCCTATAGAAAGACTTTGGGTTGGCACCTATTTGGTTGGGGACATAGCGAATGAAGTGTTCGCCTGCCAGCTTGCCATGGGGAGGTTCATCAGACAGTGGAGGTGCTGCACTAGGTGGTGAATAGATCTGTTGTGGGGGATCAGGATCAGATAGAGGATGAGTTGGTGGAGGATCGTCTTCTAGATTTGGCTGAGCTGGTTGTGTCAAGCAACGCACAGTTTCAGCCCTAAAGAGCTACACAGTCCAAATGGTTCTCTTGGGTGTGGGACTTTTTTTCCCTGCTACCAGGGAAGACCATCAGAGGGGCAGAGATCAATGTATTATGCACAATGAATGGTAGTGGTAAGAAGGTGAACTTGGACAGCAGGGAAGTGGCAAGACCTGAACGCTAGGGACGAAATAAATCATGTGTTTCAGTGGCACCAGATGGAGCACCATGTGCATGTGTCCTTTGTCTACATTCCAAAACATTTTTTAGCAGTTCATTTTGTCAGACAAAATAGTGGACATCAGAACCCCAGACACAAAAAAGATTGTGAGTCAACTCTTGGTAGCCAGGTTGTTTCGGACCTGGTCCAATTCCGTCCAGTGGTTTTCGCTGTGCGTTCCCGCAATCATTGACCTATTTATCTATGAGAAAATGAATGGGGACTGGGCGAATATGCTTTTTTAATTTTATTAATAACTTTTTTATTCTTTAACAAATCTGTGCAATCATTCACAGCCTGCTGCTGATGACGAGTGTACACAATTGCCTGCAAAACTTCAGCCAAATTCATTGTACAAATCAAAATATATTAGCATTTAATTGTTTTGATTTCTTATGGAACTCGCCATGCACCTTAACTAAGTACGGTGTATATATTCAGTGAATAAGCAAGAGAAGGTGATCAGGCTTAATACAACAAAACACCTGAAATTCAGCAATCACATTTCAAGCAAGTCAACCTTAGCTGTCTATGCGCCTCCTGTTGCACAACATATTACCACAATGATGTCATCACAGGTGTCACTAATTAAGCCATACATGACATCAATGGTGTCACTGGTTTGGTTAATTACTTTTTGATATACGACAACTCTGTTTTTTAACATAACATATATGTACATATTTCATACTTACACAGTACAACATATTCTGCCCTTGATTCTTTAAACGTAACGCGTGGTATAGAATTGTAAGTGCATACAGACATTATTACAAAAAGACTAGTATGTAAGCATGTATGTACTTTGGAAGGTAATCTGTTATATTGGAATAAAAATTCACAATTTATTTTCAAAAGAAATGTGTAAGTTAAAAATAATGTGGTCATGCAACGTTATAATAGTAAGGAGAATTGTAAATTTAAATGTGAACATTGACTATTTCCATAACAATTACTATTAAACGTGTTTCTACTTCTATCTATTCTTATTATAATGTCTTTTTTACTGCCACATTTTTTTTAATATTATGTTTGAAATACCTGAAATAAATGTACCAGAGTCAGGTACTTTCCCTGCACTGAAATATTGCTAGTGTTAATTATACATGGAATTCAAACCAATTGGTTAATATTACATATGTTTATTTTAAAGTGTATATGTTTATAAGAAATACAAATGAATGTTCCACACTTAATCATATTATACTTCTGTTACCATGTATATTTTCATATCATTGTGTTAATAGACAGAACACAGGAATCAGGGCACTGTACAATGGTCTGATACAAACATGACAGTTGCACATGCGTGGCAGTGTCAATCTTCACAGATGGCATCACACTCCCCAACACTAATATCATTTCAACCCACACACATGCACAAATTAACAGGAACCGTGCAGCAGGCAGCAGCATCCATATACACACAACAGCATGAACATCTGAAGGTTGGCATGACGTCACAAGCAACATGGGGAGTGTCGAACACATGCACACACGCCACCATACAGACATGCATCTGTACATATCCACCACCTATCACAGTGCAATCATCGGCAACTATGTCACATCTGCCAATCGAGTTTCTACATGTCTGTGTCACATGCATCCATGGCGTATCACAGTCGCACACATGTCAAACACACACACGCACATGTACACCGTGCATGTACATGAAGGTGGAACCAGCATCCATGTGTCACACCCCAACCATGGCACAGTACATACACAGAAATGCTAACATGTGTGCATCTCCACATTTAATCGTGCATCATGCTTTGAAACACATACACCATTGATGTGCATCACACATGACTGGACGCACATGCAGCACGGTCATGTCCCTGCGCATACACATCCATACATGGCCTTTCCAGGCATATGTCCAAGCTGCACACTCCTGGTACACCTCAACATGCACTGCATCCGATGAGTACGCATGAACACTTACTGCTCGACTCTGGATGGGTCTGCCTCTCGAGGACCTGGAGGTGAAGCGCTGGGTGAATGCGTTCCAGGACCCTCATCTGGTCTGTGGAAAGGCAGGCCCGGCACCTCGCTGCGTCCCTGAGGGTCCTGGACATGAAGTCCTGCAGCGTTTATGGACATGTGGTAGGTCGTGGGTTGCCACGCCCTCCGCGTTTATGGCAACCACGATGTCCATCCAGATCCTCTTCCATCCATCCTTGTTAGCACGTGTTCGTCCGAAGAGGGCATCATAATGCACCAGGACTTGCATCACCAGGATGCCAACTTCTCTTCTACCAGGGGGGTTGCCACTGGTCCCAGATGGATTTTGGCCCATCATGGCAACCCCCGAGGCAGGTGTGGGTAGGCAACTGGGTCCTGGTGCAGGGCTGTGGAGGGATGGAATTGCAGTTGGGAGTCTTCTGTTCCAACAGGGTTGGTCGCAGCTACTGGACCCCTGCAGATGGCTGATGTGCAGGCACCAAATAGCAGGGCACGTGGCCAGCAGGTAGGCAGGCAGCAACAGATGGCTCATGGGAGGCATCTCGGGGCTATGGGGAACAGGAAAATGGCCTTCAGGGCAGGAGTGTGGTCTTCCATGTGTTGTCGCGTGGCCAGCTTGATGCAGAGTGATTTGGCACGTGAAAAAACAGCACGTCAGCATGCAATTCAAGGAAAGGCCCTTAGCGCATCAGTGACGTGATGCGTGCAGGCGTTTCCCTAGGCACGAGTTTTTTAAGAGGAGGTGTGACCCAAGCCTCTTTGATGGTAGTGGGAATTGAGCAGGAGGAAAAGGAAGCGTTGATGAATTTCGTAATGGTGGGAGCAAGGGCATCTGCACACATCTTGATGATGTGGATGGAGCATATGTCATCTTTACAATTGGATGGTTTGAGACACTGGATGATGCTGAGGATGTCAGCAGGAGAGACGTGGGAGAAGATAACGGGGTGCGCGCAGGTCATGGTGTGGTCCACGTCTTGCAGCAGTGGTGCAGCTGCAGTCAAGAGTGAGGATTGTTTGATGATGTTTTTTTTCTCTGAGGTTGTGCATTTTGTTGACCAGGGCAGCTTGGACGAGGGAACACCAGGCTTTGTCTTTTTGCGGAAGCTAGCAAGTGGAGGTGCTGGGGACTCAAGCTCCCTGATGATATTGTAGCGCTCTTAGGTGTTGGGGTAGCTTTGCTGATCCTTGAATTATAGATGTTTGATTTTGTGGTGTTGATGGCAGCTTTGTATATTTTGGCAGAAGCTTGGAAGGCTTCTATGTTGACTTTGGATGTTTTTTTTTCTCCATAGGTGCTCCAAGGCCCTTTTCTGTTAGCAGAGCTTAATATGTTTGTCCATGAACAAGATAATGGCTGTTAATGTTTTTTTAATCATGCTTTTGAGGGCAGCATGGAGATCTAATATGTGTAAGAGAGTGGTATTAAAGATAGTTAGGATGGTTTCTGGGTAGGCACTGTCGGCCAGTAGTCATGTATTATGTAATTAATGATGTCACCAGTGATGGCATCAGTGATGATATCATTGTGTACATACACTGCACATGGAAGAATGGCTTTCCAAACTCTGGCCTGGTGGACAGAATTGGGGGTCCAACCTTGTTATGAACATGGGGCAACTCTGAAAGCTGAAGCTAAACCAATCAAGGTAGCCTGAAGAGTGGTCAAGGCTATGGGCCTCATTACAACTTTTAAAGCCAGGTGTCTTTACCGGGTCCCACGAGGGGAAGAGGGAGCTAACAACGGGCCGGTCGTAATCAGCCCGTTGTGAGCTCCCTCTCCCATTCCCTTTGAGCCCTATGGGGGCTCAGATGGGAATGGGGAAGGTCCAGGAATTAGCAGGCCCTCCGAACTCGGAATGGCCCGGTAATTCCCCATTCAGGGAACCCGGTAAAGGAGCCCGGTTACTGCCAAACTCGTAATGAGGCCCTATGTCTCAGGAGTCAGTGAGTGTGGTAAGCGGTCCCCAATGAGTACGACACAATGAACAATCAAGGATTACACTTAGACAGGTAAGTACAAAATACTCTATTTATTACTTTGCCAAAGACGCACACTAAGAAAATTAATGATAACACATAGGGCCTCATTACACAGTAGGAGGTAACCATGCCGCTGTTAGCGGCATGGCTACTCCCTTAACGCATACCGCATCTGAGTAGGTGGTATGGGGATTTACCAGGTCATTCCGACCCTGGAGGATCCGGTAAGTCCCCATCCCAAATACCATTCCCCATTCCCATTCGAGCCCCCATAGGGCTCAATGGGAATGGGGAAGGAGCTAATCAAGGCACCGCAATTTGCTCTGAAGTCCAATTTGCTCTGAAGTCCTTTAGCGGGTCCCATCCTTAACACCTGGTCGGAACAGGCGTTAAGGACGGGACCCGCTGAGGGACCTCGTAGTAGGGTGCTAAGGGATTACCGGCACCGGTGCCTTTACCGGTACCAGTAATCCCTTAGCGCCTACCGTGTAATGAGGCCTATAGTGTTGCTGCACAATACTACATACTAAAATACATACATACGATCACAGTGTGTTAGTGTAAAACCTTAATTTCAACCCCCTAAAACCGGAAAGAGAAGGCTAAGCCCGAGCGCGAAAAGGGCATCGACCATACGGACTATCCTGCTGTTGTGCTGTGGCTGCATCTACTGTTGGGAGGAGTGAGGAGAACGAGAACGAGGAGAGCGAGGAGCGGCGCATTGAAGGAGAGGGAAGTGCGGTCCTAGCTCCGCCCCTTGCCCGCCCCTGGGCACCGCCTCCAGGAAGTGCCATAAAGGTTCTTCCCAAGCACCCTTGCGGCGCTAAGCCCGAGCGCGCAAAGAGCATCGACCATACGGACTATCCTGCTGTTGTGCTGTGGCTGCATCTACTGTTGGGAGGAGTGAGGAGAACGAGAACGAGGAGAGCGAGGAGCGGCGCATTGAAGGAGAGGGAAGTGCGGTCCTAGCTCCGCCCCTTGCCTGCCCCCGGGCACCGCCTCCAGGAAGTGCCATAAAGGTTCTTCCCAAGCACCCTTGCGGCGCTAAGCCCGAGCGCGCAAAGGGCATCGACCATACGGACTATCCTGCTGTTGTGCTGTTTGGCTGCTGGGCTGCGTAAGCAAGTATTACACTATAAAAGCCAACTGCTGCGACAGGCAGAGCTGAGGAAATAAAAGCTCACACCGAGGAGCTGCACTACAAGATGAAATCTACGGCTGTGCACATGGACTCATCAGGAACAGCTGTGCAAACTCGCCTGCAGGTAAGGCAAAAATTTACATCACTCCCAGAAGCAAATGGTAGCCCGGAGTGTGTACAGAACATGCCGTCATTGAAACAATCTTGTCTACCCTTTTGCCCTAAGAAGCGGGAAAGCTCATCTACGGGGGCCACTACGATCGATATAGGTAGTGGAAAAAGGTTGAGTATGGCTACAGAAGACCCCGTGCGATTAGTTCCAAAAACACCTGCTCTACCTAAGGCTTGTACAGTTTCCACTCTCGAAGCACCTATAAGCCACTCCCCCCCTCCCCTGAAACATCGAACTTGTATGAGGAGGGCGCCGATCAGGCTAAGAATTTAGATCTAACTCCCGGTGAAGGCTATCTGAGCAAAATGATCAAAACTGTGTCCCCAGGAGACAAAGGAAAACGTTTAATTGAAGTTAATCAGACGGTAGGAGTGCCATCCGAGAAAGGTCCAGTTCTCTCGGCTAATCCGAGCCTTGAAAAGAAGACGGATACACAAGACCAACCTAGAAACCCTGATAATTGGAGAGACTCACGTGGTCCGATTTCACCTGTAATTTCCCCAAGAAAAGAAATTGACTCTGTAAACATGCCAATTTTTGAGGTAGCCAATTGTGGAATTGTACCTATACGGAACATGTGTGAAAGCATTCTGGACGAAAATACTAGTCGGGACGCGGCATTGGCCTCCCCTACTTTGACTTTAATGGATACTACAAACAGATCTTTACTGTGTGAGTCTACCGAGGAAAAGGAGGATCAATGGGTCACAAATGATTTTGAACTATGGGAGAAAGCTTCGCTGGAATCAAACAAGGAAACAGAGAAAAAAAAGCAGCACCTAAGAGAGATGGAGGAATCCACAATGATAAGCGAAATCTTCCAGCCATACAGGGAAGAGAACAGAGGTCAGTGGCCCAAGGACAAGAGCCCCCAAAATAACACCCAGCAGAGGACTACTGCCCTGTTACCTAATGACCCAACGGCCCATCAATCTCCTCCTTGGAACCTCCATAAAGATATACCGGAGACAACCTACCCTAAGGGGACGCTCTCCCCAAAGGCCAGACTAGAAAAGAAAACCCTGTGGAATTTTGGAAGCGAAACTCCGCTAAAAACTACAGGCACTGAAGGAACGACTATGTTGCCTCTAGCTAAACTGAGTAACTCAAATTTAGCTAGCAAAATCATGCAAGACCTCACCCTTTTGACGGGGAAAATTGAGAGAGAAAAAGGAGGAGTTTCTCGATAATAAGCGAGAAAATGGCTGAACTTGAAAAGGACCAAACCAAAGGGAGTGCCGTGGAGTTGGAGGTTGTGGGGGCCGAGCTCCTCGTAACAAAAACCCAAAGAGACCCCAGGCCACTGACCCTATCACAAAGATCTCTCGAAGATAGACTCCTAAGCTTAAAACCACAAGGCCATTTTGTAGAACCTCAAGTGACAACAAAGATAACTCAGACGCCTGTGTTGGATGGCCAAGAGCAGTGTTGTAAAACTCTTACGAAAGACCAAACTATACAGCTAATTAAAGACACGTACCAAATGGACAGAGAAAAGGATATGAATCACCTTCAGCAAATGATCATGACCTCGCTGAACATCACACTGGCTCCATACCTAAAATTGTATGAGATGATAAATGACTCTGTGAAAGAAATGACTGCTACTAACATACAAATTAAAGAGGCAAATATACAAACAGATCTGTCCCTGAGGAACTTGAATGTACGAATGGACAAAGAAGCCGAAAAATCGCTCACATGGCAAAATCGCCTCACGGATCTGGCAAGGAGAGATGCCAATGATAAGTCCCTATTGATGGAGGCGGTTCTGGAAGACTGCAAGTGGATGCGAAACCATCGTAAACAGAGAAAAGAGGAGATAAGCTTGGTTGAAAATCCGCGTCGAGGCAAAGGTCCCATGAAACTAAGTCAAAACAAGCCACATCAACCTTTGCAAACTGAGCAAATGACCGAAGAGGTAATATTGATCTCTCCTGGCTGTAAGGGGACGGGAACTTTTGACTCTAAACTTCAACCAAAAAAAACAAACTTTGCCATCTTTAGAGGTGGGCCATCCAAGGATCTGCTCTCAGACAAGAAAAATGAACTGAAGGATAAACCTAACGAAAACGGTAAAAAAACTAAAAATGAAGGATTAAAACGGAAGACAAATGGCTCTAGGGCATTCTTAAGGAATCTAAGAACGCCTCCAAGAAGAGAAAACTCCCAACAGGCAAAGAAGCCGAGGAGAGAACTGGCAATGAGAGACACGAACATTTTGATGGATACTGATGCTAAGGATGTGGGAGGGGGGATCCACCCCACTCCCGCCCCGAAGGCCAATGTCGATGAATCAGACCAACGAGCAGATCTAAGTGATCTGATTGACATGATGGAAGAATATAGGGAGGATGAAGAATGGCAATGCATCAGCCCATCAGAATGGGAAACTCTGGACAACTGGGAGATGGTGGAGAGGAGCTCTAATCCCTCTAATTGTAAGAATCCCCAACGAGATACCCCGCCGATTATCTTAAAGGAGACAAAAAGCCGACCCAACCCACTTGAAATGGAAGAATTCAGTGAGGCTGATGACAACTTTGCTAACTTCAAAACCCTAGAGCAAAAAAGATTAGAGCTGGCTGCTAAAGAAAGGAGGGTACAATTTCAACTCGAAAACTCTCACCTAAAACAGGATGGAAAGAACTAAATTAAAGAAACACAGAAGAGCAATAAAGGAACGAAAGTGTCCGCCCCTCCCCTGACGCCAGCTCCATCAAAAGAATGCCGTTTGAAATTAGAGACGACACTAAATGGACCAAGAAGGGCTTTGCTCAATAGGAGATACATCGTCTCGCTTTGTAACCAAACATCAGCTCTACGCACGATATCTACCGAGGACATCAAAGTTGTGGAATTCCCAAGAGAACTAAGAATGGACCAAGTTATATTGCATCTCAACTCAAATGATATTAAGCAGAAATTTCTGAAAGCAACTGACATCCTAAAAAAAAAGGGATTCCGCCTGACAGAATTGGAGGATGATATTAAGCATGACAATATCAATATATCCTCAAAGGACAGAAGAAAAGGAAATAATGAGCCCTCATCCCGTACCGAAGAAGAGTCTAGGGGGAAAAGGTGGGAAAATAATGGTCAAGAAAAAGAAGGAAATAATAGGAAGATTCCAAAAGAAAACTTAAAAGAAGGCAACAAGAACCCTGAAACCTATTTACACAGCACCAAAGGAAATGTCGATAACTTAAAATCTTTGAGGTTCACGGTTGATAATTCACAAAACCCAAGGAAGGATACAATAACGAAAAACAAATTTGAAAATAAATCAAATGTTTGGACCCCTACGTCAAATGACCATAACTCAAAAAAGAAACAATAGAATAAGGAAACTGGGCATGGATCCGTTCGCTGTGCCTCATGGAACACCAGAGGATTCCATCACCTGTTCTCGACGGAAAGCGCTTTCTTGACCAAATACGATCTCATTTGTATCCAAGAATCATGGCTGTGTGATCCTCCAATATGCGAAGGATTTGAAGTCTATTTCAATCCGGCAAAGAAGGGGCTGAGAGGCCGACCGTTTGCTGGCCTAATGGTACTAAAAAAAATCGATAGCAACTTACAAAAACTCAAGCACGAAATTCCAAATCCTTACGTCCAAATATTGAAAATTATCTCTACAACAGAAAATCAGGAGGAGCCGACTAAATTGCTATTGATTAATACATACTGGAGGGAAAACATGCCAAACCCAGGGTCATACTTAAAATCAATCACGAACGCTATTGACAAGTCCATGACGGAGGAAGATGATCAGCTTATACTGCTGAATGGTGATTTAAACATCAAGCTCCTAGACAAAAGGGGCAAAATTAAAGAGTTTGAAAATCTCACAGGAAAAGAAAGCCAATGGATGACGGAAATGGGCATACGGGATATGATGATGTTAAATAGCTAAACAAAGGGTGACCTATTGGGGGCTGATACTTGGCATAGTGGAAAATTGAGAGCCTGCTTGGACTACTGTTTTGTGGGAAGAGATACGCTGGCCTGGATAAACTCGTTTCGAGTCATCAAGCAAGCAAATAGTGACCACTCTCTTCTGGAAACTGAACTTGTATGGGATTCAAGTACTCTCCCTAAGGGAGGAAAGGTGATGGAAACTGAGATATCATGGGGAAGAAACAGACTGCGACTGAAAGATCAGATCATACCTACACTGGTGAAAAACTTCCAGGAAGCTGTAGAAAAGGGAGAGGAGGTGGTCGATTACAAATGGCTGTTCAAAGCCTATGAGGTTCAGTATGATCTATCTAAGCTGAAGCAGATAAAAAAGAAACACGCCTTCAACGAATTTGTAGTCGCCAGACGAAAAAGATACAGAGCCGACCTTAGGCGTATTAAAAAATCCCATAGCCTGGACAAACGCGATCTGGAAAGGAAATGTCGTCAAACTTACAAGAATTGGCTAAAATCAACCAGATATCAACGAACTCAAAGTGACGCAGAACACATGATGGCAGCCTTAGCAGCAAATAACACAAAAAGTACCTGGGATCTAATCAACAACAGAGACTCTAATCAGTCGGCCAAAGGTATTAACCAAGTCTCCGAGAAAAACTGGTTCGACCATTACACTGCCCTGTTTAAAGGAAAAACTGAGACAAAGATTATTGGAAAAAGACCAGGAAACGCTACGTGGTCATTGAACTTTGATAAAGAAGACATTCAAATGTTGATTAAAAAATTAAGCTCTCCCAGGGCTGCCGGCCCAGACGGCATTTCCAATAAAATGCTGAAAGCAAGCATGGAAGGTTGGTCTGACCTAATTTACGCACTCTTCAAGCAAGTAGTGAGAACCAAACAAATACCAAGTTCATGGACGGAGGCCTACATCGTGCCTATTTTTAAAAAAGGTGACCGCGGCAATCCTAGAAATTACAGGCCGATTGCGCTACTTGACTCCATTGGCAAGCTTTTTGCATCCATTCTCCTACGGGATTTAAAGAATTGGGCAGTTCAAGCCGGAATTCTAGACGAGAGACAGACTGCCTTCGTGAGTGGAGTGGGCACTAGCCTTAACCTGTTCCTGATCAATATATTAAAAGCGAAGGCCTTAAAAGGAAAAACACCTATCTACCTGGCCTTTATAGATCTAGAACAGGCGTTTGATGGAATAAATAGAGAACGGCTATGGGCCAAACTGAGCAATTGGGGATGCCCTGTGGACCTATTGGAGGCAATCCAGGCACTATACACCGGTACCTCAATCCAAGTTCAGATCAATGCAGATGGTGGTCTATCAAGGAGGATCAAGACATCCCGAGGTATTAAGCAGGGATGTGCCCTCGCCCCTTTTCTCTTCATACTTTATATGGCTGACATGAAATCCTCACAAGACCGGATCCGGGCCTTCCCTCCGAAGGTAAATGGCATAGAAATACCATGGATGCTATATGCGGATGACGCAGTGCTTTTAGACCAGACGCCGATAGGTCTTCAGTGCAGGATCGAGGCCTTCAATGAATATCTGAAAGCCAATGATATGAAAGTAAATGCAAAAAAATCTATGATTTTGACCTTGAAATCATCTCGCGGAAAGAAATCGGCAGGGAAAATACCGTCTTGGTCATTAGATAAAGAAAAATTGGCAGTGGTCGATACTACGATCTACCTCGGGATAAGAATTAATAGAAGCAAGAATGAGCGGGATCACTATACCCTGATCAGAGAAAAACTAAAAAGTCTGGTTAATCAAGGGCTACTTGTACACCGCAGATACGGAAAATGTTCTCTATTGCCGATTATAACCTTCTATAAGCAAAAGGTAATAGCTGTCATCACATATGGGGCCGAGTCCCTTTTAGCCCTAAGATGGCAGGTCTGGTACCACTGCAAAGCCTATTTTTGGCGAATGATCTTACGCCTACCAAATTCGCTACCTTTGGATCTTATAAGAATGGAATTAAGACTGCAATCTATTTCTTCAATTACAACGTGGAAATCACTATCACGCTATAAAAAGTGCATTTTAGACAATCCGCCTGTACCATTCAGAATCCTAGCAAAGCCAGGCGTTTTCTATTATGACTCAATTCTTCAAGACTGGAAAAAGAGCTGTGAAGAAATTTTAAAACACCTGACAATTTCCGATGACACTCTGAAAAATAATCCAGAAAAGGCTAAAAGAATAAATCGGGAAAAAGATTGGGAGGAAACTCAGGAAAAGAAATTAGCACGTGATCTATGTCACAACATCATCTGGGAACGCAAAGTCCTGAATCTGCTACCGCCATATCTGATGAAATTTCCCTCTCAGCACTATCGAGATCTGCTTATGCGCTGTAGATTTAACATCTGGCAGTCGAGAGAAATCAGGTGGCGTAGAAGGCAAATTGACAAATCACAAGCATACTGTAGATTCTGCAGAAAGAAGGGCCAACTGGAAACTATAAGGCATGTTATGCTAATTTGTCCGAACCCGAAATTGATGCGTCTGATGTATATGGGAAATTATACGAGTCTGATCACGGAGGAGAATGAAGAAGAGTATTGGGAAAGGCTCATCACAGCTGAGAAAGTGGGCCGTACCTTGGACGCACTGAAATTTGTTGAATCCTTGAACCTGGAGTGGGAGGAGGGAGAGTCGGAGGTGGACGCCTCCTAAACAGTTGGTGAATCTGGCCTAGGGGTGATCATTCAGAGACTCTTTGAACCCTTTGAACTCTACCCTATTTTGGGGGGCCTCCACCTCTTTGAGGAGGGATTGCTAAAGGAATGTTAAAGGTTTAACTTTGTCTAACCAATAAAAAAAAGAAAAAAAAAATAATAATAATTATTACACCAATAGTCCCCAGGAATATCAGACCTACATTGTATGCGGCCTTGTGCCCGAAATTCCACAAAGTTTCCAATCGTTTAGCAAATGTAAAACAAATTTGAAGGAGGGTCTGTGGATATGAATAAGGTTTGAAAAGTCAGGCGGAGACATATGCTTGTAAGTAAGACTGTTCCCATCCTTTTGAGGGCTTTCAGCAACAAGTATTTCCAAAGCCAAACAGTTGTAATCTATTCAAAATGTACCAAACCTTTAAAAGGACAGAGATAGGGGAACAGATAAGTACGACTGTAATGTACCCCCCATATTTTGAATTTCTCCAGACATGGCAGGTCGTTGGATGGTTGCCTGAGGTGAGTTTTCCCATTGTTGGTTCCGGTCAAAAAAGTGCAGCAACTGTGGGTTCCAGAAGAGTTCCAGTCGTGTCGGGGAGATTTGTGCAAACTCTTTTTGTGGGACAATGCAGCAGGCATTGTTTCAGGACTCTTGAGGATGGTCGACCGGATTCAGGAAAGCCAGTTTCAGGGATGGTCACCAATGCACAGTAACAGCATTGGACCGAGATGTTGGGGTCTAAGCCAGTCCTTTATCTCAGGCATTGTCTAGACTAGAGTAACCTCTAAATGCTTACACCATAGAAAAATACAACATACTAGGGAAAAAGGCCCAGCACACTGCATGCAACGACAAAAAGGTTTCATTTTTACAAAAAATACAAGTACATACCAGCAAAGAACTCTGCTGCCATGCAGCACTCTGACAAAAACCACATGTGCAATAGGTTTAAAGGTACACAGCATCAAACGTGATGCACATTGCATAGGTAGCTGGTTGTTATGACCCTCTATACATATAGGGCCTGATTCATGGAACATTTTCCTATGCGATTGCATCATTATAAAACACTTCCATGAATCAAGCCCATAGTCTGCTCTCTACAGAATGCCAGGACGATTGGTCTCGGCAACCTCTGTCCATCTTCTTCCATGTGGGGATCTTAGTCTTCCGTCATTGGGTTAACCTTCAGTGAAGTTACTGGGGTTGGTAGCAAAGACCGGATGCACACCTTCTAACAGGACTGAATGTACGTGTAATAGCATAGCCATGGCACTTGCCTCAATTTCGAAATGGTGTCTAACTTCTAAAATGGAGTTTTATTAAACGTGTGATACTAATATCAAAATCCACTATACCTCCACTACAAACCAGCTTCTTTTGGTAAGCCCCCTTCTCCTTCCGTTGATCTGAACTTTTGCACCGTTTCTCCTCCTACAATCCCCTCATCCAGAATCACAGAGGGGCCTGAGACGTTTGCCCCTGCTTCCCAACACCTATCAATACTAGTATGCCAAAATGTAGCAGGACAAGATGAAGGCCCCTTGAGTTCTGAGCCTAAACACATAACACCAACTCTTCTACAGTGGTAGACCAACATGGAGTTGTTCAGTTTTCTGGATGCCCCGGAACATTTCCAAAGACTACACATTGACAGGCATCAAGACGAAGTTGAGAATGGTGGTTCCCACCACTTCTGCAGGTCAATGCACTGATGAAGGTCTTCTAAGATCACTAGCCAGACAGGGCTCCGCTGGGACTGCAGCAAATGTTGGTCCCCAGACCTTCTCAGGATCAGTCTTCTGAAGTCTTTACAGTTATGCAGGATACTTGACTCCTTACAGGATCTCTGGAAAATGCTTGCAGGGCTCCTCTTCTAATGGAAAATTTCAGGCGAGCACAGCAACTCAGCCCAATAAATTAAGATCTGCACCTTATGCACACTACAGCAGTGGTCCATTCAGGGACCACTGTTACTAAAACTCATGAATACACTCCAGACATACAAAAAACACTTTTTGTATTGGGACCAGCTAGTCCCAACCGACTTCCTGGCTGCCAACATTCAAACCCTGCACCAGCTTGCGTAAAGCACAGATATCCGGCGCAAATGCATGCCCATATAAGAATGTTCCTGACCTGAGAAGACAGGAAGAAGACAACAAGATAAAATGGCCAAAGAACAAATGAAAAACCTTGTAGCACGGTCATGTTAGGATACAAGCCACAGTTAGCAGCCAAATATGTGGACTGTGGTAAATCTCAAATAAACTACAGACAAAATGAAGAACAAGTAACTTCTGCTACCAGCTTGACTTTAGCGCACCTGAAAGTAACCAAAACAATCCTCTGAGTGTAGTCTAGGTTGATGCAAAATGACCCCCCATTTCATTGGAAGATGATGTGTGCAATTATAAAAAAGTTAACCAAAATAGATAAGTCAAAAGACTAAGGGAAACATAATTTTGCAGTTCTGACAGTCTGAAGGACTAGTCAGTTTCCCCATAACCTATGAGCAACAGGACAGTGGAGAGACGCTGAAGGCTTCTCTTCACTTCACAAAGTCAGGCCAAAGTGCAAACGCAAAAGAATACATTTGGGGGGTCCATAAAATATGGAGGAAATGTTGCTCCAAGAGAATACCTTCCTAACACATAGTTAAGGTAGACTTGAAATGTGATTGCTGAACTTTAGGGGTCCTGCTGCGTTAAACCTGATCACCTTAACTCTCTCTGACCAAGTTTTTGTTCAGTGAATTTCAAACATGCCATTATACTATAGTTTTTTTGGGACCCACTAGCCAGGGCTTTTGGCCGTGGCCACTGTACATGTTGCACCAATACTAGCATGTATACAGCTCTCATAATGACCTGTGAAGACTTACTCTCTAATTTCGATTCCAACTCTCCTTCCATTCTCACTCTGCAGTGAGGCAAAAAACCTTAGTGTCATCTTCGACTCCTCTCTCTCCTTCTCTCCTCACATCACAGACCTTGCCATGAAGGCCCACTTTCAGCTGCATCTCCTCAGAGGCATTCTCCCCTTCCTCACCTTCCCCCAGAAACTCAATGGGCATTATTACAACTATGCCGGTCCAGAAGTAATGGTGCCAGTAAGCTTACTGGCACCGTAGTTTCTGGACTGGCATTTTACAACTCTGCAGGCAGGTGCCGTCCCGTCCGACAGGTCAGAACTTCCGGGCAGAACGCCATCCGCCCACATAGTTTTCATGGAAGAACTGCCAGTGCTTCCGTGGTCCCCATTCCGTGGTCCCCATTCCGTGGTCCACTAGGACTCTATGGGAATGGGGATTTACCATTTTCTGGTGCCTGACTTCCTGGACCGCCAGGGTTGTAATCCCCCGGTGTTACCGGGTAGTCAGGCACCAGTTAATCATTAAGGGTCTGGCGGCAACCTGACGGTAGCACCAGCATGGTTACCGCCGGACCCGTAATGAGGCCCAATGTCTCAGGAGCTCAGGACCTCAACACTACTCCAACAGCCTCTTCCTTTGCCCCCTTCAACTAATCCAGAACAGGACTGCAAGACTTATCCTTGGCCTCAAGCCCAATGACTGCATCCCTCCAGCCCTGAATTTCTCTCCACTGGCTTCCAGTTGCTGCGAGGATCAAGTTCAAGACCCTCTGCATCATTCACTAGGCGTTCTGGGGCCTTGGACCCTGCTACATCCAACTCTCTCTCATTAAAGACTTTCCTGCTGGAGCCCTTCAGTCTTCTAGCTATAACTCTCTGCAGATCAGATGCTTTTCCAAGCAGAACGTGGGGGTAGATCTCTTCCCTCTGCAGGTGCCTCCCTCTGGAATGGCCTCCCTGCCCCTCTTAAACTTGAGCCAGATCTCGTTAAGTTATGGAATCTTCTCAATACCTTCCTTTTCTCCTCTTCCTTCCCTTTCCCCCTCCCCATTAATTGCCCCATCTGCCGTGGTTCCTTCAGATTCTTACTGGGCAACAAGCCCCTTCGTCCAGTATACCCCTGCACTTGGTCTCCCATTACCCTCCAACCTGCACTCGCCCTTCCGGTCCCCCTACCCCCTCGCTGGCCTGGCTGGGCCGGCACCCCCCACTAGCCTGGCTGGGCCTGCACCCTTGATCCTTTCCAGCCCCTTACCTCACACTTAGCTCATGGACCTTCCTTGCTCTGAACTCTCTACATTCCCCTGGTTATGTCCACCTGGCCTACCCTGACACTCACTTTGTCTCACTAGTCCATCTGCCCTGACCGGCACTCCCCCGTCCCTCTCCCCTACACTTCTTGTTACTACAGTTGCACAATCCGAATGTCGCAAGGCCTAGTAGGACACCTTGTGTATAGGTGCACTATAAATACCTTATAAAGAAAAAAAGGTTTCTTTGGGATCTACTAGCTATGGCCTTTGGCCGTGGACACTGTACATGTTACACCACATGTACACTAGCCACTGTACAAGTTGCACCAGTAGGTTTCATTGGGTCCCACTAGCCATGATCTTCGGCGCAGAGGCCATTACGCCCTGACTAGGAAACGTGATCAGTGCAGGTGAAAAATTACTTTTACTTCGGTCTCTCCACATTCCCTGCTGATTCTACCAATAATGGCAAAGAACTCCCCTTACAGCAGCATTGAACTACCCTTGCCAGCTGGATTCCCCCGGTATACCTTCCACAATGCTCAAAAATCCCAAACTTGTCTCTGCCTTCCCTCCATGTGCCCCCCACCTCCTCCTCCCATGGTCCCTCCACTCGCCCCCATTACCCCTAATACTGTTCGGTTAGTGTGACACATTTTCTTCTCCGAGGTGGACTCATTGAAATGTGGGTGCTGGATTTCAGGGGTTCTGTTGTGTTAAATATGATCAAGTTAACTCTCTCTTAATTCATGTTTTTTCACTGGATTTCAAGCCTTTTGCTATACCTTAGTTTCCTCAAGTCCCACTAGCTATGGCCTATGCCACTGTACATGCTGAACTAATATATATGTTTTGGAGCCCACTAGCCATGGACTTGTTTTGACCAGTAGCCACTGTCGAACTTGTTGCATAGTTTGGTGAGGATTCACTACCTATGGCCTTTGGGCATGGCTTATGGTGACGCATCAATATATTTCTCTTGAGGCCAATAATTGAATCTCACCATTAATTTGTTACCAAACTCCCATTGCCCCCTGCCCAGTAGATGTATGCACAGCAGATTTTAAACCTTGGATTCACTAACTTCTCATTCCCACAAAAATTACACAGTAGTCATTTCCAATAACAGATATTCCTGCAGTAGAGTGGTGGATCACCATTTCCCATGAAATTTCACAGGAAAAATTGCTCAGAATTAATAAGTCTACCTCAAGCTGCCTCACAGGCCATACAGAATGCTGATGACCCTTACCTTTCGAGGGTCACAGTTGTATGTATGTACTGTGACACAGTACTCTGCAGGGCGGAGCGACTTCGTAGTGCTTTTGAGACCATCGTCTCAGAGCAGGAGAAGATCTGCTCACTACCCAAATAAAACCCACTCTACATCTTCCTCTCTCAGCTCGCCCTTTCTTATCACTTTGGTTGGTGCCCCCCCCCTTACCTTCCTTTCCCCTCCCCTCCTAGTGTGTTGTGTATAAAAAACAAAAAAAAATACAAAATATCAAAAATCAAAAAAAAAAATAAGGCTCTTTTCAGAGCCGCCTTTCACAGTTAAATAATAGAAGTGAAAATAAATGAAGCAGGGCTCTTTGTATTTTTTAGAAGTCCACGGACATTTCGCGAACATTTAAAAAATTGGGTTGCTACCCCATCACAAACATTGCAATTTTCTCTGGGAAGAAGTGGTGGCTCTGAAAAGAGCCTTTGGGTGGTGTTTGTAAGTCAAAAATTATAAATGCTTAACACCTACTTCAAAATGGTTGTTGTAATTCCAAAAAAGGTCGCAATTAATTTTGTACATTTCTCAGAAAAATCTGATTGTCAGCATAAGTAAGATGGACTCCATCTCTGCGAAAAATGTATGTACTACGAAACATAATATTTTCATTGTGAAAAGAGGACATGCCCAAATCTCTTGGAAAGGCACAAACGGCCTTATTAACATTGTGCCTTGCTTTTTCCATTTGTGGACCAAATGAAGAAGAACGAAGCCACATTTGTCTCTGCGCAATCCCTGAAAATATCACTTGAGAATTAGGAAACATTTCCATAACCTTCCCAAGTCCTTCTTTCAAATTCCAGTCACATGTCCTAAACTGTTCCCTCCACAATGAATTACAATTATGTCTAGATGTTGCTCTGTCTCCAAAGTAGCACAGAGAGGTAGCAAGTCCCACCACTTCATTCCACGTACTCCATGCCAGTGTACTTCCACATGTGGGAATCCAAGATCTACAGCTACTCCACAGCTTTCTGCATGCACCTTCAACCAATGTATCCACAAATCTCCCAAAATCCAAACAATCTGTTTTCTGAAACACACAGCCATAGCAATTGTTTGTTCTCTCAGCAAAAAGAGTATCTGAGAAACTCTCTCCTGGCACAACACACCCACTAAACTTTCCTGACCAATCCCTTTCAGTGCTTATTCTCATTTGCATGACTTCTGAACCCAAAAATCCCCAGATGCAACTCCTGAGGTCCGCGAACTACCGCCATGTCCGCGGACATATCGTAACATGAACAGCCCTTCTACCATTTCCACTTCACTCTCTCTGCCATTCCCTCATTGGATGTAGCTAATAAATCACATGACCATGCACCAATCACATTCAATACCTCTAGATCTAACTGCATCATCATAGATCAGCACTGTAAATGTACTGTGAATCTCTCTGAGTACAAGTGTCATATCATTGACAAGCACCATCTACCAGAAATACTGTACAAGTCTCCAAGATTTCTACTTGCAGCTCCATGTATATCCATATGCATGAACACAAACTTCAGGTATGCATATTTTCTGTACAGTAGATGAACACATTTTCAAACAGACTTTTAGCTTGTGTAATCTGTAAAATGAATTTACTGTATTTTTTTCAATTTCCTAAAATCATCTATCACTTATTAACCTTTATACTATTTACTTTCTTTATACACACACACTCAAATCATGTTAAAACTAACATTTTTTAAATGAAATATATAGACTACATATATTCAAACAAAATTGCATGCAAGCACAATCTATGTTTAAATCCTTACAAAAATACTTATACAATTTCATATTTTTTTGTTTTTATTTATTTATTTACTTAATTACTTTAATTTAGACATGACATTGAGGCGCTATTACCTAGAACAGCTTACTTACAGAAATAGTGGTATTCACTGGTATATTATAAATTTCACAAGACATAGTGAAGATATTTTTTTTGCTACAGTTAGTCATTCAATACAATTTGTTAATTAAGAACATACAATATTTACTGAACTGATGCAATGTATCTTATGTAAATAAATTAGTTTATTGGTTTTAAAGAAGGCACTGAGGATTTCAATTTAAAAAATCAATATCTAAATTAAAAACAGCACTATATACAAACAAAGTTACTAATTTGAAGCTTTTACAATTGCAGTGAAGACCAGTCTCCTGAAAAGAAGCAGGCGAATTCGAAGAACAAAGAAGAACTAAGAAGTTACCTGTTAATTTAAGAAAAAAAGTAAGTAGAATATAACCATAATATTTGTATTATTAATCAAACATACTATAACGTTAATACAAGCTATTTTGGTGCCTAAAAATAGAGATTGTGTACCATTTTGTCCAAAAATCTCCATGTCTTAAACAGCGATTTACAGCCAGAATGGCCCACAAATTCCTATTTTTGGACACACAAATTACCCAACTGAACCGCTACAAATTCCATATTATAGAACAAACAACTGTTTTAATTGTATACATTAGATTTACTATTTGTACTTTTCCACACCACTAGCTTACTTTTTTGTCATCTGAACCCCAGTTATTATTATTATTGTTATTATCTTTATTGTTTTTGGTTTTTTTACAAACCTTTACAAAAAACTTTTTTTCTTTTTCATAAGAATAAATCATTTACAAATTTCTAAAACACAAATTTTCAATCAATTCAATACTAATATAAAATAAACTTTTTCCTTAAGAGTTGATCATTTTCGATTTTCTAAAACACTATTATCCAATCAATTCAATACATTTTTCCTTAAGAATCAATCGTTTACAAGTTACTAAAACACAACTTTCAAATCAATACAAAACCAACATTAAATATACATTTCCTTAAGAAGCAGTCATTTACAAGTTACTAAAACACAACTTGCAAATCAATACAAGACCAACCTTAAATCTACTTTTAGGACATAATAGTATACTAAAAACTATACCACATTTAAAATCTTAAGCATCTAATCATTTCATTTTTTCTTTTTATACTTTTAAAACCTTTTTAGATGGCAACATTTTTCATATCATCTAACTATATTTAGCTATTTATGAAATTATTACGATAGTCTAGATTGAACTCAGGTTTCAGGAAACATCGCATACTATTCTCAGAAATTCACTGATGCGTATTTTCAGTATCATTGAGTTTCCATGCATCATCTCATACCATAGATTTACCCTGTTAACATTCGAAGTATCATTTACAAACTTGGAAAAGTATACTATTTGTGGTTTCAATAAACTAGGGCATATCAGTAACAGGTGTATTAGCGTTTCTTTCATTCCTGATATTTTACAATGTCTACAAGTTTTAAGAGTCACATCATTATTAGTTCTGATACTCTGTATTTCGTAGGTGTTCAGAACATTGAATCTAAATCTCATTGTGGAATTGCGGAAAGATCTAGAGGGATATTTCATTAAGTATTTTTCTGGAACTGCATACAATTTCCATTTTAGTTCTTTCATGAGGACACCCTCTAGATCATTTCCTAAACATTGATACATTGTATTATTTTTACCAATGATACATTTACGCAATAATAACAACTTTTTCCGATATACAATACTTTTCAGTGACGTTAGGCCCAATTCATATCTTATTGCTTCTATTGGTAGACATTTTGGTAGATGTCTTAAAACTTTACGCCATAGACAAGCTTCAACTGTTTTCAAATGTAGTATCAGATTATTTGAACAAAGTTCAAGACCATAAGTCAGTCTTGGAATGGCTTTAGTGCGATAAAAAAGAATACATGCGCTTAATGTGAACTTGCCATATTTCTTTTCATTTACCATCATTTGATTAGCAATACCCACAGCCTTCCTTTTAAGATCATTTATCATATAGCTAAGTGTGTATTTACTTGTGTAGGTATATCCTAAATATCTGAGGACAGCTTGTTTTTTTTATTTTTACACCATCACAGAACATTACCAAAGAATTTGTTTTAAAGATTTCACACCAGTATGAAAGATCACAGTTTTGTTTGGATTTACCAGCAGTTTCCTTTCTTGTATAAAGTTTACAAATGTGTTCATCATCCTCTGTAGACCTACTTTCGTGCCATCAAAAAACAAGAAGTCGTCTGCATATGCTATCCATTTTATGGTGAACTTGCCTATCTTTGGTGAGACCAGGCCACTCACGTCGATAATTCTTCCTATCTGAGAGACATAGAGATTGAATAGAGTCGCTGATAGTCTACATCCCTGTCTTAAGCTATTATTTGCTTTTATTTGTTCTGATAATTTCCCTCTATTATTTAAGCGCACTTTCAGTACCGTATCAGAATATAGCATAATTATTAGTTCTAATAGACCTTTTTCCATTCCCAGGCTATCCAGGGTTCTCCATAACACCCCTCTATCTACTTTATCAAATGCCATGGAGAGGTCCATTGATGCTATGTACAATGCATGATTGTAATTTACTTTGGCCTTAGCTTGTAGACTGGCTACTATCAAGCCTCCTATTTCAGTTCCCATGGCTTGTCTAAAACCTATTTGTCTTGGGTCTAGTATATTGTTATTCTCGATCCAGATATTGATTTCTTCCAATACCATAGCTGTGAACATTTTTGATTCCACATCTGATATCATTATAGGTCGATAGTTTAGAGGGCTTAAACGATTTCCCTTTTTAAAAATTAAGATTACATATGCCATCTTCCAGGAGTTTGGGATTTGTTTGGTTTCTGTAATCTCTTTAAACAAGCAATGTAGAATGTTAGCCCATAAATCAATATTATATTTTAAGGTGATATTGGATAAATTGTTTGGGCCCGGAGTGGTTGAGGATTTAACTTTTTTTATATACATCGCAATCTTCTTTACAGAGATATCCAAATACCAGGTCTGATTACAATTATAGTTAGCCATCATTTGAACCTCTGAGCTCATATATAAGTCTTCAAAATAGGTTACCCATACATCTCCTGCAATCGGGTTTAAAGAAAGTTGCATTTGCGTAGTTTCAGTGCCATTAATCAATGACCAAGTTTCCCTTGTATTGCAATCCTTCATGGCTGCCAACATGGCTTCGCCGTCTTTTTGTGCCATGTGTGAGTGATGTGATATTATCCAATTTTTGTATATCTGTTTGCATTGCTTAATTTTTTGGGTGATTTCATCTGTGTTACACTTTAATTTTTTTAGGCTACGCACCTCTTTACGCAATTGCGCCTTTCTTTTTTTGATATCAATATCAAAGACATGAACATTTTTGGTTACAGGTATTTGGTCATATGTTTTCTTTACATTACATTTTTCCAGTGTTTCTTGTATATAATCTTTTAAAACCTCACCAGAGTAAGTAGACATTTTCCATTCCATTGGGAAAGACATATAATCCTGTATTAACAAAATGTTTACCTTTTCGAGGTTATTTGGTGTCTATTTTACTCTGTTACCTGCTGTATTTATTTCTATATGCATATCCCATTCTTCTCCATTCACATTTTGTTTTGTTCCAAGGCATCTGTATTGATATCATTGCATGATCACTTTCCTTACAGCTTTGCTCTTTCATTTCACAGTTATTTACAAAAAAGTGATTACTGGCTATTATGTAATCGAAAATAGAGCTCAGTCCTCTGGCTTTCCAGGTTGGCTGCGAGTTATGTATAAGTTGTAAGCCCCAACTCGATGCAAAATCAATCCAGAGACTGCCTCTATATCGTTTACTGAGGGCTGCTACCGAGTTGGGATTTATAGATTTAAGTGTCAATGGGGTATCTGAATGTCCTAAGTCACAATTTGCATTCAAATTACCTGCCAGTACAAGCGCACCCATAGGGTAAAGCTCTAACCAGGCCGTGATTCTATCATTTAACAACTCCAAGACATCAATCAGCTGATCATTTCAGTGGCTGGCTACATTCCAATATATGTTTACTATCAAGATATCTATTACCATTTGAATTGTTCGTATTTTAAATGTGCCGATCATTATGCTTTCTGATATTTGTTGATTAGTTATCATATTAATATTAGTATCCGATTTGTACGCCAAGATAAATCCCCCACTAGGTCGACCTATTGTTCCTTTGATCGCTTTACAGTTGATAATTCCGTACCCATCCCACAGCAACTTATTAGTTGCCCATGTTTCCTGTAATAACACAAAGTCAAATTCTTCCAGTTGACTCACAATTTTTTTATTTGACACAATATGTGAGTATCCCCTTGTGTTCCAGGAAACTAAACTAAATGGGGTCCTTTTGTCAAAGTGATATTTTTGCTGATTTCAGATTCTCTATGGAGTCTCGCAGCGATATGGCAAGTGACCGCCATTCCTGCATGTCAATCAACTGAGACCTAGCAGTGTCTGTTACTATGCTATCTTGCATCTTTGTCAATAGTGATTGTATTCCCGGTCTGTCGGTGCCATATCCAGCTGCTTCTTGTATGCTAAACTCTTGTTTTTTTAAACCATCATCCCCTTGTGTACATTCTTGATACCCGCCTCCTTCAGTATTAGAGCCCTCACTAGTGGAGATGTTATGATTAATCTGACATAATCATACCTTTCGTTGTGTATGAAATCCACTAGCTGGATATCTGAAGTTGTTATCAGACTTAATTCTGGTATCTCCCCAAATATAGATAGAAGGTAAGATCTATTGAGAGATTGTGGG
Source organism: Ambystoma mexicanum (assembly GCF_040938575.1). Lineage (NCBI taxonomy): Eukaryota > Metazoa > Chordata > Amphibia > Caudata > Ambystomatidae > Ambystoma > Ambystoma mexicanum. The sequence goes on along the minus strand of NC_090923.1, from coordinate 204,937,070 downwards.
CCTCCCTTGTCAAACACATAGTAAATTACTATACTCGGTTCATTTGAAAAAGCCGGTCTTTTTAAATTTGGTATGGATGATATCTTATACTCTTTATTCCAATAATTCAAGTCATGTGTGGCACCTGATAACAACCCCCCCTTTTTATAATCTAAATACTGGTGATTCATGTGATTAAACTGTGGATCTTTATCTTGCATTAGATCATCAGTTTTTGGTAATTGACGATTAGATTCATTAAGTTTTTGATGTATTAATTCCTCCACCAATGTACTTAAGTCTGTTTTATTTAATTGGATGGCTTTATTTGTATCAAGGGTAACCTTCGCTGAATCAATGTCTATCTTTTTCTGTAATTCTATCAATCTCGCTTGTTCTCGAGTGATCGGATTAATCTCACCTATTGCTCCATCTTCGGGGGGTAAATTACTTTCATTCCTTTTTTGAGCATTTCCCTTTGGCAAAATGTTTGAGACATGCAGCGAGCTATTTGGATCTTTATATTTTTGTTTCAATAAGTTTTCTATTATCAAGCTTATTGAATCGCTGCTTAGTTGCGTATCTTTCAACGTATGCTCCTTGGGGCCATCTAAAGGTTCCTTTAGTTGTTTAATTTCTTGTGACTCCTTCGAGTGAGCTATTGGGGCTAATATCTCTTTGGATTCTTGCAGTGTATTGGGGTTCAACAATGGCTTGCTGGCTAACAACTCAGAATTATTCATTAACACAGGTGTATTATGCCTTGATGGAGCATCTGGGTTTTTAAAGATGTCGAAGATATCTTGGAGTCCTCTCTCTACAGCTCTAAGATTACTATCAATCCTTCCGATGTTACTTTATGTTTCAGAACCTCTGAGAGCAAGGAAGATCCTTCACTATAACTAGATTCAACAATACCATCATTTCCGGTGTTACTGTCAATCTCTATTTCTTTGACTATCTTATTATTTGTTTTGTCACTGGATGTATTTTTTTCCTGATCTTTCTTACTTTTGACTGTTGCCTGACAATAAGGCCATGCCTTACGTATGTCCACATTTCTCAAGAATTTTCTTGAGGATGTGTTGTTTACTTTAGCAATTTTGGCCTGTTTTTTCCTTTGCTTTTTTTCTTTCCTTTTGGAAGTTTTTTCTACAAACATAGAGTTTTCATCCCATCATCACTTATTTCAGTCACAGTGGTAGGATTGTTACTAACCGCTTCTATCGATTTGCTGGTTTCTATCACAATTACCTCTGTGTTGGGCTCTAGTATCTTGCCATTATCTTCATTTTGCAAGGGTAACTTAATAGTCGATACATTAGATTTTGTCACCTTACTATTTTTTTCATTACCATTATTGAGTTCTCTGTCTATGCCGTCAATTCCAGTATGTACTTCTTTATGGGTAGACATCGAATTTTGCGTTTTATCTGTTACCTCACATCGTGCCTTGTTCATTAATTCATTGATGAAGTCCTGTAATTCTATAAATGCCATTACCATTTCTTTTAAGAGATTTAATTGGGATTTTAATTCGGCTAGTATTAATACTTGCGTTTCATTACTTGTGGTATGTACTGTGTGAGTATGGTTCACTTTCTCTAATTCATCCAACATATTCTTATCTATGTGTTGTGACAACTCCAACAAGGAACTATCAACTGTGTGAAAGACTTGGGGTGTATCAACAAACTCCCTATTTACATTAGCCACTTTTTCAATATTATTTCCCAGGTCAACGTTCTTTTGCAAGCTATTTGTATCACCATCACCATCTACAAACAATGATTGCGAACTTTCAATTAGTTCAGTGTTAGTTCCCAGCTCTTGGGCTAGTTAAAGAACACTGAATTGCGCATTCAATAAGATCCTCAGTTAAGTACGGTGAGCCTAAGTGACTCGCAGCAGCAGCACCGGCTACACTCATCCTAGTGGTCATTTGCTTTGTAGGCGGCGCTATTGTTAAATGCTGCTTACTTATCACAGCTTTTTTTACACTCATTTTTGTCTCAACACCACTTCTTAAGCCACTTCTTAAGTTCAGCTAAGCAGTGGCTATCACTATGTTTGTACTTAAATAGGGAACAAGTATTCAAATCTCTAAAGTTTCTTACCTAACCCACAGCTCCACAGGCTAAACAGGCGAAACAGGCCACTTGAGAGGCCACTTGCTGAGGCATGTGCGCTGATGGCGCGCGGCCTCGTATTTTTATGGGGTCCTCCCCTTCTGTGGGCGTGGTCTATAACAACAGATAAGTATCTATGTTATTATTATAAATAAATTCTTTATATACATAAAAAGGTTTTCTTAATATATAATCACCAAGGCTTTGTCACGTGATTGCACAAACATAGTATTCTATCTTCCTGCATGTAGCTGCTGGAAACGAGGAAACGATTGTGCAGAGAGTTGAGTAGAGATCCCAGGGGAAACAGGCCACTTGAGAGCCACTTGCTGAGGTGCGCACGCTGATGGCGCGTGGCCTCGTATTTTTATGGGGTCCTCCCCTTCTGTGGGCGTGGCCAAGACTTTGTCACGGGATTGCACAAACGTAGTATTCTATCTTCCTGCACGTAGCTGCTGGAAACGAGGAAAAGATCATGCAGAGGGTTGAGTAGAGATTCCAGGTGAAACAGGCCACTTCGGAGGCCACTTGCTGAGGCGCGCGCGCTGATGGCACGTGGCCTCGTATTTTTATGGGGTCCTCCCCTTCTGTGGGCGTGGCCAAGACTTTGTCAAGTGATTGCACAAACGTAGTATTCTATCTTCCTGCACGTAGCTGCTGGAAACGAGGAAACAATCATGCAGAGAGTTGAGTAGAGATCCCAGGCGAAACAGGCCACTTGAGAGGCCACTTGCTGAGGCGCATGCACCCCAGTTTAGTAACACATAAATTCAAGAATACCTATCCCTACTAGTTTTAGTTCCCAATGCACAATCACACACCATTACATACATCTTTACCATCTTACTCAAACACTCATGCACACAGCACACATACATACCAGAACACCCCAACCCATATCTTCTTTATTTTTTTCAACAGACCCTAAAGAATGCCTACCAAAAGTCAAGTCCGTAGAAAGCAACGCAAAAGTAGAGCAAATGAAAATAAAAGTGTCCAACATAAGCATCCATCTCTAGCAGAATTTGTAAAAAAAGTTGAAACAAAACAGCTAATAGTCATTTAGTGAAATACAAGAAGTTTCAAGTACAAAAACTTTGCCTCCTCTATCAAAATGTAAAACAAACCAAAAAACAATTAACAGAAAATCAGCTATCACTACAGATAAAACTACTTCTTCAAATTTTAATATAGTGCAAAGTAAGCATACCAAGAAAAGCATTTTAGCCAAAATGTACCGTCACAAAGTCCTTCAAAATCTTATAAAAACAGGAGAGAAATCAGGTTCAATGCTTAAAACCTATCGTAGGAAATTAATCTTAGAAGCGTTGATGGACAGTGTAATTCTTCTGAAAAGAAAGTTATTTATTTTACTGTTAAACAAAATGAAACCACTAACAAAACTAATAACTAAATTACAAAAAAGACTTCTCAATAAGCGAAATGTCAACAGAAAGAACTTCTTAAGTATCTGCGGAGGTGAATGGAATCACACTACGAGCACAGAACCATATTTTAATGAAGAAGCATACAACAAAAGCAAACAAATACAATTGCCATACATAGCAGTGGTCGAGGTTATGAAAAAGTGAATAATACCATAATGGAACAAGAAGTACTCCTTACAAAAAAATGCCCTGAGAAACTTAGAATTACCCCTCCATTCAACTGAATCAGAACGTCTAGTGTACAATGGCCATGCACGTCAATGTGTAACATTCCCAAACAATGTTTCAAATCTTTACGGCAATTCCTCAATAAATATGTAAAAAGAAAAGACAAAATCAAAATTAAATTACTGCACAATATGGATACCTGTCCAGTGCGCAAGTACACAGGACTACAAGGACATTCATTGGCCTGCATTACAGGACCTACTTGTAAAACCACTTTCCATGATATCAAAAGGATATCAACACATCATTCAACTATAAGAAATCTAGTCCATAAACTGTACTATGCTAAAAGTGCTGCTTTAGCAAAAGCAAAGTTAAATAACATCCTTCTACATGGTACAGCAAAAGACCTACTTGAAGAAATTCACTATATCCAGAAAAAATATTTTGGAAGTGAAAGCCATTTACAGAATGAAATAGCTTTAAACCAATTAAGCAACAATTCTACAAATGGCAACCTTTTGCTAAACACATACAAAAAAGAAATACTAAAATTTAAAAATACATCAGCTGAAGTACCAAACCATGTATGTGTATGTTGCCGTAGAACTTTTTATAAAAGTAACACAAAAACTGTAGACCTATCATACAAAATAGAAGACAATGATGATTCTAAATGGTTTGAATTAGTGGATTACAAAACTTGACAACAACCAAACTCCTTCACGTGCTATCACAAATAATTTGGAATTATACCCAGTACCAAAACCCCTACAACAACTTACTTTATATGAGAGCATCATAATTCAAACAGTACACCCATTTCAAGCAATAATACGCCTTCAACCAAAAACAGCAAAATTACCTCCCTCTGAATTGGTTAAAGGCATTTGTGGAAAAGTAGTTTATTTACCATTAGATCTAAAAGAAAATGTGCATACTCTAGGAGTGCAACGTCCAATGCAGCAATCTTTAATTATCTTAGTAAATGGAGTACCTACAAAAGACAAAAAAATATGGCAACAGCTGGTAGATTTATATAAAGTTAGACAAGCCTTCCAATATCTTAAAGAGAATAATGAATATTACAAAGAAATTAATATTGAAGAAAACTTGAAAGATACAACTGAAATAATTCAAGAAACACACGAAGCTGGTCAATTTGAGCTACAAGATCCTGCTACAATATCAAATACTTTAGACCATTATACAATTCATCCTTTACACTGTAATGACATCGTAGAAGATGGACTGGAAACTTACCAAATGCTACAAACAAAAGGATCGCCTATCAGCATATGGGAAAAAAGTATAGAAGCATGTGCTTTTCCTCTACTCATTCCTGCTGGAAAAGGAGGAAGGTATGATGATAGACCTATTCAAATATCAGCTTCAGAATACCGCTCATTACGGATGTATTCTGAAGATCCCAGATTTAGACAAAATGTGGAATACATATTCCACCTACTCTTTGAAAGTGAACTAGCAACTTTATGTTACGGAGTTGCACACATATTAAAATCAGGATCACACTTTCAAAATATGACAGCTACACAATTATTAGAAAAAGTGCAACAAAAGGATGAGGTTTTACAATCAAATATTACAAATCTATTAGCAAATATGTGTGGTACTAAAGAGTACTGGTTTCAACGTCATGGAGATGTAAGTTGTATGATCAGAAACATTGGCCTACCCACTTGGTTTGTTACATTAAGTTGTGCAGAATATGCATGGGAAGATTTACATGATTTCCTACGCATATCAAATAAAAACAAAACAAACATACATATACTAACACCTGGGGAACTTTGTTCTTTGGATCCTGTTAATGTTTCAAGATATTTTCACCATCGCTTCATTGCTATGCTACATTTTATTTGTAATAAAACTGTTCCTCCCCTTGGAGAAGGGCAACACTTCTTTTGGAGAAAAGAATACCAAGCCAGAGGAGCACCACATATCCACATGCTTTTATGGATTAAAGATACTCCTTAATTTGGTCAAGACAGTGATGCCACTGTTTTACAGTTTATTGAAAAATATGTCACTTGTGAAATTCCATCAGAAGCCACAAATAGTGATCTTCATGCACAAATTTTACAATTTCAAAGACACAAATGTGGAAAATATTGTCGTCGCAAATACAAAAACAAAGGGAAATACTACACCAAATGCCAATTTGGTTTCCCTAGACCAGTTACAAATACAGGTCAAGTGAACAACCTCTAGACATAGTGTTAAAGGTAAGTCACCTAAAAATACATATTACATAAAAAGAAAAGAAGAAGAAAAATATATCAATGATTATAATGCAATCATTTCCCACTTATGGAATGCAAACATAGATGTGCAGTACATTGCAGACAATTCTACAGCAGTTGCACGATATGTCACAGCATACTTAACTAAAGCAGAAAAGACAGAGCTCCAAGACCTCTGGAATGACCTGTCATCAGATAAAACAGTATCTCAGAAATTATACAGCTAGGGCATAAAAATGCTCACCCATAGAGAATGTGGATCATATGAAGCAGCTGATCGTTTAACTGGTACTGCATTGTAAAACTGAAAATATAGTATGGCTAAGTCTTGGTCCAGCTAAATCTAGAAAAAGAGTTCTAAAATCATATGAAGATATAGAAACAATAGCCAAACATGATCCTAACAGCCAAGACATTTTAAAAAACAATTTATTGGACACATACTACCCAAACAGAAGTAATACTTTGGAAAACATGTGTCTATACCACATAGCCCAAAACTACACATACAAAAATAATATGAAACCTGATGAAAAAAAGGTAAATATAGAGTGACAAACTGTGAAGGCAGCTTAGTTAAACTCACTAAACCAAATGAAATGAATCATTTCAAATTGTAATTAAAGACTCCTCAACATAAAGAAGTATATTACATGTCCCTGCTACAACTCTTCAAACCCTGGAGAAAAGAAGAACAATGACTAGATAACTATGACTCATATGAGGATGCTTTCAAAGCAAATTAAAGCACTATAACTGATGTAAACTTTACACAGTACAAAACAATATTGCACAATGAACAGCAACACGAAGACGAACTCCAAGCACAACTAGATAAGGACACTCCTGACAGTAGTCAACCTTCTGTAACAGGAAGCCAAGAACCACTGGGAGGACCACTAATAATAAATGACGCAGAATTAGCTATGATAGAAGTGGAAAACACCACGTGTCAGTATGAAGATAAGGAAGACTTAACTATACTACAATCAAAACTAAACAATGAGCAAAGTAGCATTTTACAAGAAGTAACAAAACAATTGCACATGGTGTAAAACATGAAAATAAAGAATGTTCCTGCTATAATTATAAACCTATAGTACTGTATGTCAGTGGTGAAGCTGGTTCTGGCAAAACATTCCTAATCAAAATCATTAGTAAGTTCCTTCAACAATTGACAAACAACAAACTGTCAGCTGCTGTCACTGCCCCCACAGGTTTAGCTGCCTACAACATAGGTGGTGTTACATTACACCGATTACTACTATTACCAGTAGAACACCAGAACAAATTAGACTACTACAAACTTTCTGCAGAAGCTGCAATGGAATTACGCAGAGTATTGAAACAAATGAAAATGCTACTAATAGATGAAGTGAGCATGGTCTCCAACCTGATGTTAGCTTTGATTCACCTCAGATTACAAGAAGTACTCAAAACAGACTATGAAGGGCTCTTTGCAGGAAAACACATTATTGTTTTTGGAGATCTGCTTCAATTAACACCAGTAAAAGGTGAGCCTATTTTTAAAACATTAGGACACAAACTCTGCCGTAAAACTGTTGGCAGCATTGGAAATATCAACCTTTGGCAACATTTCCAATACAGAGAATTAACAGAAAACATGCAGCAATCTGCAGATCTCACTTATGCCAACATTTTAAAAAGTATCAGAGTTGGTATACTTTCTAAAGAAGCAGAAGCAATATTGAAAACCTGGCACATTAATGCACTTTATGGCAATAATGCATGTGCTACAGATGTTATGGAACAATTAGCCCACAAAAATGTCAATTGTATGGCCTCAATGCCAACTCTTGCAAGCTGTTTCAGATTCAATGAAATCATGCTAAGTAAAGAAATGCAACCAATCATGGAAATTAGCGCCACAGGCAAACTAGATGTACATGGTATGACCCTACCCATGTGTGACCAAGCCACAACAAGACTAAATAGTTTAGAAAAATCAATCTCAAACACAGCAGGCTTAGAAAAGATATTAAAATGTTCCTTAAATTGCAGAGTAATGCTTAAACGTAACCCTGACGTGGACCAAGGACTAGTTAATGGAGCACTGGGTACATTTGTTGGCTTTCAAACATACCCACGCGACAACAAAATTCAGTTTGTCAATATACTCTTTGACAAACTTTCAGAGGTAAAAAGGATAGGACGCTTAACAGCTAGATTCCTTCTCTTCAAAGATATGTATGTACGCAGAGAACAATTTTCTCTAACTCTTGCATACGCAGTCACGATTCATAAATCACAAGGTCTTACCCTAGACAAAGCAATGATAGATATTGGTAACACAGTCTTTAAAGAAGGCATGAGCTATGTAGCACTATCACGCTTACGTACACTTGACGGTCAATTTCTAATCAACTTTGATGCAAGTAAATTAACGCTGATATTCCTTGCATTTTAGAATACAATAGACTTCGCTCACTATACACCCCCCACCTAAACACATATTCTGTTCGACAAAAAAAAAAATCAAACAGAAATGCAACAGGATGTCACTGCAAATCCTCCAAAGAGAGTAAAATAAACTAATACTTCATCAAGTACCACAAGCAAAAAAGAATCAATTAGGGAAAGTAAACCAAGTACTTCTTTAAAGAAGGAAGACAAACTCCAAAAAAAGCAGTTAGATACAGAACTACCTGGACCATTTAAATTCTCAAATATAGTTGGTGTAAGTTGCTACGAAAATGTAGCAATGAATATTCTATTTCAATTACCACCAATTTTTGACAACATTTACTTACACAGTACAGACCCATTGTGTTTGCAAATGTTAGTACTTCACAGAAATGCAGCAAACAATCCTGGCAACACGTATAGTGTTTTTGGAATAAGACAACAATTGGACTACTGTGCTGGAATGGTGAAATTCACTATAAATTCACAGGAAGATCCACAAGAATTTCTAATGTACTTACTACAAGTACTGGAAAACAAAAACATACCTATAAATGAAATGTTTCAGATTTCATACATGTGGACACATACATGCACTCTCCACAACAATGTGACACAAGAAGAAATCTCCAATGAACGCTTCATATATATATCAATACCAAATTGTGAATCCATTCCATTTCAGCTACTTGTACAAAATGCAAACCATGGTAGATTATGCTCTACCTGCAATTCAGATAATCGCTCCATGTTAGTAATACAAACACATAGTAAATACATAATACTAATGATTCTACGTCACAATGCAGATGGTACCAAAAACAACTGCAAGCTGACTGTATTCACACATGGTCAAATATCACTTGGTAAGAAAACCTTCACAACAATAGGTATAATCTACCACGCAGGAGCCACAACCAATTCAGGGAACTACACTGCATATATAAAAAAGAACTGTGGATGGTTTGATGGTTCGAATGTAATGATAGTACCATTACTCTAAAGCAGAGATTACCAGGAAATCTTACAAACGCTTATTTGATGTTCTTAAAACCAAAATTTGATAACTAAACTGTATTTTAACCCTAAGTAAACTTGTGTTAAAAAAATATAAACTGTTAGAATACTCCAAAAGCTATCTAACTGCTCAAAGATTCTACAACAACTAATCAGATAAATGAATACCACTAAATTAGACCAAAAAATACACAGTTAGTATACGCCAATTGGTATCTAACTGTCCCAAAATTTAACAATATCCAAATAGATAAACCAATACCACTAAAATGTATAAAAAAATAGACAGTTAGAATACGCCAATTGGTATCTCACTGCTCCAAAATTTAATAATATCAAATCAAATAAATAATATGTTACTGCTCCAAAAAAATACAACAAGCCAAAGTATAAAGCATTATCCTGAAACAACAAGTGAACACTGAAAACAAACAAACAAATAAACTGTAGCATAACAGAAAAAGGTTTTTTTTTAATCCAACATGGACTTTTTTTTCTCCCACAGACCCAATGATTTTAGCAACAAATACAGAAACTGAGCAAATTGCACAGTACTCTGATTTGTAATCTACTAAATATGAGGGTCCAAAAAAAAAAAAAACAAGTATATTGATTATACAATGTAATAAGTCATTACAAAATACTAATACTAACATGCTATTTTCTTTTATCACAGAAATGAACAAGAAAAACATGGACTCCCGTTACTAGACCAAACAGTAAGTATACAATAATAAGGAGAACCATAGCAGCATATCACATCCATAGAGTCAAACATTTCAACTATGGTCTATGGAAACTTTTAATGTCCGCGGACATTATGAGTGTTCTTAGGACACTTTCAACTTGCCAGCGAACAATACGGACAGCATTTTCAGGACACCACCTACGAACATTTCAGAACAACGCAATAGTTCTTAGAACACTTTCAACGTGACAACAAACAATACGGACAGTGTCTTCAGAACACCCCCATTTTGTTTATTGCGAACATTTCAGGACACTGTGAGTGTTCTTAGAACACATTCAACTTGACAATGAACAATACAGACAGCGTCCTCAGGACACCCCCTACGAACATTCCCCGGACACCGCGAGTGTTCTTAGAAGCGTCTTCAGAACACCACCATCTTGTTTATTTGCGAACATTTCAGGACACCGCGAGTGTTCTTAGAACACATTCAACTTGACAACGAACAATACGGACAGTGTCCTCAGAACACCCCCATTTCGTTTATTTGCGAACATTTCAGGACACTGTGAGTGTTCTTAGAACACATTCAACTTGACAGAGAACAATACGGACAGCGTCTTCAGAACACACCCTACGAACATATTTTATCCCAAACCAGTCAAGGAAATTAAGTAAATGCTTTTTGTCCAATTTGTTTCTTATTTGGTCCAAATCCTCCCAGTGGTTTCCGTGATATGGCTGTTCAAAATCCTTGTTTCTTTCTTTGTGAAATGAATGGGAGTAGGCTGAAAAATGAATTATGTTTTCTTAATACATTTTTCAATTTCTAAGGAATTGTTCAAACATTTCCAGTTTAAGGGGGCCCTTTACAATCAGTTTGCTTCCAAAATTCCATACAATTCGATCCATCAAGTGAAATGCTATTAGCCTCTCTCAGCCTCTCTGCCGCAAAGCAACAAGACTGATATAAAGGTATTATGGAAGAGGGGTCAAGGAAATAAGGTCAATGCTTTGTGCTGAAATTGTTTAATATTTGGTCCAATTTAGCCATGCAATTTTCATGCAATGGCTGTTCATATATATGTATATAATCAGGATGTTCCATATCATAATTAAGCAAACTAGGGCCCCTTCAGCAAAAAGGGCTGAAAGAGTGGCGCAGCAAAGAAAGATGGCTGAAGATGGGGGAAGAATCTAGAAGGCTTAACTGGCACAGTGTCAAGGGTTGAGGCAGCCAAAAAACTGGTTATCTATTCGAGAAGATACAATGAACATGAGAAGCGAGAAAAGCTTCTGTTGAGGTATAATGGAAAAACACTATGAGTGCCAAGTCTTATTCAGTTAATAGTATTAAATGCAAAAAAGGAGCTAAAACACAGTCTCCTGTCACATGGTGTAGATGAAAATAGACTTTGGGCAAGCTACATTGTGACTGAAGATAAGAAAGTGCTTGCACTCCCTTCTATTCCCAGGCACAGTGATACTTTGCAAGACTGAGTTCAAAGATAATTTCAATAGCAGACAGCAGGTGTGATGATGGATGATGGGTTAATTGGGTGGGAAGGCATGGTCAAGTCCATCCACAAGCACTTGGGGTACCAGAATGTATGCTGCTAGTCAGTAGAATATTCCAGAAGGGTACAAGTGTGCTGACCAATTATAGAGGGACTCATAGCAAACAACCCTATAAATTGAGAGCCAATGAAACGTCGTGCATCTTATGACAATGAAGATGACTTGCACTAGGGGTGGCCATACGTTGTTCATCTGACTATAGAGATCCAATCACAATCCTATTCCCCATAGAAAGTATATCTAGATGTTACCCGTAGACCAACCACAATCCCAGTTAGGTTTTTCTTATTTTGCCATGTAGTATGACATCAATGATGAGGAGTCTTTGCTATGTAAATGCATTTTTTCATGTAAAATGTTGAGAGACTTTTGCAAACGTCTGTTGATGTCCGTTGTAATCCCTGTTTTAGACAATTGATATTAAAACATTTATGTATTGCCAACTTCCTGAGTTGGTCTTATTATTGGTTTAAGAGTACATTCTGTATTCTCATTCATCCAATAAATCATTACCTCACTTAAAGGGCCTCAGGGGTCACGTGGTAGCAGAGATAGAATGGTTAGAGTACCTGTGGACTAGTAAAGTTCCAGTATTTCAGATGATCGGACACCCTCCACCTCTAGACCGAAGGTCGCAAGTTTTCCTGTGAAGAGCAGCCGATATAGAATACTTGCAAGAAAATCCAAATAGGTGGGACCTGTACCTCTTTCACAAAATCCCTACTGGTTTCCACAGGCGCTGAGAGGACGCAAGATGAAAGTGGCCAATTGAAGGAGGTGAGACGATGCCGAAGGCCATGAGTAGATTGCAGAGAATGGCAAAATAAGGGCAAAATAAGGGGATGGGATTGTGGTAACGCAGAAAAGTAAATGGGGGTTGTTTAAAATAACTGTTTACAATCATTGAAAAGAAAATGAGGTTCATTTTGAGAGCCCAGTTTCCTACCTCAAGGCAGGTTTAGAAGGAGTCATTTCAAACCCCAATCGGGATATAAATAGGTGGCACATAAAAAGGTTTATGATAGGGAATGACTCAAAAGAAGAAAAGGAGTACCCTGGTATATATGTGAAAAGTTAACTTCTCTGTCTGTTTGTTTATTTTGTAAATTAAAAAAGGTGTCGAAGAGTGACAAGCGTAAACTATGTAAAGTTGGAGTAGAGATAAACAGTTATTACCTATTTTAGGTCATTGTCAGCGCCGACCGAAATGAAGGTTGACATAGTTGAGGAATAGAGGCAAATGTTGGAGCGTGCTCATATTTGTTGTTTTTCTGAAACGTATCTGTGTAACCGACGGTAAGCATTGACAGTCAATTGAGACTCATCACAATGGGAGCTATTACTCCACTGATGCACCTGAAAGGAAAAAAGGATAAAGCTGATATAACGTTCATACAGAACAAATGGATGGGAGAACAAATATTGCTCATACTTGATGGGAAAAGTATTGAGGAAGTCAGGCAAAGTGAAGATCAAGACGAGCAGGACAGAGAAGACAGGGAATGAGAAAAAAGACTGAAAGAGGATGAACATAAGAGAAAGAGTAGGCAGAGGCGAGAAAAGATGCATCAGGAAGAACAGCAAAAGAAAGAAGAAAGGGTGGAGGAAATATGATAACAGACAGAGAGCAATCGAAGAATGAGATGGGCAAGAAAGGAAGAGAGAAGAGGAAGAAGCATAGAAATTAAGGGATAAATGGATAAGGAGACAGAAGGAAGAAGAAGAGCGTAGAGCGAATGAAATAAGGGAAGAGAAAAAACAAGAAGAAGAGAGAGTTAAATGGGAAGTGAGAAAGTGAAGAGTGTTAGATGAAGAAATGGAAGGAAAATGGAGACAAAGGGAGCATGATATTGATCACATTCAGAAAGAGTTAATTAAATCAATTTCAGTAATATTATGGGGCAATATAGAGGAGTTCTTCCCGTTACAGGGAGCAACTTCAGCGTCATCTCGAGTAACCCTGGAGGAAAATTTTGATATAGGGAGCATCGGAGATAGGATCAATGAAGCCTATCAAGATTTGAGACGAGGAAGCAAATTGGGAAGCTGTTGGAAGGGAGATCAGTCCCTGGTCTTCCAATCACGAAGCAAAGAAAGTGACCCATTTAGTCTCGAGCATAGGGCCTTTTCCCTAGACAGGCTGACTTTAGATAAAGGTGAAGGAGATGAGAGTGATACTAGCTGGAGGCTAGATCTATCAGATGAAGAGAGAGAAACCTTCTATGGGGAAGAGGGAGGAGGTGCATGCAGACCAGAGTGATGTCTGCAAACAGACAAGGAAGTGAGATGGTCTGATCCAGATTGACCTAAAGGATGACCGCATAGCGGGAAGGGAGAGTCACAACCATATGTGAGCAGGCTGAGGTCATTGCCAGGCAGAAGGTGATCAGGAGTCATTTTCCCCACTATGGCTAAGCAGGCGATGGGAGTTGTTTGCAGATTCACTCAGTTCCCTTTATTGGAGAAAGGAGGGATCAGACCGCAGTATTTTCCCTGGCCACAAATGGATAAGGATGACTTGAGATGTAAACTTCCCAGTTTAATGGCGGGTGCGTGAAAATGGATCTAGGAGCTAGAGAAAATTTCAGGGGGAAATACGTAAGCAAAAGGGGACATTAAGGATCTTCTAGCAGCTATTATTGGGGAAAGGCCTGATGATATTTGGACGACAGCAGGGTATGGCACAGAACACAGCGCTCAATGGAGCGCCATTTAATAAGTGTAGAGCAGATGTCTGGAGAGTGCTTAGGGTGCATACAATGACATGTCAGATATTATTGCACATAAAATGAAAGATGACGAAGATCTGCATGCTTACATTCAAAGTATTCAGGAACAGTGGACTCTTGAAATGCAGGAACCATGGTGAAAATCAGTGGCAGCATGTTACCACATTTTATGCCAAGGATTGCTAGAGCAGGTACAAAAGCAACTCAAGAAATCTGTGGGAATTGAAACAAAGCCATGGGAAGAAATACAGTTGTCCATAGTGTATCACTGTCAACTGTTGCACGAGAAAAATAGGAAGAAGGAAGATGCTAGAAAACTTGAAGAAGCCAAGTTAGTTCTGAAAGAATTGCCAAAGTACGCCATAGAAGGGGATGTACTGTCAAGCCGAGAAGGATTGGGAATGCAGCAAGCAGTGGGTACATTGCAGGCAAATAATCAACATCAAATGGATCAAGGAGAGAATGGATTTGAGCAATGAGGAAGAGCTATGGGCTACAGAGAAAGTGGTGGTTTTCACAATAACCAAGGCGGTTTTCAGAATATGCAGAATGATAATCAGATTATGCCAGGAGAATTTAACCAAGGGGGGTAGTAAGAAGAGCTCCCCCTGCATGTTGGACATGTGAGATGACAGGGCACATTGTGCACACATGTGGAAGCAAAGGGTAAGTACAGCATGGGCAATTCCCAAGAGGAGGGACAGCTTATCCTCCAGCACATAGCTCACAAGCTAAGAACGGGTTTGCCCAAGATCAGACAGTATATCAAGCACAAGCGCCACACATGCAACAGGCATTGCAACCACAACAAGCACCATTTTAATCCCCCACAAGGGCAGTCACAGCACACAACCATGCAGGTACCGCAGAATACAAACATGGGACACCTAGAGTAGGGGGTGTCATTGTGGTAGGAGGAAGTCCTTTCACAGGTACAGGAATAAGTATGTATCCACAATAGGCCAGCTCACAGGGTGACTTGATGTGTTCAGTACTATCGGCGACACCAGACACCCAAGAGGAACCAAGGGTTGATGTAACGATAGGAGGCACATCTTTTTGTTTTTAGCAGACACTGGGGTTACTCATACATGTATACAAGAGGGAAAATACCCAATGCCAGGAAATGCCATGAATGCTCAAGGAGTCTCTGGAGCTAGAAGTAGAGTTCCTTTTACTGATGAATTCCCAGTTTCTATAGGAGAGTGTGAAATATCTGTTCCATTGTTGTACTCAAGGCAGACACCAGTCAACATTCTAGGATGAGATTTAATGACGAAACTTAACATGAAGATTTATTTTACTGATTAAGGCATAGTGTGTTCTACCCCAGGGATACAATATACGAATGTGGGAGAATTTATATTGGCACTTAAAGGGCAAATGGTTCTGCGATTAATGCCACTGGAACCTGAAGTCTTTCTTTATGGGGTATGCATGTTGTTGACATGGCTACCTGGATTAGTGGGAAAGATTACGAGAATAACTGATGATTTTTGTTCAGGCCACAGATACCTATGGACCAAGAGTGGGGACAGATTAATCCCATAGAATTAAATGCAGCCATAGTGTAAGGGGGAATGGCCATGCTCGAAGGAACAGATGACGAGGGCAGGCCATGGAAAACAGTGACTGCCATTGGGGAAGGGTATAGACTGACGTCACAGATGAAGACATGTTAAGAGATGATCCATCAGATGATGAAGTAATATTCGAGATGAGCATTACATATTGGATCCGGATATAGAAACGAGAGATGCCACTGCGAATGGCAATAGTGCAGCAGCGTCCAGCATTTTTTGATGACGATTTGGAAAAGCTGCCCAACACTTTATGGACTACAGACCCTAATGACGTAGGCCTATTGAAGGGGACAAGGGAGGTTAAGATAAAGTTGAAACAAAGAGCAATTTTACCTCGAGAAAGACAGTATCCAATGTCTCGAGAGGCAGATGAGGGTATTTTTAAGACTATTTCGGCCCTGATGGGACAAGGTATTTTAGTGATGTCAGAGTCACTGTGTAATACCGCAGTGTATCCTATCAAGGGAGGGTCATGGAGATTCATACAAGATACAAGACTGATTAACCAGATTGTAGAGGCAGAGTTTCCTTTAGTTCCTAATCCGGTGACAATATTATGCAGTATCCCAGCAGACACACAATTTATTACAGTGATTGACTTGTTTTTCTCAATCCTGCAGCATAAGGACACCCAAGACCTTATGTCATTTATGTTTCGCCAAACTAAACTGAAAAGCACTCGGTTGCCCCAAGGGTACTGTGAGTCTCTATCAATCTTTAACAGGGTCCTTCAGATGGATTTAGGCAATATTGATTTGAAAAGAGTTGTGATACAGTATGTAGATGATATTTTGGTTTGCAGCACAACAGAAGACGAGTGCAGACAAGACTCAGTTCAGTAAATGACTATCCTACCTGACAAGGGATATAAGGTAGACAAAGATAAATTTAAATATTGTCAGGAAGAAGTATTGTATATAGGCAGTTGATCTCATTTGAGGGAAAATGGGTCACACCTGACGGAGCTGAGGCGATCATGAAAACAGTAAAACCACACACGGTAAATCACATGCAACAATTTTTGGGATTATGCAGTGAATAAGGAAAACATAGAATGGTCTGAGGAAATGGAGGGAGGGTTTGAAGAAGTAAAGAAAGTAATGTGTACAACTCCAGTTTGAGGAATTCCCAATAATGACAAGGAGTTCTTTTTATTTTCACACACACATGGGACAGTCATGAGAGCAGTGCCTAGACATCCCTCACATAAAGTAATTGCGTTAGCATGGGGGAGTCTCTTCATTGATTGTTCTCTGAAAAATGATTAAATTGGTGGAGAAAGACTTTCTGGCTCACCTGTGGTAAGACACAGAGCCAATGGTGACTTTGAAGTGATAGCAAATGCAAGACTACGCTCTCACTTTTCAGCGCAAGCAGCAGAATTGGTGGTGTTTATTGTCGCACTTGAGAAACATGCAGGGCAGAAAGTGATGGTATACAGTGACTCCACCTATGTGACATAAACGCTAGCACTTTGGAAAAGGAGGGGCTACCTCTGAGCGGATGGCACTCCAGTGCAACACGCAGCATTATTGGACAGACTTATTAAGGCACTACAACTCCCAGTAGCCATTGCAATAGTTAAATGTGCAGCACATATTAAACAAAATGTCTTTATCTCTCGTGGGAACAAAGCTGCAGACGAAGAGTCCAGAAAGGTTGCATATTTGCCCGATATTTCAAGTTTTGATATTCCAGATGTAAAGGAGAAGGTAGTCACAATTATGACAGTAAATGAAGTGTTGAAGAACACAGTTGATGGAACTTCAGGGCAGTGCACCACAGAAAGAGAAGGAATTGTGGAAACAAAGGGGGTGTTGTTTGTCGCCCTCTGAAGCATTATGGCAACAGTACAGCACTGGAAACCCAGTGATGTCAGTAGCATTGTTAAATGTAGCAAATGAACAGCTGCACTACCCTGCGCTTGTAACTAGGGAAAGCCTCACAGCAGCTATTGCGGGTACTGGTTTGTACCAAACCTGTTAGAACACATTAGGCATCATTATGAGTTTGCTGGTACAGTAACAACGGTACCGGTAAACTTGCTGGTACCATTGTTACCGTACCGGCAAACTACAAGTTCTGCTTGTGGGTGCCTTTGCAGCCACCAAGTCTGACCTGTGGGTGTACCGGCACCCACAAGCAGAACATGACGGTAGCACCAGTATCATTATTAACAATACTGGTGCTACTACCTTCCCCATTCCCATTGAGACCTACTGGGCTCAAATGGGAATGGGGAAGACTTTTTTTTCAGGTGCCCAGAAAAGGGCATTAACCGGGTCCAGCAAGGTCGTAATGACCCGGTAATTGCCCTTTTCTGGGCACCGGAAACAAATGAATGCCAGCGGCAGCCATGCCTGTAGTACAGGCACAGGTACTGCCAGCCTCGTAATGAGGCCCATTGCATTTTATGTAGTAATCTGCATCATATGTCAAAAGTGTACTGCTCGGCATACACTACAAACAATCAGAGGAGTGATTCCTCAACCAAATGGTCCTTTTCAGCCTTTACATATCGATTATGTTGACATACTGCAAGTATGTAGTGGATACAGTTATATGATAGTGGTGGTTTGTCGCTTTTCCATGTGGATTGAAGCAGCTCCTTGTACACACCCTGATGCCACTTGCGGAGCAAGGTTTTTAGTCCGAGTAGTCTTTCACAGATGGCGAGTATGTGAGGAGCTGCGATCCGACAATGGGCCCATTTTGTTAATGAAGTATTTGAACAGAATAGCTTATTGCTAAGTATTAAACACATGTTTTCTTCTGCTTATCACCCACAAGCGAACAGTAAATATGAGAGACTCAATGGAGAATTCAAAATTAAAATTGACACTGAAGAAGGGATGGCGTATTGCATGCCCCTTGTATTATATGAATTAAGGAATCAGCATGGGTCAGTCCACCACTTCATACCCCACAAGCTAGTGACAGGGAGGCAAATGAGAACATCTTTGTCTCCTCCATCGTGGAGCACAAGTGATGCCCGGAAGACTGCAGAAATGTTAGGAAATGAGCTAAGTGCTTATTTGACATTTATGACCGCTAGTATCTCTGTCATTTCAGATCAACTCAAAAGTAAGGGGGGTCAGTCTCTGAACACAGATGAAGACCATTCAGCAATGAGAGTTCAAGAAGTATTTCCTGTAATTAGTATTTTTATTGAAGACCTAGTCCTACTAAGGAACTTCACCCAGAAGTGTGAAAGTGAATGTCCCCCAAAAAAGGCCTTTAAAGTCTACAATGGGAGTCAATAATGGACACACCCCAGCAGGGAATGAGACCAAGACCAAGTACGGGTGAAGTATAAAAGGCTCTATCTAAATCAATATAGGGCATGCAGAGGACTCTGCAAACTCCAAGAGCTCCCTGCCACATAATAAAAAAACATTCATATCTATTACAAAAAAACCTCATTGGTGAGGTAAGCTATAGGTGGCACATAGTCGTGGGGATTGGGTGGTGAAGAGTAGCTACTATGTGCGATATAGGTACGGCGCTCCATGATTGGCGGAGATCCACGTGGTGGCAGCGAGGGGTGCTAGGGTCAGCTGGTCTCATCAGGGTGGAGTATCAGGTCACAAGCTGTCCGAGTTGATTCATTGCGGCTGCATTAACATTTTGCCCTTGTGGCCACGCATACACATTCATGACTAACTTCTACTTCAATCTGTCATATAAATCCTGCAAGTTGTTAATCTAACATCACAAAAGAAATAGCATATAACTCTGGGTTTTCTCGATACATCATCATAAAGTCATTGTTTACATAGAGGGGCAGGTTCATGAGTCCAGATGTCTTATCAGGGGGCATGAGTCGGGGGACCTTTATCATTCGACTTGGTTAGATGTATGTTACGCTTACCTGGCTACCACAGAGGCGTCGATCTGAACTGGGCAGCTGCGGTCTCCACCAATGTGATGCGTAGAACCGAGATGACGGACTGGACTGGCCCACCTAGCTTTGTTTGCTTGGCCCGTAGGAATATTTATTTATTTATTTATTTATTCAAATTTGTTGAGCGCCCATCAGCCCAGAAGCATCGTGGCGCTTGTTACAGACATCTTAGTTGCAAAGGAAACCGTAGTTACAATCAATACATAAATTACAGAGGAAATATATACAATAGCAAGGCAGTATATTTACATGGCTTCCTGAAATTTGCTAGTTATTTAGCAAGGAACGAGGTTTTCAGTTTCCTGCGAAAGATGGGAAGTGAGTTTTCTGTTCGGATGTCTGAAGGGAGAGCGTTCCATGTCTGTGCTGCAATGTAGGGAAAACCTAGACCTCCGGCTTTGGCTTTTTTGATGCGTGGGGTGCAGAGTAGGTTAGCGTATTGCGTCCTGGTGGGACGTGTGGAGGAAGG
Source organism: Ambystoma mexicanum (assembly GCF_040938575.1). Taxonomy (NCBI): domain Eukaryota; kingdom Metazoa; phylum Chordata; class Amphibia; order Caudata; family Ambystomatidae; genus Ambystoma; species Ambystoma mexicanum. The sequence continues at coordinate 204,916,687 of NC_090923.1, read as the reverse complement.
TTTGAGGATGGTATCTGAAAGATAGGACGGGGCGGAGAAGGAGAGGCATTGTGAGTGAGGGTGAGGATTTAGAGGGTGATCCGTTCTTTGACTGGGAGCCATTGGGCTGAGAGCCTGGCCTGGGTGATATGCTCTCTTCTTGGGATACTAAGAGCGGCCCGGAGAGCGTTGTTCTGTGTGATTTGTAGTTTATTTATGTTTTTGGCTGATGTGCCTGCTAGGAGAGCATTGCAGTAGTCCAATTTGGCTCCAATGGTTGCCCTCGCTATGGAGAGGCAGTTAGGTTTAGAGAAGAAGGGCTTGATGGCGTTTATAAGTTTGGTGGTGTGTGCGGATGCGGAAGTGATAGCGCTGACTTGTCTAGTCATAGATAGCGAAGAGTCAAGGTATACTCCCAGTGTCTTGACGGCTGTGGACACGGGGATGATGGAGTTGTCAATTGAGAAGTTAGTGTACAGTTTGTCCAGTTTGTCTAAGGTGTTCTGTTGACCTAGTATCAAGATTTCGGTCTTGTCACCATTGAGGCAGAGGCCATTAATTGCCATCCATGCCTTGATGATGGAGTAGATAGTATGGAGTGCCTTTGCGTCTTCGTTGTATGAGCCTGAGAGGGGTAGAAGTACTTGTGTGTCGTCCGCGTAGTTCGTGTAGGTGATGCCGTATGAGTCAAGTTTGTCAAAGAGGGGCTTGGTGAACAAGTTATAGAGTGTGGGTGCAGTGCAGGAACCTTGAGGGACCCCGCAGTGGATTGTCGTGGGTGTGTCGTTAGCGATGTCCGAGAAGACTTTCATGGACCTACCTTCGAGGAAGGAAGTGATCCAGGCGGCTGCTTTTTTGGAGAAGTTGGCTGAGTGCGTGAGGTGGGAGGTGAGAATCTTGTGATCAACCAGATCAAACGCGGCTGAGAGATCTAGAAGAAGCAGAAGAGCCGTCTTGCCTTTGTCCATGATTTGGGTGATCTGACTCTTCAGATCTACCAGGGCTGTTTCTGTGCCATGTCCTTTCCGGAAGCCCGATTGTCTCGTCCCGAGGATGGAGTGGGTTTCCAGAAAGTGTTGGATTTGGCGGTGTGCGGCTTTGTCCAGTAATTTCAGCAAGAATGGCACAGTGGTTATTGGTCTATAGTTGTTGGGTTGTGAGGGGTCAAGAGTCATTTTTTTTAGGAGAGGCCGGAACCAAGCCTCTTTGAGGTTGGCTGGGATGATGCCTTTTTTAAAGGACGCATTGATAAATGCCGTGAGGAGCGGCGCAAGGCAGTCTGCGCAGTCTTTGACTAGTTTAGGTGGGCAGATGTCGCCTTTGCATGGGGAGGGTTTGAGGTTTATTCGAAGGTTAATAACCTCTGTTTCAGTGACATCTCTGAAGGAGAAGTCAGGTGTGGTGGGCTTGGAGGAGGTGGGTGGGGTGTTGGTCGGTTTGGTTCCTGTCTGGTGAGGAAGTGCTTTGCAGTGGTCTTTGATTTTCTTTTGGAGAAGGTCAATTTTGTGAAGCATGGCAGCTTGAATGCTGGTACACCACGCTTCATCTTTGATTATTTCATCTGGAGTATTAGGGGGGGAGATGAGCTCATTAAAGATTGCGAAAATCTCTTTGGAGTGTGACTTGGCATTGGCGATACGAGTGTTGAAGGCGTTGGCTTTGGCATTGGAGATAGCTCTCTTGTATTGGTGGGAGATTAAATTGAATATGTTTTTGGTATTGGTGCAGGGGTCAGATTGCCAGTTTTTTAGAGCTGCTCTTTTGTGGGATCGCATTGAGTGCAGTTCTTCAGTAAACCAGGAGTTGGAGTGTAAGGATTTCTTATCTTTTTTCCATTCAAGTGGCGCTATTTCATCGATGGCTTTGGTGAGGACATCTTTGTATATGTCGGCTAGGATATTGGGATCGCTAGCGAATGGGGGGGCTAACACTGGGGTATTGAGGTATGGGCGTAGGTTCTCCTCTGTGAGTTTTTTTTTGCTTCTGACTTGTGCAGCGCTGGCAGGGGTCAGAGTCTTAAGGTTTTTGGTGATAGGAATAGAGAACTCTATGCAGTTGTGGTCAGTCCAAGGCAGTGAGGAGTTGGAGGTGATAGTGGAGAGGCAGTTATGGTCTGCGATCCAGTCAAGTATGCGGCCTTTGATGTGAGTAGGACTTTCTACTTTTTGGATGAAGCCCAGGTCAGTGAGTTCCTTGGTGAGAGTGGCTGCAGATTTGTCCTTGGGATCATTAAATCCGAGGTTGAGGTCCCCTAGTAGAATGGTTTTGGTGGAGCTTTTGATATTGAAAAAATATTCTTCTGATGGTTTGAAAAAATTAGCTCTCCATCCTGCATTGAATGCAGGGGCGCGTTGATAACCAGTTGCTTCACTGGCTTGAAGGAATTGGTGAGTTCCAGAACAATATTGACTCCGAAAATATGTAGTTCATAAGAGTTCACATGTCTGACTTTTACTCTTGTCTGATTCCTTGCAGTTTGCAGCTTGACCCCAGCGAAGGGTTCCTCGTGGTAGCTGACGAAGTTCAGGTAAGGATTTGGCTTATCCTACACAGTTCAATAAAATAAGGCCAGAATGTAAGCTGCTTGTTCCCTTATTCAGGTGTGGCGAGAAAATATGAAGTTCGGGGAATTATGCCTCTGGCAGTTCCCCTTATTTGTCCCGTTGTCTCACCTTGTCGTCCTTTTGTTCCACTTAGGGGCCGGGGTGCAACGAGGATGCACTGGAGGCTGCGCTGACCCATGAAGAGGAATAGTACCCCCGGTGGTAATCAGGTAAGTCTATGGGGGTAGTTACTATTGCCTCTGTTTATTTCCTTGGCACACCTTTGCTGTTCTTGTGTTCCCCTTAGGTGCCAGAATGCGGCGGGAACGTGTAGAAGGATGCGGTGGATCGTGAGGATGCTGCGAAGGCCGGTGAGTTCAGCACGGCGCTGCAGCAGGCGAGGCGGCGCGCATAAATGATTCTTTCTTCCAGCTCGAAGGTGCGGTGGATCCGGAATTCAAGTAAGGATCGAAGGTTTGCTCTTATTCTAACCTTTTCTCCTTCTGTTCCTCCCTTTTTCTAGGAGCTGCAGACTCGAGGCGGGCATGGCTGAAGACTGGATGCAGGCTTGCAGACAAGGTGAGCGTTACGCTGCTGGATGCAGAATAATGCGAAGCGTGTGCTGATCTTCGGGCGTGGTTTAAATAGCCTCCAAAGTAGTCCCAGGTAAGTATTCTTCCCCAGACCCACCCAAGTAAAAAATAGTCCCTAGGTAAAATAGTCCCTTCCAAGCCTCATTTGGCTTGGAGCTCTGCAGCATGGTCTACACCAGGTAAGCTTGCAGCATGGTCTGCATCAGGTAAGTACTACTCTGTGAGCCTGGCACCATGGGCGCCAGGACTGACTCTCCATATGAGCCTTGCTCCATGGGCGTCAGGACCGTACCCAAACAGCCCCTAGCAGGGGCTTTTGGGCTTGCTCAAAACAACGTGATGCCTGCTTCCTGGGTTGCTGGACCTGGTCTGGTTTCCCGGGGGTAGGCATCATGACAATGTAGTAAGAGACATTTTTATAGTATGTTAGTATAAGAGTGAATAACTGCACCATGGCCAGTCGAGGTTGGGGTGAACTAAAATACTGTTGGGTCAGGGGGGCACATAGCTGGTACATCAAAATGTGGTGGCATGTGGGGCCTTGTTGCTCATAATTCTTCTAACCAGAGCGTGGAGGTACACAGTGATTTTATGGTAGCATCAGGTGTCAGAGGGTATGGGGGAAGGTAAATACCTTGTGCAGGTTCAGCTGGAAAGCAAGGAGGTGTAGCAGTATTATTCTAACATCAATAAACCAGAGACCTTCAATTCCCACCTGGGCCTTGGAAGGAGGAGGGTAGGGGCAGAGTACGTGGCTTTCCAGAGAAAGGGGGAGATGGCCTTGTAATTTCTCGTGCGTCTATGTTACAGGGTTGCATGCACATCATTATAAAATGAAAAACTGACGCATGCCAGTACAATTGCATGTTTACATATATATATTTATGTATCAAAGTTCATGTGAGTTTATGAACACTATTTGTATTACACTTTTTCATATTTCATAGGTACGGTATTTGCAGAATTGATGAAAGGTTTTGTTAACATCACATCATTCATAGTTTTGCATTTGGGTGCGCGGACACATGGGGAAAGCTAGCATAGAACGTGAGGTAGAACCAGGTTTGCGTATACATCAGCATCAGTGGAAGTCTACAACGTTCTTCTTATGATTAGACTTGTGTACATGCTCAAGGATTAAACAATTACTTCAAATGACATTTCATTGATAAGAAGGCAGTACTTATCACTTTAAAGGACTCATATATATTTCCACACTTAATTATATACTCATAATCTTGCGTGTTTTATGGGAAATCATATTGTGCATAGGGATTATATACATTATTTTTAAATATTGTGCAGCAACAATGACCCTTGGCTAGTAATGACAAATTTGAATATACGTATGTTTGATAACTTTACATGTGAGTGTTCTGGGATGGGCAAAGGTTATCCCATTTTAATATGAACAATCGACCTTATGGATTTGAGGCTATTTCATCCTCCTTACAAATAGCTTAGCAGTATGGATAAAACATTCATGTCTGATACTTCAAACGGGGAACAGGGTTGGGGGTTATTCACAACATATATTATAGATGCAGGGGTCTGTGGGGAGACAGGAAATGCTTTATTGAGTTTATTGAGGCAGCTTTGTTTTTCTCAGACCCCAGCTTAAGGTCCGGTCACTGTCAGGTCAATGATGTACTGCAGAAGGCAAAAGATACAGTGTTTGTAATGTTACTTGTTCGCGCCTAGTTGCTCATGAGAACAGGCCTTCAGCGGAGCTGCTGTGGGGAGGAGGGTGAAGGGAGTGCTAGCTCGCTGTGCGTGGTCGTGTGGCGGAGAGCTGCAGCCCTGCAGGCTGCTTGTGCCACTGAGGCCTAGATTGTTGTACTCAAAATGGAGTCTAGGTGTATTACAAAATGGAGTCTGTATTGTGCTACAGGGTGAGCCATGCAGTCTCATGCATTGGCCCACAGCCATCCCACATTCCGAGCCCAGGTGCATAGGTGGCTGCCGGCGAGTCATAAGCCACACGTAGGTGTGAAATGTAAGGTGTTAAGGGGGGTCCTAAAGATCTTTCCTTCCATACAAGTGGCACAAGCCAACCTTTAATGGTCTCTATGTAGTAGAAAACATTACACCCTCAGCAGTAAAAGCCCAAGAGAGACGTTCCTGAATGCACTTGAGTGAAATAAAGCCATACGCTGGTGAGACCGACGCAGCCCCAACTATGGATTCATAAGCAAGACAAGAAGAAGAAGTTCAGCATGAGGAAGAAGGATGCTAAGGTTGCTGATTTAATAAATGCAAGTGTGCATTTGGACTGTGGCTCACTCCAGACACTCTTTATAGATATTGTAGCAAGAGTGCTAACACAGATTTTGAGTGAAGGAATCTTTGAATTGAATCTTCGAAAGTGCTGACGTACTAAATATGCCAAACCTAGAGTTTGAATTTGATGACTGGAAAAATAAGCAGTTTCCACACTTGTTCCTCACTGAGTTTATGTTTGGTTGGTTGAATGGTGCTAACCGATGCTGATGCCCATAGGCTACTTCTCGCTGTTTTTGTTTTAATTGTTCACACTTATCCTGCTCTTGTTGGGCGCAGTGTTAACATAAACACTTTTCTACATGATCCGAAAAATGGCCATGCGATAAGGAGCTTGCTTATGGCCATAGTTGAACATATCCTGCAGTTACCTGCACATTTAACAGGGTTGCATGATTAAAAGTGTTTTTTTTTTACTTCCTTAAAGCAGCACACAGGCACAGTGAGGAATTTCGAGAATGTTATAGGTTTGGAAAGTGAGCAAATTCAAAGACGTCTGGAAAATCATAAATGGTGGGGATTAATGTATTGGTGAAAAATATGTGAATGTTCAGCATTTATTGTGGTTTTCCTTATTGTGTTGATCCATACTGTTTACTTCATTGGTCCAAGCAAAATAGAAGTCCCTTTGATTCTTCCAACTCCAGTGACTCTCACTCACTCTCAGTGATTTTCCCCACACCAGTGGCTTGTGTGTGGTTGCCTATTGCTAAAATGAATGTACCGTTGATCCCCCTGTAGGAAGGACCCTACTGATATACTTCTTGAGTATTATGTGAGCACTCACCTTGTAACAGGGAGGCACAAGAGAAGCACCAGAGAAAATGATCATGAATTAAATCATTATCTAGACACCATAGCTCACTTGTGTAAGAACATGTGGTACCAGCAAAAGAAAAAGGTGGGAGAGAGAATGTCCAAGGAGAGTTGCTATGTTTGTGCTCTCATACCTTAGGCCATGGGGAATTCTAAGATATTCATAGCTATAGTAGTTGCAGTCCAGAAAGCTCATTGTCTCACACACCTTGATCTGCTATACAAGAGGTCAGTTCAGGGTCAAGCAACATCCTTGGTATGGGTGACTGAGAAGATGGCTCCAAGAGAAGATAACTATGTGCAAGATTTAAAGACAAGATAGAGCTCATAACAATGCTAACAAACTTGCACATCAAAATGGAAAATATGACAGAAGATATTGCAGATAATTTGTATTGATGGTTTGTATTGATCTTCTGATGGGTCCCACAATGCATGGCAAATATTTTCAAGTTTCTGAGAGCAGTATTGGTGATGATCATGTTTGAATTCTGTGTGATCAGAATAATAATCACACAGTGCAAGCAGACGGAGAAAAAAGCAGTAGGAATGAAGATCATGATCGATGTTCAGTCTGGGTTTGGACCAGGGAGCTGACAGATGAAGAAGAAAATATATAGAAGCAAGCATTTTAGCACCTGAGGGAATGATGTTCCTGTATTCAAGAAACCACAAGAGGTATGTGGGAAGATGGATCTACTGCAGTCCAAATGGACAGTGTAGCCACATGAACTGGAGTGTTGACGACCATGTAAAATCAGCAGGATCCCTGAAGGGAACAATGAAGATATGGACTCTCAGACAAGGATGTTTAGAAGTGAAGACTGGAGGGAGAGTGGTCAATGAATCAACCAGAGGGGGGAGTGTAGAGGGGGAGCCAAATACCTCTACCAGAAATCCCACCCCTATTTTGTCTATATGTTGAAAGCCGGAAATTGTGATATGCATGATGCCAGTACTGGTACCTATCGCATGAAGAATCTTCAAATCAAGGTATCCATTGAGAAAGCCCTACAAGATGTACCCACAGAGAGATAACAGTCCCTTAAGGGAGGTTGTTGAAGAATCATGAAGCAATGAATGCAAGAGGATGGTGATGTCACATGAAGCATGGGTGACACACCTAAAAAAGATGCCAAAGAAGAAAGTATATAGACATTATAGAATCTGATGACAAAGTGAAGAGTTGAGTAAAATTTAATGTGCGGGAATGAAGAATGTATGCGCAAAGAGCACTGAAGAAAATGCAAATCGCTTTATAACTACAGATGCTGCAAAGCAAGTAGCCTAAGTAATCATGAAGGCTGGCTATACATAGTGAATAGACAGCAGGCGGTGCCGCCAATATATATTTATATACACATAACCTATAACTCCTATAACCTGTATTGACCTGTAGCTGTGCGCAAAGTTTTTCCCCCATTCAGTCTATGGGAAAAAACACGTTTTGGGACCCCCCCCTATAACTCTGCTCCCCCGGGACGAATCGTCACCAAACTTTGCAAAAAAAGTATATGGGCCACTCTGAATTTTTTTGCAATGTGTGGAGATGTTTGGTCCAAGGGGGCAAAAGTTATAGGGGGGGGTCCCAAATGTCTTTTTTTCCCATAGACTGAATGGGGAAAACCTTTGCGCACGGCTACAGGTCAAACCATGCGCACGGCTACAGGTCAAACTGCTGGACGGATTTTCACGAAATATGCGGCAGGTACAGGGGCTTGGGAAATTTGGTGACCTTCTGTGCAGTACTTTTCATTAAAATGACAAAAAAGTAGGTCTGAAAAAATTAGTGATATCTATGTCCGCTTCGCTGTCACACTTCCCTGTTTGCTCCATGGACAAGATACCGATTGGCTAAGGGTCTGGCGTCATGACCGCAGACACGCAAAGTCTCTGCCGATTGGCTGCTGCGAGACATGTTCTGCATCAGATTGTTTGGATGCGCCCGACATCTTGGATCCGCAAATAGCAAAGCAACAACCAGCGTACACATGCTATATTTATATAACTATTTTGCTGAATCACAGAGCTTTGGGAAAGGTTCAGACAGTAAGACATGGGTGATCAATGCATTTGTTCTGGGGGTCGGTCTTCATGATGTAATTTCTATGGCCACCTTGTACGCACAGAAAATGAGGGGTGTAATAACGGTAGCATTTCAGTCCATGCAGTGCACAGGAAACTTGTAACTGTTGTAAGGACATGCGTAGTGGTAGCGAACATTGAAATTGACAACATGCTGTAATTGCACTACTTTTTCCTATGGGTATTATTATATTCATTAGTACGCCACCATGGGTGTCACATGCTACAGTCCATGGCCACAACCACTGCAGCATGTCACACCCATGCACCGAAGGCCATGCACAGAATAACAAAGTTATAACCTCTTCATGATGAATTTTCTAAGGCCACCTTGTACGCACAGAAACTGAGGGGTCCAATGAGGGGTCAAATAAGGGCAGTATTTCAGTCTGTGCAGTGCACAGGGAACTTTTAACTGTTGTAAGGACATGTGTGGTGTTAGGGAACATTGAAATTGACAACATGCCGTAATTGCATTACTTTTTCCGATGGGTATTATTATATTCATTAGTAAGCCACAACCACTGCAGCATGTCACACCCATGGATACACCCGTAGTATTGCGTATCGATTGCCAGGTAGTGGGGAGTGTGTGCAGTCTTGGGTGCACGGCCGAAGGCCATGCACCCAAGAACAAAGTTATACGTACTGGACGTGCAAGCCACTGCACACCCATCCCATGTAATATCAATGGACATACAGCTAGGAGTGAAGCCTCTGGCCAGAAGCACTGAAGTATACCACACCTATAGAAAAACCCCCACTACCACACATCACTGAGGTGGTTGTAAGGAGACCCTGCATTCTTGGGTGCATGGTTGAAGGCCATGCACCCAATAGCAAAGTTATAACCTCTTCATAATGTATTTTCTATGGCCACCTTGCACGCACAGAAAACGAGGTGTCCAATAAGGGCAGTATTTCAGTCCGTGCAGTGCACAGGGAACGTGTAACTTTTGTAAGGACACGTGTGGTTTTAGGGAACATTGAAATTGACACCATGCCGTAATTGCATTACTTTTTCCTATGGTTATTGTATTCATTAGTACGCCGCCATGGGTGTCACATGCTACGGTGGTTGTGGCCATGGCCTAGAGTCTTGGATGCATGGCCGTCGGCCGAAGGCCGAAGGCCTTACTTCCAAAACTCTAGGGCCCGGCCACAAACAGTGCAGCATGTCACACCCATGGATGCACCCATAGTAATGCGTATCGATTTCCTGGTTGTGGGGAGTGTGTGCAGTCTTGGGTGCATGGCCAAAGGCCATGCACCCAACAACAAAGATTTGGAGGCCGATTCATGGAATAAATGTGCGCCGAAAATCCCGGCGCAGAGGGGCCAATACGTGCGCTGCGCCGAAAATTAGCGAAAAGCGCAGGGAAACCAGCGCACGTCGATTCATGGAAGTCCGTGCGCAAGAAAAGCAGAGGACGTGCGCGGAAAAAGCGCGCGGCGCAGGCCGGCGCACAGGTCAACCAACGTCGTGCGCCACGGCCACTGCGCTATCACTCCGAGCGCAGCGCACAGCTCTAAAGTAGGCGGAACACAGGGCGGGACACTCGGAATGGGGAATAAAATGGGGCACAACACTCGGAATGGGGAAGAATGTGGGCGGCACGGGAAAGTATAGGAGGCAAGTGCGCGGAACGCCCACACGCTCGCATACAACACGTATTCATGGAATAGAATAGGGCAAAAAAGCGCACGCTCAAAGCAGCGCACAGGCACAAACAGGCACAAACACGACCGCCACAAGAAAGCAGGCGGTAGCGTCTCTGCGCCTGCAAGAAATGTGCGCTAAAAGGTGCGCCAACAAATAGCACCTATATACAGACATGATCAATGTCCAATACTGTGGCCCTCCAGGACAAATGACGTACAAAGGGGTACCCACAAACACAGACACGCGCTGAGAGAAAAAATAAACGTGTGCGTGCATACCGGGGTGCGCGGGAAGTTGCACACGCGATATGGCCGGGTACGTGGATTACAGGGGTACGCGGGAAGTTCCACACGCGATATGGCCGGGTACGTGGATTTCAGGGGTGCGCGGGAAGTTCCACACGCGATATGGCCGTGTACGTGGATTACAGGGGTGCGCGGGAAGTCCCACACGCGATATGGCCGGGTACGTGGATTTCAGGGGTGCGCGGGAAGTTCCACACGCGATATGGCCGTGTACGTGGATTACAGGGGTGCGCGGGAAGTCCCACACGCGATATGGCCGGGTACGTGGATTGCAGGGGTGCGCGGGAAGTTCCACACGCGATATGGCCGGGTACGTGGATTGCAGGGGTGCGCGGGAAGTTCCACACGCGATATGGCCGTGTACGTGGATTACAGGGGTGCGCGGGAAGTCCCACACGCGATATGGCCGTGTACGTGGATTGCAGGGGTGCGCGGGAAGTTCCACACGCGATATGGCCGGGTACGTGGATTGCAGGGGTGCGCGGGAAGTTCCACACGCGATATGGCCGGGTACGTGGATTTCAGGGGTGCGCGGGAAGTTCCACACGCGATATGGCCGTGTACGTGGATTTCAGGGGTGTGCGGGAAGTTCCACACGCGATATGGCCGGGTACGTGGATTGCAGGGATGCGCGGGAAGTTCCACACGCGATATGGCCGGGTACGTGGATTGCAGGGGTGCGCGGGAAGTTCCACACGCGATATGGCAGGGTACGTGGATTTCAGGGGTGCGCGGGAAGTACCACACGCGATATGGCAGGGTACGTGGATTTCAGGGGTGCGCGGGAAGTACCACACGCGATATGGCAGGGTACGTGGATTTCAGGGGTGCGCGGGAAGTACCACACGCGATATGGCCGTGTACGTGGATTGCAGGGGTGCGCGGGAAGTCCCACACGCGATATGGCCGGGTACGTGGATTTCAGGGGTGCGCGGGAAGTTCCACACGCGATATGGCCGTGTACGTGGATTTCAGGGGTGCGCGGGAAGTTCCACACGCGATATGGCCGTGTACGTGGATTTCAGGGGTGCGCGGGAAGTTCCACACGCGATATGGCCGTGTACGTGGATTTCAGGGGTGCGCGGGAAGTTCCACACGCGATATGGCCGGGTACGTGGATTTCAGGGGTGCGCGGGAAGTCCCACACGCGATATGGCCGGGTACGTGGATTTCAGGGGTGCGCGGGAAGTCCCACACGCGATATGGCTGTGTGCTCCCAGGCATTACCTGTACACCCTCCACGGCCCCTGCAGGCAGCACACACCACAGGGAACTACCCTGCACACCTGCTCATGTCTCCCACCACCCCCACCCCCCATCCACCAGGGACACCCTCCACCAGGCCCCCACCCATGTCTCCCACCACCCCCACCCCCCATCCACCAGGGACACCCTCCACCAGGCCCCCACCCATGTCTCCCACCACCCCCAGCACTGTGGGGAACCTGCCAGCAGGCCCCCACCCATGTCCAACCCATGTCTCCCACCACCCCCACCCCCCATCCACCAGGGACACCCTCCACCAGGCTCCCACCCATGTCTCCCACCACCCCCAGCACTGTGGGGAACCTGCCAGCAGGCCCCCACCCATGTCCAACCCATGTCTCCCACCACCCCCACCCCCCATCCACCAGGGACACCCTCCACCAGGCCCCCACCCATGTCTCCCACCACCCCCAGCACTGTGGGGAACCTGCCAGCAGGCCCCCACCCATTTCCCCCTGGCCCCAGGTCCTGACGATACACAATCATGGCAGTAATGGCCAGCATACCCAGCACAAACACCCAGGCAAGGATTGCATGCACCCACATAGTGAATGCAATCACATGACACAACCCCAAAGGCAAGTATGCAAAAGAACACATGTCTGTCACACACACATACACAATGGGTGCAAGTGAATGTCAAAACCCATATCATGACATGTAAGAAACCAAAGAGAAAATAACACAAGTGTAAGATAATATAAAAATGTATTAAAAACACAAATCAAGTAAACCAATAAAACTTACAACTATGTGGCAAAGTAAATAAAAGGTCCATGTCCGAGAACAAAAATGATAAACCAAAAAACAAAGGATTAAAAAATAAATATAATTTGTCCAAAGCAAAACCATGTAGTAGGAAATCAAAGAAAAACCATTACGTCATGGTGTAAACAATAAAAAATTTAAAAAATGTATCTCCCAAAATATATCAATATATACAGGAATGTTCCAGGGTCCATGAGCCCAACAGCACAAATGAAACCTAATACTAACTAATAAAATAAATATGTACAAAAAAGTGGCCATTGTCCGAGCGGTCCAAAATAATAAAAATAAATAAAGGAAACCTAGCACTAACTAACTAAAAAACTATATACAAAGGCAGCGGGCTAGTCCTGCGGCTCACTTGGTGATGCTGGCCAGGGCATCCTCGAACTCCATGTCAATGTCCTGGAGGCGGGACTCTGTCCTGGCCCCGAGGTCTCGCAGGGACAACCCCATGTGCTCACCAAAATCCCTGCGAGCCTCCTCGAGGCACTCAGCCCGCCTCAATGCCCGATGCATGGAGATCTCCGCCCTGGCCATGGCGAGCCGCTCCTCTTCTGCCCGCTGCCGCTCCGCACCTATCCGCTGGCCAAACTCCTCCCACACGGAACACACCGCCATGCCAGGGTTGCCCTGCCCTCCGGCCGATGCCTGCCCCTCTGATCTTGATGGCCCTGAGCCATGATGCCTCCCACGTCGAGCCCGCTGCTGCCTCCGACGCCACTGCCTCTGCCAGCACGACGGCATCCAGGCTGATGGTAACCACCGACGCCGTCGTGCACGTGCCCTGCCCGATGATGCCGGCACATCTTCCATCTGCTGGGGTCCACTTGCTGTGTCGTCCACCCCTGCTGGACCTCCGACTCCCAACTGTGGCAGGGATGGGATCCCCACCGAGCTGGCTGCATTGGTCGGGGCAGGTCCACAGGGGGCCATGGTGGCATCTGGGCCGGAAGACGGCAAGGAGAACGACCGGTGGATAGCCTGCACAGAGGAGGAGAGGGCCGTCAGATTGGCCAACACATGCAGGAACCCCCCGAACATGGCCGATCCCAATTGGGCCACGTCGGCACGGTGCACTTCGTGATGACGTGCGTGCTCCTCCCGGGAAGCACGCACGTCATCACGAATCACAGCCGTGCGCATCGCGACCCCAATCAGGACCTGCTCCACGCGGCCAGGGGTTCCCACGGCCGCAGGTGGAGGGGAGTCAGTTGACATGGACATCCCCACTACCTGCGGACGGGCCTGGGACGGGGCATCCCTGCTGGTGCATGGTGGTGCACTCACAGGGTCAGGGACAGCGACATGCACAGGCACCTCCATGGTGACCTGTGCTGCCTCCTGCCCCTGGCCCTGGACTGCACCACTTGCACCAGCAGGGATGCTCCCACCAGGCCCCATGTGTGCACCAGTGTCGGCCTCCTCCTCCTCTGTGCAAACCACCAACCTGGATGGCTCCTCACCGTCTCCCGCCGTAGCAGGCCCCTGTGGGGGCTCACCCACCCCTTCCGCTGCAGCCGTGGGGGCATCCCCGCCGCCTTGCTCCACAGCGCCGTCTCCGCCCTCTTCTTCACTAGCCGCTGCGTAGAGGGAGACAAAGGACACAAGCATCAGGCTACTGTAAAATGGTCCCCTAGACAGGAAGCAATAGCAGATGAGCACCCCTGTCAAAGTACACTTCCATCATGTCCCTCCACAACACATGGGTCAGTCCAGGCAAAACACACACAGTAACAGGCATGGTGCATGCCATGCACATTTCCATGCATGTCCAATTGACTCTTGAAACATTCAATGATATGTGACTCACATGCATCATGGCTCATGCATATCACATGCACACACTTCACCTCAGTCACATCCATCTGGCCCCAAACACAACGAACACAGGCGAAACAAGGGTTAGTTGGGTGCGTCACAGAATCTGTGCATTGTCACACACATGTGTCATGCATCCATGGCATGCACAAGTCACAGACACGCAGGTCAGGCACACAGACATGGCTACCATATATGTACCTGGCATCAGCACCCATCCTTCACCCCCATCCATGTCCAGGTACAGAGACTGGCATGCTCTCATGTCCTAAATCTGCATAGGGCTCCCCATGCCACATTTCAACACATGCAACAACCATGTGGGTCACACATCACTGGTCGCACATGCATTACCATGATTTCCCTGCACACATACATGCATACATGGCCCATGGCACACATACAGGCAAGTATCATAGAACCAGCACACCGCAACATGCCCTGTCTCACACAGTAATGCTTGCACACTTACCGCTCAACTCCAGACGGGCCTCCCTCTCAAGGACCTGGGCGTGGAGCGCTGGGCGTACGCGTTCCAGGACCCTCTTCTGGATGGAACTCATGCGGCCCCGGCCCCCCTCCACGAGGCGCCGGGCCTTCACAAGGGTCCTGGACCTCAAGTCCTCCCAGCGCTTCTTGATCTTCTGGACGTTGCGGGTTGCCACCCCCTCCGCGTTGATGGCAACCACACAGTCGGCCCAGATCCTCTCCCGTCCTTCCTTGCTGGCGCGGGACGATCCAAAGAGGGCATCATACTGCCCCAGGACATGCTCCACCAGGACACCAACTTCGGTGGCAGTGAAGCTGGTGCCCCTCTGCCCCTCTGGCCTGGGGTTGCCACTGGTGCCAGATGTCGAAGTGCCCGACATGGCAACCCCAGAGGCAGGTGTGGGTGGGCAACTGGGTCCTGGGGCTGGGCTGTGGAGCGATGTAATCCCAGTTGGGAGTCTTCAGTTCCAGCAGGGGTGGACACAGCAACTGGACCCCTGCAGATGGCTGATGTGCAGGCACCAAATGGCAGGGCACGGTGGCAGCAGGCAGGCAGGCAGGCAGGCAGCAGCAGATAGCACGTGGGAGGCTGCTCAGGGCACTGGGGGGGCAGTAACTCGGCCTTCTGGGCAGGAGCGTGGTGTTCCGTGTGTTTTCGGGTGGCCAGCTTGATACGGAGTGATTTGGCACGTGAAATTCCTGCACGTCAGCGTGAAATCCGAGGAAAGGGCCTTAGCGCGTAAGTGCATCAGCACGCATACGCGATTCTATTGGACCAGAGTCCCTCACCGCGTAAGCGCGTCTGACGTGATCCGCACGGGCGTTCCCCACTCAGCACGTGATGACGGAGCACACGTGGAAATACTGCACGTCAGAGTGTCATCGCGTGTAATTGGCCAAAAGTGCGCGTACACGCGATTGGCCAATGTACGTGTATTACATCGCGTGTAATTGGCCAAAAGTGCGCGTACACGCGATTGGCCAATGTACGTGTATTACATCGCGTGTAATTGGCCAAAAGTGCGCGTACACGCGATTGGCCAATGTACGTGTATTACATCGCGTGTAATTGGCCAAAAGTGCGCGTACACGCGATTGGCCTATGTACGTGTATTACAGGGGTGCGCGGGCACTTACACACGCAAGTACGTCAGCGCACCTGTATGCCTGCTGCGTGGGAATTTCCACACGCTATTGGAGTGGGAACTAGATTCCAGGGGAGCGAGGGTCACACGCTCGCCTAGAACACGCACAAGGCATTAATTTGCGCACTTATCAATAAACAAGCCAGATGCCAGGATGAACATACCGTTCCTAGCAGCAGTGGCAGTGGGCTACCAAAGGAGGAGGAGGAGGAGAGTCAGGGCCAGAATATTCACACCCAGAACCAGCCTATTCGGGATGCCTGATGACCAGGTGTATGGGAGGTACAGGTTTCCAGCACACATCATACTGGACCTGGTCAGTGAGTGGGAGGATGACCTCACATCACCCACCCTGTGCTCCCAAGCACTCAGCCCCCTGCAGAAGGTCCTGAATGTACTGCACTTCTTGGCCACTGGATCCTTTCAGCGGACAAGTGCCATAGTGGGTGGTGTGTCACAGGCCACGCAGTCACGCTGCCTACACCAGGTCTTGAACATCATCACTGCACGGCCATCAGTCCGCAGGCACATATATCTCCCCAGGACTCATGCAGAAAGGCGGACGTGCATCCAGGAATTCTATGGTGTGGCTCAATTCCCCAAAGTGCTTGGTGCAATTGACTGCACACATGTGGCTCTACGTCCACCCAGGGCAACAGAGCACATCTATAGAAACCGCAAGCACTGGCATTCCATCAACGTGCAAGTTGTATGCAATGCCAAGGGAATAATCACATCAGTATATGCCAACTATCCCGGGTCCACCCACGACAGCTTCATCTACAGAATGTCTACACTATGCCGGGACCTGGAGGCTGGCCAGCATGGAGATACATGGCTGCTTGGTGAGCATGAATGCCACTGCACATGCATGCATGTCAGATACTGGGTCATGACACAACACCACTAATGATACCCATCACCACCTCCGCAGGGGACAGTGCCTACCCTATCAGCCCCCACATGATGACCCCAATCCGGAACCCCACCACGCCACCCGAGGTAAGGTACAACACAGCCCACATTGCAACACGGGGCATAGTGGAGCGCACATTCGGAGTGCTGAAGTCACGCTTTCGCTCCCTTGACCGTTCTGGCGGGCAGCTGTTATATGCTCCCCGAATAGTGTGCAGGATCATAGTGGCAGCATGTGTCCTGCACAACGTTGCAACACGCCGGGGCCTACCCGTGGACATGGTGGTGCCCCCACATCCACAACCACATGCACGCCCGCTGCTCATGGGAGGGGAAAGGGCACGGGGGGTGGCAGCCCGTACGCAACTGGTGGCCAACTTCTTCACCTAGGAATCACAGTGCTGGCTAGTGCACACTGCTCTGGCACATACCATCTGACAATCAATGATGACACTACCTGACAATGTCACAAAATTACTCGACAATAAACTGTCAGATACACATCAGCCTGAGATTGTTAACATGGAAGTGTCACTATGTGTGCACCCCTACCTACACATACACCAGCAATGCATCACAACGAGAAGACACAACTCCATCAATCAAATATGCATTGCCACAGGCGATTCACTACATGACAACATTGCCATGTCACCCATTCCCTTCACAGTCCCGCCACTGAGGACACCATGTCATGGTATGTGAGAGCAAACAAACTGGCCATCACAACATGACACCGGTGTCACAAATAGCAGTGCCCCAAATGGAACATAGCCGCACTTGAACAGCTAACCGCGCTGGAGCCACTACTACACACCTGTGTAAGAGTAATTTCAATCAAATTACACACCAACCCACCCTGAAGCCCACCCAAACAAGACACAATGCATGTAATCAATGGTAGTATCATTACCTGATTCTGCTGGTATGTCCTCACCGTCCAGATGTACAGTGATGGCGCCACGCAAAAGTGTCAGTGCACATCTACCGACATGTAGTCTGACTCCAGAGAGTATGCCCGTGTGAAGAACTGTGTGAAATACCTGCAAAACATGAGCAACATATGTAAGTAGAGGCACATATCAAACCATCATGCATAGTTAGGTGCAACAACAATGTACACTATGAATGTCTACACAGTATTGACTATGGACTGGCCAACAGCTCATGGGAGTCCAATGTCACCGTGTAATTTGCTGTCACTTGGGCACACCCTTTGCAAGCCCATGGAAACGGAAGCAGGAGGGGTGTGGATGTCTGCTACCCAAGCATCTAAACCAAACTCAGGACAAGCCTGCATGTGCCCAGCCACAATACAGTGTATGCCCAGGTACCCACACAAGGCAACACTCTTGGAAAAGAAAAAAGAAAATTGAGAAAAAATGGCCATGAAAGGGCCGGCGGGGGGGGGGGGGGGGCACCTATGAGGTCCGAGGACAGGATGCATGCCACAATCCACCTGTGTGGATCATGGGAAACTAAAACACCCCATAGGCTCGTGGCCCACACGGCTACTCTGTTGTGGGAGATGAGTCGCTATCGCTCTGGCCAGACCCTGCAGCTGACTCAGGAGGTGGGGGAGCTGCCTCAGAAGATGGTGTGACAATGGGAGGCAGCCCACGCAAAGCACGAGTTTGCTCCTCCATGGCTGCAAGCAGGCGGGTCTGGTAGTTCTGGTTCTGGGTTATAATCATGCGGAGGTCCCCATGCAGTAACTCCCGGGATGACCTGACCTCCGCACGAGTTGCCTGCATCTCGGCCGAGAGCGTCCGTGTCAGACGCTCCAGCTGCTCCTCTGTCCTTCTATGGGATGAAGCCTCAAGCTCTAACAGGGTCGACCTGAGGTGACGGAATTCTTCCCTCAGGCCTTCCCTGTGGCGCTGGGACTCCATGGAAAGTGATTCCCGCAGAGTCGCCAGTGCCGCCCGCCTGTCCTTGTTGGACGCCAACATATCCTCCCTGTGTGTCTGGCTGATGGACTCTGTAGCCTGCTCCAGTCGCTCCATCAGCCTTTCTGGGGGGACAATGGAAGTGGCCACCCTATCCATGGCCTGTGCAATCATCTCGGATGATGCTGCCTGTTGGTTGGCCATACCGTAGATGGATTGCTCCCAAGCGGTATTGCCAGGTGGCATACGGCCACCACGTTGACGGGCACCACACCTGCCTGGGGCAAGGCGGACTGCGCCTTGCTGTGCCGGCAAGGCCTCAGGCTGCAGGACTGCATTCCCTCTCTGATCTGCAGCCCCAGGAACAGGATCAGAGATTGTGTGGTGTGGCCCTGCATCCGTAACCACCGGAGGCTGAGCTGCCGACACTGACATCCCCATTGAGGGCAATGGCCCGGCTGCAGGTGGGTCGGACAGAGGAGATTCTCTCCCAAGAACACTCACCTGCGACTGCACATAGGTGTCATCCTCCGAGTCTACACCTGAATACTGCTCGGGGGAGGAACCCCCAGAGACACCCCTCGACAGCACGACCTGCAGCACTTGTGGGTTTTCACCCACAAACACACCACGTCCCTCACTTGTGGAAGGTCGGCCCGGGTTGCCCTCCTGGGACGGCTCAACCACCACATCCCCAGCATCAACAAGTGCTTCGTCCCCTGCAAAGACATGAAAGAGAAAAATGGAAACAGGCATTAGCACCATGGCATGCAACAAGGGCTGATGAACAACAGAGGCAGTAGTTCTACGACACATGTCCCACATGACTGGGAGACCTCCTATGCATTCACCATCACTGGGTCTGTAGGGGAGGCTCAGGGCATACAATGTACAGATTGGAGAGCAACGCCTGCTCACCATGCTGCCTAGCACTGCCATCACACATTGGCCGGTGATTGCCATGTCAAAGGCACATGCCATCACACACATGGCATGTGACATAGCCACCAAGTGAAGAGGGAGAGGAGGGCAACTTTTTTGGATTTCTACCACTCTGGTCCTGACATTGCATCATCACATCAATAAGTTGACATGTTGTACATGGATCTGCTAGTCCAAATTGGCCACGATGCACAGTGCCTTGTCTACATCAACAAAATGCAGTAAACAATGAGATTCCACCTCCCCATCACCTGTAAAGGAATCATATAGCATTCGTGAAGCACCGGTCCAGAAATGTATGAAGGTACAGCGGAGCACTGAGGGGTGGTGGGGCAGTAGGGGATGCCAGTCAACAATCCTACTGGTGCTGGTGTCATTCATGTCACGCAAGTGCAGGGGTGGGTGGCACAATGATGTGCAAGGGGAAGTGGCGGCTCGAAGTGCTGTACAAGGTAAGTAGGACTTAACGTCAAGGGCAGATGGTGCTAGGCGCAGACAAGTGCTGGGGGGGGTGGCCTATAGGGGTACAGAGACAATCATGCAGTGCTGTGGGCTCGGAGGGGACAGGGGAGGTACACACTGCATCTGGCTCGGCAAGGTCCTTGCAGATTTCTATCTGTCCTGCAGAGTTGTCACATGCCGCAGATATGTGCCCTTGGATTGGGGATCTCATCTTGGTGAAAAGGGTGAGGCGCTATTGCCTTTGGAGCATGTGGCAGGCCAGTTTGCCAGAGGATGAGCATGATGCAGGACATTCCCTCTCTGCCACCCGGCACCTGTGGTCTGGGTTCACATGATCCGAGTCATGCCAGGACTCTGCATTGGCATGGGGCTTCAGACAGGTGGTCATGACCGTGGCAAAGACATCCAGTGTACCTGACATAGAGTGGAGCATGGAGTGGGCCCTGTCAGGATGGGAGTGAGCCTAAGGGGGAGCTGGATGGGGGGGAGATTTTGGCAGCATGAGCCTCGACTGACACACACTTCATGGGTTGGAATACCAAGAAGGTGTGTGACAGTGGTGAGGGTGGCTTTGCCTCTGGTGTGGTGAGGGTGAGCTGGGAGGAGAGGAGAATGTGATCACTCCAGGAGAGAGGAGTGCAGAGATGGACGGAGAGGGGAAAGTCAGATGAGATCAGAGCATCAAGAGTGTGCCCTGCAGAATGAGTAGGGACAGACGGGAGTCTAGAGGGTGAGAGGGAGTTGCTGAGGTCACAGAAAGGTCACGTGGGGGGGTCAACAAGCATGCAGGTGGATGCGTACAGCAACAAGGAAGAGGATTTCTGTGTCTGGGGACATGAGTGAGGAGGAGAGGTGAGGACACTCAGAAAGGAAGTAGTACATTTGACCAGTTTTCCCAGACACAGTACGCACAGTTTGTGAATGTCAAGGTGTGGTAGAGAGAGACGTCACACAAGCCATTCCAGAGTGGAGTAGGTCTAAGTAGGAGTGACAGTGGCAGGAATACCCTCAGGGAAGCCAAGGGCACACACCCCCTGCACAGTAGTGGCGGGCAAAGGAGAGGGTCTCCTGAACATCAGGTAGGAGTGTGTGAAGGATGCAGACAGAGCTGGCCGTCAGACATGTTTCCATGAGACCAAGGATGTCAAGGTGCATAACCTCATGTAAGTGACAGATATCGGAGGAATGCCTGATGCAGCCGCAGTGAAAGGAGTGTAATTGTGGAGGAGGTTGACAGCCTTGTAGGACTTACGGGGAGTGCTAGAGATCAGAGGTGCAGCATGTGTAGGAGTTGGAGTGGGAGGCGGAGAAGGATCATGGGAGGGTGCAGGGAGGCAGTGCAGGATTGATGAGGAGAGAGGAGGGGGGACAGCAGGAGAGGTAAGGAAGTTGATGAGATGTGGCTAGCATTTCTCAAGGAGAATGAGGTTGGCCTAAGGGCCTTGGACTGAGATGCTCCCATTACCATGCACGTCAATTGTGGCCTCTGAGGATTGGAAGGAGGCCAGGAGTACACCCCAACGGGTCCCACCATTGATGGTGGAAGAGGAGCAAGGAGAGAGGACAGGGACCATGTGAAGGGTCTATGGGACAGGCAAAGGCATGTATGAGCAGATGTCAGTGAGAGTTGGCTTTGAGTAGGCTCAGATGCACTTGTCAGCAATAGGGTGGGTCGCATTGGAGGGCAGGGTGCCCTCATTTGACTGTTAGCAAGCAGGTGTCGTGAGTAGGGCACGATGGTCTGAACTGTA
Organism: Ambystoma mexicanum; assembly: GCF_040938575.1. Classification (NCBI taxonomy): domain Eukaryota; kingdom Metazoa; phylum Chordata; class Amphibia; order Caudata; family Ambystomatidae; genus Ambystoma; species Ambystoma mexicanum. Next base: position 204,894,975 of record NC_090923.1, on the reverse strand, counting down.
GAAGTCAGGGAAGATAGACCATGAAGAGCAGCATGGAGTGTGAGGGAATGGGGCTCGAAACCAGACGGTACCAAAGCACACAGGTAGGAGGTGGATGTCAAGGCAACATCCACAGTATGACAGCATGTTGTTTGGCATTTATATACAGAGGACGCATTAGCATGTGGTATCATTGCATGTCAGGCATGTGAAGATGAAACTTGATTGGCTGGGGGAAAGTATAGGAATGGTATGTAAGACATCAGATGAATAGACAGGGGAGTATGAGCAACAATGTAGTGACAAAATGACAATTCAAGGGCAACTTCCATGGTGTAGGGCCATATGTGCACTGTTGCCAGTTGGGATAGTGCTGTGGGCAGATGGTGTTGCACTGAACATACTGGATTAGGCACATGGGTGCCACTATCTACTCTGCCACACACCCCCTTGACAGGCACCCAACATGGATGCTTCACACACACACCATGCACATGGATAATACACACATGCATGTGCACTCACCGGATGATGCCTCATAATCAGGGAGATCTCCCACACCTTGGAGTTGTCCCTCGGTGACGTAGGATCCAGCTACGGACTCGTGTGGTGTGAGTTCTATTTCCTGTGCTGGGGACCCACCTCCAGTCACCAAGGTTGCGGCATGACTTGAGGCCAGCTTATCCTTTGCCCTGCGCTTAAGGTCATTCCAGCGCTTCTGGCAATCACTAGCTGTGCGCCTCACTACTCCAAGGGCACTTATTCTGTCAGCAATGGTCTGCCAGTGTGCCTGGCGTCTGGCATGTGTGGTCTTGGACCCTGCAACGATGACCATTTCCCTATCATGATCTGACACATACTGAACAAGTGCATTCAGTTCGGCGTCTGTGAAGCTTGGCTTCCTTGATGGGCCGGACTGTGCAGCCGTGCCTGGGGAATCAGCCTGTGCCGGACGTGCACTCTTCCTCTTGCGCTTGGAAGGGGGTAGGGATTCATAGTGTCCTACGCCGCTGTGGACCCTAGGGGCAGGAGCCGTGGTGGACTCAGTACTGGGTGTGTGGGATTGCACACTCAGCATGGGAGTAGGTGCAGGCATTGGGGGTAGTGGGATGGGGTCAGGCCTGATCTGAGGTGCATGAACTAGGACCGACACAGTCTTGGCAGGGTGTATGAGAGGTGGGGTGGATGTAGCCACACCCTGGATACGGGGGCCAGCAGATGACCTATCTGGCATAGATGCGCGTGCCCTGATGACACCAATGTGCACCGGTGCATGTGCAGTGGACCTGCTGACCTGGATGTCAGCGATGGGATCACCCTCGGACAGGTCTGCTGCCACAATGGGCTGGTCCAACAAGGGCTGATCAGGGTTGGTATCAGCCACATGACCCTCAACTGGGGGGGGGGGGGGGCATGGGTGTCCCTGACTGGTCCTCCAGACTGGGGGGGACAGGGGCACCCTGCAAGTCACAACCACGTCCCCTAGTGGATCCTCCACGGCCACCACGTGTGGCTCGGCCACCTTTGCCACCCTTACGGCTTGCACGCCTCCCAACCATGGCACTGATGTTATTGTGCGTATGGGAGTCGGTGTGCACAATTGTCCTGGGCAATTGGGTGTCAAAGGGGTTGGGTACCAGATGGTATTCGTACCCTAGTGCAGTGGCAAGGCTATATGACACCCCTGGGGAAAGATGACGGGTCACGCAATGCACAGGCACCCCAGAAAAGTTAAGGAACGTGCACAATACCCCTCCTAGACCACGTGTGCTGATGGAGAACCCTGCACTACGCTGTGGCATCCAGTAACACAATGAACGTATGCGTGTCACACGCAGCCTAGAATGACCTCTGAAGGGGTAGGCTACACACGGGGCAAGCACAGAAGTTAGATACGTGCGTGACTCACCGTCTGCCAGGTAGAAGAGCGTGAAAAATGAGCGCGTTTGGTTGGCAACACCCCCGCCAAAAGAAGATGTGTACGCTGTCTGAGGAGACAGGACAACAGTAGAAGGGGACACTGTTTGAGGGAACAGGTAAACCAGTACAAGAGGAAAAAGAGAAAAAGCTGTCAGAGGTAACAGGGAGTACGAACTGGAAACGCCGTGAAGTAAATCGCGTGTGAAACGACAAGAAGTACAGAATTCACCCACTCGCTCTCCACGAAAAGCACGTACAAGGAAATGGTGTTCAACACTACCTTATATACAGGCCCACACGTACAGCGTCACTTACGGCGTGTACGTGCTTGGCCCATGTTCACCAATCACACGCTTTGTCACTTCTGCGTGTGGATCCTTTTTCACCAATCACACGCTTTGACACTCCTGCGTGTAGCTCACTTTTCACCAATCACACGCTTTGTCACTCCTGCGTGTAGATCAATTTTCACCAATCACACGCTTTGTCACTCCTGCGTGTAGATCCATTTTCACCAATCACACGCTTTGACACTGCACGTGCAGGTAACTATAGACGCACATATGCTGGTGACGGGTTTTCGCGCGATTCGCTGAGTGTGGGGTTTTCACGTGCTAAATCACTCCCTATCAGGCTGTCCACGCGTCCAAACACGAAAGACCACGCTCCTGGCCAGGAGGCCGAATTACAGTCCCCCACAGCCCTGAGCACGCTCCCACCTGCCATCTGCTGCTGCCTGACTGCCTGCTGGCCACGTGCCCCACAGTGCTGGTGGGTGGGGGTGGTGGGAGACATGGGTGGGGGCCTGGTGGAGGGTGCCCCTGGTGGATGGGGGGTGGGGGTGGTGGGAGACATGGGTGGGGGCCTGATGGCAGGTGCCCCTGCACTGCTGGGGGGTGGGGGTGGTGGGAGACATGGGTGGGGGCCTGGTGGAGGGTGCCCCTGGTGGATGGGGGGTGGGGGTGGTGGGAGACATGGGTGGGGGCCTGATGGCAGGTGCCCCTGCACTGCTGGGGGGTGGGGGTGGTGGGAGACATGGGTGGGGGCCTGGTGGAGGGTGCCCCTGGTGGATGGGGGTGCAGGGGGACATGATCAGGTGTGCAGGGTAGTCCCCTGTTTTGTGGGCTGCCTGCAGGGGCCGTGGAGGGTGTACAGGGTACACCTGTGAGGGCCCACCCAGCCTATTCGCGTGTGATAATTCCCACGCACCCCTGTGATACACGTACCCTGGCCAATCGCGTGTTCTACTTCACGCGTACCCCTGTAATACACGTTCCCTGGCCAATCGCGTGTTGAACTTCCCGCTACCCCTGTAATACACGCACCCTGGCTGTTCGCGTGTGATAATTCCCGCGTACCCCTGTGATACACGTTCCCTGGCCTATCGCGTGTTCTACTTCACGCGTACCCCTGTAATACACGTTCCCTGGCCAATCGCGTGTTGAACTTCCCGCTACCCCTGTTATACACGCACCCTGGCTGTTCGCGTGTGATAATTCCCGCGTACCCCTGTAATACACGTTCCCTGGCCTATCGCGTGTTCTACTTCACGCGTACCCCTGTAATACACGTACCCTGGCCAATCGCGTGTTGAACTTCCCGCTACCCCTGTAATACACGCACCCTGGCTGTTCGCGTGTGATGATTCCCGCGTACCCCTGTAATACACGTTCCCTGGCCTATCGCGTGTTCTACTTCACGCGTACCCCTGTAATACACGTTCCCTGGCTAATCGCGTGTTGAACTTCCCGCGTACCCCTGTAATACACGTACCCTGGCTAATCGCATGTTAAACTTCCCGCATACCCCTGTAATACACGTACCCTGGCTAATCGCGTGTATAACTTCACGCGTACCCCTGATATGCACGTTACCCGCTTTGCGTTCCTTGTTTGGCAGCCCTGTAAACTGGTCCAGGGTTAGCGCAGCCCTTTGCGATGATTTAGCGATTTTGATGGCTTTTCCTTGCGCGAGGGCGTTCTTGGGGGCGTTACTGGCGCTGCTGCAGGGTCGCTGCGATACTCTGCGCCACGGCTGGTTTGGGAGCCTAAAATCCATGAATACGCTGTGCGCCGGATTCGGTTTTGGCGCACGCGGCTGGCGCAGACTATCGCACGCGCACGCTGTGCGCCAGCCGCGTGCGCTACTTGTGCGCTGAATTCTATGAATTACCCTGATAACCTCTTCACTTACACGGCCACATGGGTTTTATCTAGTGCGGTGGTTGTGGCCGAGATGTGTACTTTTGGGTGCATGTTGCAGGCTGTATGCCATACACCCAAGCATGCACCCAAAAGGAAACTTGTAAGCACTGGAGTTAAAAGCCACTTCACAACAATATATTGAAATGTATGGACATACACCTAAGATTTTAGGCCCTGCCCACAAACAGTGCAGCATTTCAGAGCTACAGAGACACCCCTAGTATTCAACATCAGTCAGGTGGCTGTGGGGAGGGTCTGCAGTTATGAGTGCATGGCCGCAGGCCATGCACCCAACAGCACAGTTATATGTAGTGTACTTACAAGGCACAATGGGTGTGATATGGTGTGGTAGTGCATCACTCAGGTGGCTGTGGGGAGGGGCTGCAATCATGGGTGGATGGCCAAAGGCCATGCCCCCAAAAGCATATTTGTACGTAGTGTAGTTATATGCCACAATGGATGTCCTATGGTGTGGAAGTAGTGGCCAGGATGCAGAGTATTTGAACAAATAAGCACTGCAGTTGTAAGCAACTATGCATTTTATATACTGTATTCCCATACATTGATAATTCTATGGCCTCAAACTCACGTCTGTAGCCTGTGGCTACAAACTACTGCACCATATCACAGCTATTGGTACACTTGTACTATGCAACATCATTAAGATGGTTGTGGGGAAGCCGTAGCATTTTGGGAGCATGCCCAAAAGCCATGCTCCCAAAACCAACTTTGTACATAGTGCAATGACAAGGCACAATGGTTCCGATATGCTCTGGTGTTTCTGGCCAGGATCCAGAGTCTTGACTGCATGCCCAAAGGCCAGGCACCCAAGACTGAAGTCATAAGCAGTGGAGATATAAGTGAATATGGGTGTGGTGTAATGCTCTAGTTGCGTGCACGCCCTAGTGTCTTGGCTGTATGGCTGCAGACGATGGTCCCAAAAGTTAATTTATAAGTAGCTTATTTACAAGGACCATGGTTTTGATATGCAGCGATGGTTGTGGCTAGGAACTATACTCTTCTTGGTCGTAAGGTGTAGGTGGTAGGTTACACACCGAAGATGCAAGGGCTAGCCTACAGCCACTGCAGCATATTACTACCATAGATTAGACGTGTAGATTTGCATGTGTAGAAAATGACTGCCAATATACTTACTCCTTACTTTGTTCAGAATCCACATATATTTTTAAAATGCCTTTCATACTTGGCGGAAGTATCCCTTTTTGTAATTTCTGTAAGTCTTTGCATTTTAAGAAAACTTACTACATTGCATAATAGACTGTTTACCTTTTTTTTACCCTCATATTTAGTTTACAAACCAGTGTACTGTGCATTCTGCTCAGTTTCTGTGTTTGCTTTTCTAATCCTTGGGTCTGGGGAAAAAAAATCCTTGTCGGATAAAAAAAAAAACTTCATTTTCTATGGTATTAACTACTTCCTTGTTTCCTTTGAGTGTTTCCTTCAACTTTCTGATTAATGTTATGTTTGTTGCGTTCCTGCTGATTTTTAACAACAGTTAGATACCTGAAGGCATATTCTAACTGTGCATTTGTACCTACAGATCTGTGATATTCACTTATTTGTGTCATTGTTATATCCTGTTTCCTTCATCTTTCTGATTAATGTTATGTTTGTTGTCTTCCTGCTGATTTTTAACAACAGTTAGATACCTGAAGGCATATTCTAACTGTGCATTTGTTCCTACTGCTCTGTGATATTCATTTATTTGTGTCGTTGTTATATCCTCTTGGGCAGTTAGATACCTGTTGGCCTATTCTAACTGTTTGTAGTCTTTCACATCATTTTTTGGCAATCTTGAAGTACACATTATTTATTACATTTTAGCTTTAAGACGATTAGATACGCATTTGTAAGATTAGCTGGCAATCTCTGCTTTAGAGTAATGGTGTTATCATTACCTTCGAACCATTCACATTTCTTTTTAATGTATGCAGTGTGGTGACCTGTATTGGTTGTAGCTCCTGCATGGTAGATTATACCTATTGTTGTAAAGGTTTTCTTTCCAAGTGACACTTTACCGTGTGTGAATCCAGTCAGTTTGCAGTTGTTTTTGGTACCATCTGCATTATAATGTAGAAGCATAAGTATTATGTAGGCACTATGTGATTGTATCAGTAAGGTGGAGAGATTGTCTGAATTGCAAATAGTACATAATCTGCCATGGTTTGCATTCTGTACAATGAAATGGAATGCTTTCACAATTTGGTATGGAAACATACACACATCGCTCATTTGGGATTTCTTCCTGTATCACATTGCTACAGAGAGTGCATGTATGTTTCCACATGTACGAAATCTGGAAGAATTCATTTACAGGTATGCTTTTGTTTGCCAATACTAATAGTAAGTACATTAGAAATTCTTGTGGATCTTCTTGTGAGTTCATAGTGAATCTCACCATTCCAGCAGAGTCGTCCAATTCTTGCCTTATTCCATGAACACTGTATGTGTTGTTAGGATTGCTTGTTGCATTTCTATGAAGCACTAACATTTGCAAACACAATTGGTCTGTACTGTGCAAGTAAATATTGTTAACAATTGTGGCAATTGAAATAGAATATTCATTGCTACATTTGCATAGCAACTTACCGCACTTTCATTTGCAAATTTGAATGAACCAGCTAGTTCTGTATCTGAGTGCATTTTTTGGATTTTCTGTTCCTTCTTTGACGACATCCCTGGTTTACATTCCCTAATAGGTTCTTGTTTGTTTGTGGTAATTGATGAAACTTTAGCTTATTTTCTTTTCTTTGAGGAATTTGCTGTTGGGTTCTGTTGCATTTCTGTTTCATTTAGTTTTATTTTACCACGTTTTACTTTATCTGGAACAGGATACTGTTTCAGATGAGGGGTGTACAGTGAACACAGTCTATTGCATTCTAGAATGCAAGGAATATCAGCTTTGACTTTACTTACATCAAAGTTCATTAGCAATAGACCGTCACGTGTACGTAAGCGTGATAATGCTACGTAGCTCATGCCTTCCTTAAAGACTGTGTTTCCTATATCTATCAATGCTTTGTCTAGGGTAAGACCTTGGGATTTATGAATGGTAACTGCATATGCAAGAGTTAGAGAAAATTGCTCTCTACATACATACATGTCTTTGAAGAGAAGGAATCAAGCAATTGCGCGCCCTATCCTTGTCACTTCTGACAACTGTACCCAGTGCTCCATTAACTAGCCCTTGCTCAACATCAAGGTTATGTTTAAGCATTACTCTACAATTTAAGGATAATTTTAATATTTTTTTCCAACCCAGCTGTGTTGGAGATTGAATTTTCTAAACTATTTAGTCTTGTTGTGGCTTCCTCACATATGGGTACTGTCATACGATGTACGTCTAGTTTGTCTGTGGTGCTAATTTCCATTATTGGTTGCATTTCTTTATTTAACATTGTTTCATTGAATTTGAAACAGCTTGCACGAGTTGGCATTAAGGCCATACAGTTGACATTTTTGTGCGCTATTTGTTCCATAACATCAGTTGCACATGCATTATCGCCATAAAGTGCATGAATGTGCCGGTTTTTCAATACAACTTGTGCTTCTTGCAATAGTACACCAACTCTAATACTTTTTAAGATGTTGGCATAAGTGAGATCTGCAGATTGCTGCATGTTCTCAGTTAATTCTCTGTATTGGAAATGTTGCCAAAGGTTGACATTACCTATGCTACCAACAGTTTTCCGGCAGAGTTTGTGGCCTAAGGTTTTAAAAATAGGTTCACCTTTCACTGGTGTCAATTGTAGAAGATCTCCGAACATGATAATGTGTTTCCCTGCAAAGAGGTGTTCATTGTTACTTTTAAGTACTTCTTGCAATCTGAGGTGAATCAAAGCCAACATTAGGTTGGAGACCATGCTCACTTCATCTATTAGTAGCATTTTCATTTGTTTCAATACTCTGCGTAATTCCATTGCAGCTTCTGCAGAAAGTTTGTAATAGTCTAATTTATTTTCATGCTCTACTGGAAGCAGTAGTAATTGGTGTAAAGTGACACCGCCTATGTTGTATGCAGCTAAACCTGTGGGGGCCATTGCAACAGCTGACAGTTTGTTGTTTCTCAACTGTTGAAGGAACTTGCTAATGATTTTGATTAAGAATGTTTTCCCTGATCCAGCTTCACACTCACGTACAGCAGTATAGGTTTGTAATTTTGGCAGGTACATTCTTTTTTTTTGTGTTGTACATCATGTACAATTTGTTTTGTTACGTCTTCAAAAATGGTGCGCTGATCTTTGTTAAGTTTTGCTTGTTTTACAGTTAAGTCTTCTGTATCTTCTTGATACTGATACTTGGTGTTTTCTACTTCTGTCATAGCTACTTCAGCCTCATTTGCTATTAGTGGTTGTCCTAGTGGTTCTTGACTTCCTGTTACAGAAGGTTGACTACTGTCAGAATAATCTTTATCTAGTTGGGCCTGAATTTCTTCTTCCTGTTGCTGCTCATTGTGTAACATCGTTTTATACTGCATAAAGTTAACATCAGTGATAGTGCTTTCATTTGCTTTGAAAGAATCTTCATAGCACTCATAATTATCTAGTATGTCTTCCTCTTTTCTCCATGGTTTGAAATGTTGCATCAGAGACATGTAATATAGTTCTTTCTGTTGAGGAGTTTTTACTGCCAATTTCACATGATTAATTAAGCTTTGTTTGTTAAGTTTCACTAAGCTCCCTTCACAATCGGCCACTCTATATCACTGTTTGCTTTCATCGGGTTTTACATTATTTTTGTATGCAAAGTTTTGAGCTATGTGGTATAGACACATGATTTCCAGAGTGGTACTCCTGTTCGGATAATATGTGTCCAGTAAATTGTTTTTTAGAATGTCTTGGCTGTTGGGATCATTTCTGGAAATTGTTTCTATGTCCTCATATGATTTCAGCACTCTTTTTCTAGATTTTGCAGGACCAAGGCTTAGCCATACTATGTTATCTGATTTTCCATACAAAGCAGTACCGGTTAAACGATCTGCTGCTTCATAGGTGCCACATTCTCTATGAGAGAGCATTTTTATGCCTAGGCTGTACAATTTCTGTATTAATGTTTTGTCTGATGCTAGGTCATCCCAGAGGTCTTTAAGCTTGGTTTTTTCTGCTTTTGTTAAGTAGGCTGTAACATATCGTGCAACAGCAGTTGAATTGTCTGCAATGTACTGCACATCTATGTTTGCATTCCATAAAAGGGCAATGATTGCATTGTAATCATTGATATATATTGATTCTTCCCTTCTTTTTATGTGATACGTGTTCTTAGGTGATTTAACTTTAACACTATGTCGAACTGAAGACATGAAGTTGTTTACTTCATCTGTTTCTGGCACTGGTTTAGGGAAACCAAAGCGGCATTTGGTGTAGTATTTACCTTTGTTTTTGTATTTGCGGCGACAATATTTGCCCCATTTGTGTCTTTGAAATTGTAAAATCTGCCCATGCAGCTCACTATGGGCCTCATTCCGAGTACGGCGCTAACCAATGGCGCTATTAACACCTTGGTTGACGCCGTACCCGGACCATCAGTGCCTTGGTGGATGGCGGAATTACTGCCCCATTCCAAGGTTGGCGGGGCGGTAATTCCCCATTCACCAAGGCTCTTCCCCATTCCCAAATGAGCCCCCATAGGGCTCAATGGGAATGGGGAAGATGCAAATAACGGTGACCGTTCATTACGGTCACCGTTATTGGCGTGGAGGCCCCTTTGCGCCCTCGACTTTAACACCTGCTCAAAGCAGGCGTTAAGGGCGAGGGCGCAAAGGGAACTCGGAGTATGGTGGTAAGGGATTACCGCCACCGGTCTCGTTACGGGTGGCCGCCATACTCGGAATGAGGCCCAATGTGTCTGTTTTGAAGGGATTTCACAAGTGACATATTTTTGGATAAACTGCAAAACAGTGCTATCATTGACATGACCAGATTTCGGTGCACCTTTGATCATGTGAATATGTGGTGCTCCTCTCGCTTGATATTCTTTTCTCCAAAAGAAGTGTTGCACTTCTCCAAGGGGAGGAACAGTTTCATTACAAATAAAGTATAGCATGGCAATGAAACGATGATGGAAATATCTTGACACATTAACTGGATCTAGAGAGCAAAGTTCTCCAGGTTTTAATATATCGATGTTGTTTTTGTTGCTGTTTGCTATGCATAGGAACTCATGTAAATCTCCCCATGCATATTCTGCACAACTTAGCGTAACAAACCAAGTCGGTGGTCCAAGGTTTCTGATCATACAATGTATGTCTCCGTGTCATCAGAACCAGTATTCCTTTGTACCATGCATGTTTGAAAATACATTTGTTATACTTGATTGTAAAACCTCATCTTTTTCCTGTACTTTTTGTATTAACTGCATAGCTGACATATTTTGAAAGTGGGTTCCAGATTTCTGTAACATAGCATTGCTAATTCACTTTCATAGAATAGGTGGAATATGTATTCCACATTTTGTCTAAATCTGGGATCTTGCGAATGCATTTGTAATGAGCGTTATTCTGATGCCCCAATCTGAGTGTGTCTATCATCGTATCTTCCACCTTTGCCAGTAGCAAATAGCAGTGGAAAAGCATGTGCTACTATACTTTTTTCCTTTTCCCATATACTCTTTGGTGACCCTTTGGTTTGTCGCATTTGGTAAGTTTCTAGTGCATCATCTATGCTTTCATTGGAATGCAATGGTTGAATTGTGTAATGGTCCAAAAGAGTGGATACTGTAGCAGGATGCAGAAGTTCGAATTGTCCAGTTTCTGATGGCTCTTGAATTATTTCAGTTGTTTCCCTTAAGCTTTCATCAATATTTATTTCCTTGTAGTATTCTTTATTGTCTTTTAGATATAGCAATGTTTGTCCAACTTTATGTAGGTCCACCAGTTGTTGCCAAATTCGTTTGTCCTTTGTTGGTATACCATTTACCAAGACTATTAAAGAATGTTCTATTGAACGTTGTACTCCTAGAGTGTGTACATTTTCCGTTAGATCTAATGGCAAATAAACTACTTTGCCACAAATGCCTTTCACCAATTCAGAGGAAGGTAATTTTGCTGTTTTTGGATGAATGCGTATAATTGCTTGAAATTGGTGAACTGTTTGAATTATTATGCTCTCATACAAATTGAGTTGTTGCAGAATTTTTGGTAGTGGGAACAATTCCAAATTATTTGTAATAGCACGTGAAGGAGTGTGGTTGTTGTCTAATTTTGTAGTACAGTAATTGCAACATATTAGGCGTTCAGTTAGTTCATACTTGTTTTCTGCTAAAAGGTAGAGAGCTAATTCAAACCATTTAGAATCTTCATTGTCTTCTATTTTGTATGCTATATCTACATTTTTTGTGTTCCTTTTGTAAAACGTTCTGCAGCAACACACACACACATGGTTTGGTACTTTAGCCGATGACCTTTTAAATTTTACTATTTCTTTTCTGTATGTGTGTAATAGAAGGTTGCTATGTGCAGAATTGTTGCTACTATGTTCTAAAACTATTGCATTGTGTAAGTGGCATTCACTTCCAAAATACTTTCTCTGAATACAGTAAATTTCTTCTTATAAGTATTTGTATGTACCATGCAGAACAGTGTTATTTAAATTGCCTAATTCTAAAGCTGGACTTTTTGCATAGTATATTTTATACACTAGATTTCTTACTTTTGAATGATGTATTGATATCGTTTTGATATCATGGAAGGCGCTTTAGCAAAATGGCCCAGAAATGCAGGCTAATGAATGTCCATGTAGTTCTGTGTATTTGCGCACTGGACAAATATAGATATTTTGCAGCACTTTCATTTTACTTTTGTCTTTACCTTTTACATACTGATTGAGGAACTGACGTAAAGATTTGAAAGCTTTGTTTGCAATGACACACATTGATGTGCACAGCCATTTGTATTCTGGACGGTGTGGTTCTGCTGAATCGATACTTTTGTAAGCAGTGTTTCTTGTTCCATGATGGTAGTATTGCTTTTCTCATACCCTCGTCCACTGCTATGGATGGCAATTGTGTTTGTTTGATTTTGTTTGTATGCTTCTTCATTAAAATATGGTCCTGTGGTTGTTGTGTGACTCCATTCACCACCACAAACATTTAAGAAATTGTTTTTGTTCACATTCCGTTTATTGCTGAGTTTCTTTTGTAGTTTAGTAATTCGTTTTGTTAGTGCGTTCATCTTATTTAACACTAATATAAACAACTTCCTTTTGAGAAGGATTGCACTGTCCACGAGAGCTTGTAGGATTAACTTTCTACGGTAGGTTTTAAGGGGTGAGGATGATTTTGGTCCTCTTCTTAGTAGATACTGAAGGACTCTGTGACAAAATATTTTTGATAAAATACTTTTTTTCACTATGGGTTCTTGTTACACTATCAGGATTATTGTTAGCTGTACTGGTAGCCAATTTTTTTGCCAACATTTTTGTGTTTTGTGATACATTTTGATGGAGGATGTAAAGTTCCGGTAGTTGAAGCTTCCTTTGTTTTGCTAACCGACTGCATTAGCTGGTTTGTTCCAACATTCTCTACAAACTCTACAAAAGATGGATGCTTAGATTTGGCACTTTTATTTTTATTTGATCTACTTCTGCGCTCCTTTCTACAGAGTTTTTTTTGGTAGGCATTCTTTGGTGTCTGTTGAAAAAAAGAAGGCATACTTTTGTCTTTTGAACAATGTATGTGTGCTGTGTGCATGCATGCATGATTCTGATGGGGAAGCTCTTTGTCATGGTGTGTAAATGTGCATTGGACTCTTGCAATGATTTGGTAAGGCTATTTTACTTTTTGTATACTACTACAATGTGCTTCAGATGAGAGTACAAAGTGGGCTAGTGGTGACAAGAAGCATTATTAATAAACAAAATGCCATAAACTTGCAACAGCAACTTCTTTTCTAAATCTAACCTTCTAAGGATTACGTATGTTATTTGAATTCCAAACACACAGGGATTTGTGAGCCATTCTGCCTGTTATTCTTTGTTCAATAAATGGATATTTATAGGTAGAATGGTTCAGAAATCAATGTTTGCTTTGGTGCCCAAATTAAACAAATAACCCACGCAGCCTCTTTGAGGAGTAGTTACAATATAAAGGTAGTACTGTACTTACTTTTTTTTGCAAAATTACCAGGTTTCTACGGATATGTTGTCTGCAGTGTAGATGCTGTTGATTCTCAGGAGAGTAGTCTTCACTGCGATTCAAAAAAACAAAATTAATTACTTTGTGTGTTTACAGCAGTGATGATACTGCACACATTAATTGTGGATCTTTCGTCAGAGCATTATCCTTTCATATTTCAACCCAGTGCCTGTGTGCATTTCACTTCACTCTGTGCAGCCTATGTATGGTATTTGCAATATGTTACTTGCAAGTCCTTCAAAATTTCTAACAATTTTAAGGTTATGAAAATGCTTTGTTTTTTACAAGGTGTACTATCTATAGGAGAGATGTTTGTAAGCGATGGGGCATAGTGGTAGATGGGAACACATTTTCTACTTACAAATTAAAAGAACAATGCCGAAAAATCGGGAGACCCTCAGAGGGAGATGTCACCACAGCAATCGGGAGCACTTACTTTTATTAGATGATTACATTGTAAGTAGCATTACTGTAGGCCATACACAGTACACAACTCTGACATTTTCTTATACAAAATCGAGTTTCACCCTAAATAGGCATGCTTGCAACTTATTTATAGGTTATGCGGAAGACAGTAAGAAGTTGTGTGATTTGTCAATGATAAATCGGACATCTGGCATTTAAAAGGGGGAGCGTTGGTATCTATTGCCTATGCACATTTAGTGGCATTAATTTGTTTAAATTAAATCATAAGGGTTGTACATGTTCTCTGATTAAAATATACATACCTGTACTCTCTACTCATGCATGTGTGCATGCATGGAGCTGTATGTAGAAATTTGCAACACGTGCACAGTAGCTTGTGAAGTAGGTGCTTTGCAATGATATGCGATTTCCATTCAGAAATATCTACAGTAATTTTGAAGTGTGCAATGTTGATGACAGAGTTATATTTAGCGATATTCAATGTGATTGGTGGATGGTTGTGTGACTGCTTAGTTGTGTCCAATGAGGGGCTCGATTTGCTACCGCTGTGGAAAGGGTGGAAGGACTTGGTAAGAGTTACGTGCCGCACGTAGGCAACACTTATCCGTGGGTAGGGCGTGTCACATACAGGTTTCTACAGCAAATCCTGCATGGAAAGGGGACTGTAGGCATCAGCCAATCAGATGTTCACATTACTCTTTTGTGTCGTACACTGAAGATGGCAGAGGTGGAGAGGGTCAGGGTTTTGGTGCTTGGAGACATTTTTGTCCTCTTTGTATAAACTTGGCTGTATTTGGCTTACAACACTATGCTGAGAGTAGGCATGTGGCACAACATTTAGAGGAGTGGAGGTGGTGTGGAACGCTAAGACTGATGCCAATGTTGCAGCAATTCTGCAAGTTTCCAGAGACATACGTACGATGACCTCTCCTCATGTGGTAATTTTGCACTACAGTGCTTGCCATTTGGGCTACGTGAGTTCACGTACTTTGTTGGCAGATTTGGAACAGTTGGTTCAAATACTCATGGGGCCTCATTACGACTCAGGCGGTAAGGGTTTAACGACGGCGTAAACAGCGCCGACCCTTACCGCCTGAGTACGAGGTCCCTTAGCGCCATGGCGGATTTAACACCTGCTTTTAGCAGGTGTTAAAATCCATGGCGCTAAGGGACCATGGAGTTAATTACGCCACCGTAATTTACGGTGGCGTAATTAACGCCTTCCCCACTCCCATTATGCCCTATGGGGCAAAAATGGGAATGGGGAAGGGTAAATGGGGATTGGGGATTTACCGCCCCGCCAAGGTCGGAATGGGGCGGTAAGTCCGCCAACCACCATGGCGTAAACATAGTTTACGCCATGGTGGTAAAGTCACGGCCCAGGCGGGAACTTACCGCCTGGGTCGTAATGAGGCCCATGAACATCTTTCCAACTGCAAAAGTAATTTTTTCTGGTTTACTCCCTAGAGTAAAATGGGACAACAACTATTTTTTCTGTCCAGATCAAGGTATTGGGAGATGTACCATTAATCGCAGCATGAGTGCTTTGTTTTTCTGCAGCCACTAAAACATTGTTCCAAGTAATGTGGATTATTTTGAAGTAGATGGTGTTGCGCTATCTTCTTTGGGAAATGCAATGTTCTTTTGGAACAGCTCTTTTCAGAGCCCACCTTAAACTGGAAATAGGGGAATAATACCTTAATTGACCGTCGTCACGCTCTGATCCTATACATGTCTGAGGTCATGGCGGACGTTTGCAGCCTGCGCATATCACCATCGGGGATTCTGGGGTGGAGACGCATGCAAATGAGAATGAGCGGAGCTAGGGATTGGTCAATAAAGTTCAGTAGGTGTGTTCTGAATGGCGAGATTTAGTAAGACCGTCTTCTCCCTGACAGGAGACCACACAGCCATGGCTTTGCGTGCTCGAAAACAGATTTTCTGGATTTTGGGAGACTCATGGATACATTGGTTGAAGGTGCATGCAGAAAGCTGCAGTTTATCTGCAGATCTCGGATTTCCTCATGTGGAAGTGCACTGGCAGGGCTTGTGTGGCATGAGGAGGCTGGACTTAGTACCTCTCTGTGTTACTTTACTGACGGAGCGTCCTCCAGATATACTTATCATTCATTGCGGAGGAAACAAATTAGGCCATGTCTCTGGAATTTCTTTGCAATTTGCAATGAAGGAAGGACTTGCGAAGCTCATGGACATGTTTCCAAATTGTCAAATACTGTTTTCCCGTATTGCACAAAGACAAATATGGTTGCGTTCCTCTGCCTTTGGTCCACAAATTGAGAAAGCGAGACGCAATGTGAATAAGGCTGTTTGTGCCTTTTTAAGAGATGTTGACATGTCCTCATTCCACAATGAAAACATTTTGTTTCACAGCTCTTTCATTTTCCGCAGAGATGGAGTTCATCTCACACATGCTGGCAATCAGATTTTTCTTTGCAATGTACAAAATTCATTGCAACCTCTTTTGGATTCACGATAACCTATGTGACAATCCGTTTTCATCAATCCACAGTTTTTGACCCACACAACACACACCCATACACCTCACCAGGTTCGCACGTGATTTTGATACGTTCCCATAAACGGAAAACAACTGCCACACCCACGACTCCCGGCGAGTGCTCGTAGTGTGGAGTTCCTCCACGTCATTCTCTTCCTCCTTCTTCCTCTCTCTCTACATCCTCACCCGTATATCTCTCTGCAGGCCCTTGGGGAGGTGGTGGTGGTGGCGAGTTTGGGGGTGGTGCAGAGGCTAATGAACCAACAGCAGCCATGGAAGCCATACTTTCCTTTTGGTCACTACAGCAGTAAAGGCAGTACACCTCAATCTGCTATTGCTCGAAGGACAATGAAGATGCGCTCGGGGGTGTGGTCATTTTTGTAAAGGTGGAGGGGTGTGCCTCGTCTTCATCAATGCAAAGCGGTACAAAATTTTTACACAAGTCCTCAGGTAAACTATTGTCTAGGATATGTCTAGGATATGTGAAATTATATTTTTACACTCTACAATAATTTGCCTTATGTCTACAAGTTCTTTTGTACTGTTGCGGAAGAACACAAACTGCGCAAATTAGTCTACACGCTCAGCGTAGGGTTGGTCACATGATGACGTCCAGAACATATCTGCGACAGAAATTGGAGTCCGCTAGACAGCAAATGCAGAGTAACAAACTTACGCATGCGCGCAAGTTTCCTATGGACAGTGTTCGGGTTCTCAAACTAATTCAAAGTGCGACACAAGTGAGACAGACAGTTAGGGACAGGCGCGATGTTCGCTATACTTACGGTTGTACTGCGCATCTGCATACATGATATGCTCACTGTACGGAAA
Source organism: Ambystoma mexicanum (assembly GCF_040938575.1). NCBI lineage: Eukaryota > Metazoa > Chordata > Amphibia > Caudata > Ambystomatidae > Ambystoma > Ambystoma mexicanum. The sequence goes on along the minus strand of NC_090923.1, from coordinate 204,877,947 downwards.
GGTCCAGTGTCCTTAGGACAACTCCATTTTGTTTGACTGCGAACTTGCCGGCCACCGCGCCTGTTCTACGGACGGCACCATTTTGGTTGCGGATGAAACGGACAGGTATACTGTCCTTAACACACTCCCATTTTGCTCATTTACAGCTATCCCGGACACCTGGTGTGTTCTACAAACATGTTTCATCTCGTTTGTAAGCAGTCCTTAGGATGCCACTTTCTGTTTATGTTCGCACAACTTGAACAGATGGTGCGGTCAAACATCGACTCCATCTTACTTGACATTAGTAAGGGTAGGTGTACTGCCTTTACAACGCCCACATTCCATTGCTTACGGATAGGTCGAACAGGCGCGCTGTTCGCGAACATTTTAAATCTTTTTAAAGAAACATTTTTTTTCCTCAAACTCTTTAACTACAACTACTATACAAAAACATTCCAAACACACACACACACACACACACACTTCAATCCAAAGAAATAGCGGGGAAGCAGATACTGACACAAATATAGGGAAATTAGGATTCAACACGGGCTGGTTATGAGGAGAAGATTTGTGAGGGGAAGAAGGGATGGATGTTTCGTCAAAACGTCTATTTTCTTCTTGAAGGTTTGGGGATGATTCACTTGGGAATGGAGAAGCGGGGCAGGTACAGGTGGGACAATGGTAACGTACTTTTCCTCTCACACAGTCCTCCACAAACTCCCTTAAACTTTTAAAATTCTCATTCAGTATGTCAATTTTCTGCTCAATCCTTTTCATCCTGTCTTCCTCTGTCTCGTTTGTTGGCCTTTCTTCTTTTCTTTCCTGGTCTGCACAAAAAATATATGCATATGTTAAATGCCTATAAAATACTGATCATTATTTTGCGTATGTAGAGCACTGTGTACCATTATTGTCGCTGTCTTCAGACATTTTCCCATGCAGAAAATACTCCTCAAGCCACTCCAAAGTACTAGCCACTAGCCAGTACTAGTCAAAACAACAGAAAGAAATTATTATTTCTGCACCACATACCAAAAAAAATACACACACATACAAAGAAATGACCTTCACTCACTATTTTGATGTAATTTCCCTTCGTCCTGCTGCGTCCGTCCACTGTCGGTCGAGGCTGCAGAGTTTCTGTGAAGTGATTACGATGGAGGCATCCTTTTTTTTTATGGTACCATCCATTTCATTCTACATGGTTATTAAATGTGTCGTTTTCATTTCACACGTTTAGGTTTCCATATTTACTTATTACTACTTATAATGTGGTTATGTCCTTCTTCTACGTTGCACATTTTTTGTGTAAAACAATAGTACATTGTCAGATACCCCCTGCATCTTTGGGTAATGTTGATCCCGTCCGCCCCCTCCGCAAACAGGCGCTCAGTCGATCCATTTCTAATATCAATAGGGAGGGGGTGCTGTATGTTCTATGTTAAATGTATATCAAGTACGGACATTATACTACATATCTCCCAAATTCACATGATGACAGTGTATATTCAGCACAACAACTTCATTGACACAATGTTATGATTAAGTTCCCCTTCCAACAACCTGTAAAATTCACTACAAAAAAAAACGTTGTTAAGGGGACATTATGGTTAAGTTGCCCTCCCAAATACCTGTAAAATTCACTACAAAAAAAAACTTTGTTGAGGTGATGTGTTGGTTAAGTTGCACCTGTGCACTTCACAAAAAAAAAAAAAATCAACCTCCCCATTATGGTTCAAATTAAAACCGAAAACCCCCTGAAATTCGCCAGTTATGGTAAACTAAGCCCCCATACCTGCCATCACCACTGTGCACTGCTAACACTAACACACAGAAATTTCCACCACAGAGTCCTTCAGAACCTCATAAATAAAGGGGAAAAATCACGCTCAACCCTTAAAAGTTACTGCAGAAAACTGATCCTAGAAGCTCTTGTAGACAGTGCAATGCTCCTCGAAAGGAAATTCTATACATTAATTTTAAACAGAATGAAACCACTAATAAAATGTATTAGTAAACTACAACCATTACTTTGCAACAAATGCAATATCAGCATAGATATCTTTGGCAACATTTGTACAGGTGAGTGGAGTCACACCACCAGCACAGAGCCATAGCTTAATGAAGAATCATACACACAAGAGCAAACAAACCAAATTGCCATACATAGCAGTGGGTGAGGGTATGAAAAGGTATACAATACCTTAATGGAAGAAGAAACACTGCTTTCACAAATATCCCCATCAAACTTAGAACCAACTCTCCATTCCACCAAACCAATACGCCTCATCTACAAATGGCCGTGCACATCAATGTGTAACGTATGCCAAAACTCTATCAAGTTTTTCAGCAGTTTGTCAATCACTATGTCAATGACAACGACAAAGGAAACATGAACATACTAGAAACTATGAACTTCTGTCCAGTGTGCACATACACAGGACTGTAGGGACATTCATTAGCCTGCATTTCTGGACCTGCTTGGAAATGCACCTTCCACCATATCAAAATGTTAGCAACAGAAAATTCTACTGTAAGAAATCTCATTCAGTACTATGCAAAAGGTCCTGCTTTAGCACTGGAGCATTTAAATGACATTCTCCTACAAGGTACAGCAAAACAACTCCTCAAACAAATAGAGCCCTCCCCAAGCAAATATTTTTTTTAAGCACTTACAAAATCCAGTAACTTCAGAAAACAGTACCAACAACTATGTAGATGTCAACTTTCTATTACACACATACAAAAAAGAAATAGCCCATTTCGAAAGCACATCTGCTGAAATACCAAATCAAATATGTGTGTGTTGTCACAGAACCTTTTATACAAAGAGCACGAAAACTATAGGTATAATGTACAAAATAGAAGACAATGATTAATCCCAATGGTTCCAATTAGCAAAAAACAAATATGAAATTACTAACCCCTCAATACTGTGCACATACTGCACTGTAAAACTTGACAATAACCAAATGCCTTCACGGGTTATCAGTAATAATTTGGAAATATTCCCACTGCCAAAACCACTCCAACAGCTTAATTTGTATGAGACCATTATAATCCAAACAGCACACCCATTTCTAGCAATAACATGACTACAACCAAAAACTGCAAATTTGCCTCCCACTGAATTACTGGTATTTGTGCAAAGTACTGTATTTGCCATTAGATCTCAAAGAAAATGTAGACACTCTAGGAGTGCAACATCCAATAGAACAATCTTTGATTATCCTGGTGAATGGTGTGCCCATAAAAGACAAAAGAACGTGGCAGCAAGTAGTAGACTTAAGCAAAGTTAGAAAAGCCCTTCAATATCTTAAAGACAACAATGAATACTACAAAGAAATAAACATTGAAGTAAACCTGAGAGAAACAACCAAAATAATTTAGGACTCCTCAACAACTGGCCAATTTGAACTTCTAGATCCTACTGCAGTCTCCAAAATTTTAGACCATTATACAATTCACCCACTGCACTCCAAAGACACCATAGACGATGCACTGGAAACTTATCAAATGCGGAAAGCCAAAGATCGCCAATCAGTGTATGGGGAAAAAGTGTAGAAGCATGAGCCTTTCCTCTACTTTTTCCTACTGGTGAAAGATGCACACAAATAACAGCATCAGAATACCGCTCTTTACAAATGTATTCTGAAGACCCTAGATTCAGACAAAACGTGGAATACATATTCCACCTCTTCTTTGAAAGTGAACTAGCAACTCTATGTTGTGGAGTTGCACACACATTAAAAGGCTCTAATTTTCAAAACATGGCTGCTACTCTGCCTACGGCCTCAGGCTATGCGCCCAAGAGTTTAGGCTCCATCACCTCCAGCCATACTCCCAACACTGTAGTAGCTGGTCACAATCACCACAACATAACACACCCATGCACCGAACAGTCTGTACACTGGTCACAAACCACACACATAAGCCAACAACCTGAAACCCTGTCCACGTATATACACATAGTATTATAAAATGTACAAGCAGTCACCACACACTTCACTCCAATAATCCAGCCACCTAAGCCCCTGCACACTTTTCTAGACATACTATACACCCTCAACAATACAAAGCAAAGAAAGACGGCTGCAGATAGCTGAAGAATCGAGAAGGCCTGTCTAGCACGGTGTCAACAGTTGAGGCAGCCACAAAACTAGTTATGTATTTGAGAAGATAAAATGAACGTGAGAAGCGAGGCAAGCTTCTGTTGAGGTATATGGAAAAACACTATGAGTGTCAAGTCTTATTCATTTAATAGTATTAAAATCGAAAAAGGAGCTAAAACACAGTCGCCTGTCACATGGTATAGATGAAAATAGACTTTGGGCATGCTATGTCGAGACTGAAGATAAGAACTTGCTCGAACTCCCTTCTCTTTCCAGGCATAGTGATACTTTGCAAGGCCGAGTTCAAAGACAATTTGAAAAGCAGAGAGCAGGAATGATGATAGATGATGGGATAATTGAGTGGGAAGGCATGGTCAAGTCCACCCACAAGCACCTGGGGTACCAGCTTGCATGTTGCTAGCGAGTGGAATATTCCAGAAGGATACAAGTGTGCCAACCAATCATAGAGGGCCACATAGCAAAGAGCCCTATAGTTTGAGAGCCAATGAAACTTAGTGTATTTGATGACAGTGAAGATCAGTTGCACTAGGGTGGGCATAAGTTGTCCTGATAAAGAGACCCAATCACAATCCTTTTCCCCATAGAAAGTATATCTTGATGTTCCCCGTATACCAACCAGAATCCCAGTTAGGTTTTTCTTATTTTGCCATGTAGTAAGACGTGTTTTCACTATACAAATGTATTTTTTCATGTAAGACAATTGATATTAAAACAGTTATATTTTCCCAACTTCCAGAGTCTGTATTATTATTGGTGTAAGAGTACATTCTGCATCCCCATGCATCCAAAAAATCATTACCTCACTTAAAGGACCTATCCGTTCAATACTTTTACAAACTTGCCATTATGCCCACTTGTGCATTTACAGAACGGCAACCGGGTTCTGGAAATGGGTATAACAGTGCAATTGTGAAATTCAGCAGCTTAGGAATGCACATTATATTACAGATTGGATCAAATATTGTGCAATTCTTTGTGCATTATTCTATGCACCGAATGGCGTGAATCTCAATTATCTTTTTTTAACGCGTGTCTGGCAATGTTAAAAAAGCCTTTGTCCATGCTTTACTTTGTTCCAGCGGACTGTTTTCCAGACGTCTCCAATGTCAAACTTGATTTTAAGAAGTAAGAACCTTCTGTTTTTCACCAACATCGATTACCAGTTCATCTCCCAACAACCATACATCAGGGAAATCCTAGTAAGAGTGGTAACTTCAAAACAGAAGACTTGCATTCATTAAATGCCGGGTTGCACTAGCGTACTTCATAACAGAACTGCAATATCAATGTTTTGACACCACTCTGCATCACCTCATCATCCTACTTGAATGCTTGTTGGAGGTTATGGAAATCAAATGACAGCTATTCAGCTACTCTTTCTTTCAAAATTGGAGTCAACAAATCAGAATTAGTGTCTCTGAATCCACCTGAAAATAGGTAATATTCTGATTTCCCCAGAGATGTTCGTTTCCACATTAGATGTTCATCATGAAACCCACTTCCAATTTCAGATGCTAGCAGATACTGGGGATTACAAGGTGATGTCAATAGGTTCATTTCCTTTTTGGTAAATCCACATTAGAGGAGGTCACCCCAGAAAAAAGGTTCTCTTTTACCAAGTCTTGCCATTTCAGCGACAACTTTCTAAAAGGTTTCAACCATATTTTGATTGTTTCGCTCTGTGAACGCCAGCTCTAGTAAGGTCATCTGTAAGAGAATGTGGGGCGGGGTTTTACATTCTGGTCTGTTTGTCCACAACCAGGTTGTCTCTGATGGTACTTGAAAGATGATCAATCCACTATATGAGTAAGAATAAGTGTAGGAGCTTTGCAATGGTAGATTTTGAGCTTGAAAGTTGCCAGATCAGACGTAAGTGTAGTTCGAAACAGTCTGTGACAAGGTCCGGAATGTCTGCACTGAAGTCAGACTGTCTTGGAAGTCAACGGATGCAAAAGCAGTGGAAAAAGTTGCAAAAAGTATATAGAAGTGTTAAAAATGATGTTAGAAGGTGAGGAATGGCAACGTTTTAAGGTGAAACTTTGTAAATTGGACACAAATGTTGCTATATTGAGATAAGTATGACATTAGTAAGTTGTAGGAAATTAGCATAAACTGGTTAATACCCATGAAATTCACTGAAAAAAACGTTGTTAACGGGACATTATGGTTAAACCTATGCAATTCACTGAAAAACGTTGTTTATGAGACGGTATGGTTAAGTTACACTAATAAAAACGTATGAAATTCACTGAAAAAACTTTGTTCAAGGGTTTTTATAGTTAAGTTGCACTAATAAAAACCCATGCAATTCACTGAAAAAACATTGTTAAAGGGACGTTATGGTTAAATTGCACTAATAAAAACCTATTAAATTCAATTAATAAACTTTGTTAAAGGGACATTATGGTTACAAGTAAAACTGAAAAACCTCAGAAATTAACTAGTTATGGTAAACTAAGCAACCATAACTCACGGCACCACCGTGCACTGCTAAGACTAACACCCAGGACATATAGATGACATCACAAATGTAATTGATGACATCACTTATGACATCAGATATGAAATTAATGTTGATGAAAAGTCACTACACAGGGTTTTGTTTGTAATGTTGGTAACAAGGTGTCAGGTTTGATCGAGAGACCTATCATTAATTACTTAATCTATTAAATTATGTTTGTTTGTTTGTTTATTTAGTATGGCACGCAAAACCCAGAGGTAACAGGGCGCAACAGAGAACAGGAGGATAAGATTACATAAAAGCTTAGTTGCATGATAAAGCACATATGAATATAAAGCATAGCATTACATTATGTAGAATCTGGTGAAGTGACATATTTACATATATACATACAGTTAATTACATTTCGGCAGGTCAGCTAAGGGATGTGCATATATACAGTCAGGTTGGCTATAGTTTGTTAGTGTGAGAGGGCACAGATCAGTCATGGGGATCATTGGATCATAACCAGGTGAGAGTGTTTCACCTAAAGTTGTAGTAGGATTGGTCTGTTCTGATTTTGAGTGGGAGTGCGTTCCAATGTTGGGCTGCCATGACAGGGAAGCTACTACCGCCTGTTTTCTTTTGTCTGAATTTGGGTACCTGCAGGCAGTAAGACTTAATGGTTCTGGTGGGGCGGATGGAAGTTCTTTTTTATTATTCTTTTTTTTTAATTATTATTATTCTGGCTGCGACATAGGCGGGGGGGCTGCATTGTTTAGGCATTCGAAAGTGAGTGATGCTGTTTTGAGTGAGATGCGGTCACAGATTTTGACCCATTTGTGTTCTCTTCTTTTGTTAGAGATGTGTTTCTTGGAGGGCAAGTTAAGGGCTGTTTTGAGTGTATTGTTTTGAAGTTTGTCGGTTATGTATTTGTTGGCTCCTAGGTACATGGCGTTACAATAATCAAGTCTGGAGAGTATTAGGGCATTAGCGATGATGATACAGCTAGGGAAGAGGAATGCTCTACTTGCCCTGTTTAGCTTGCATGTGTAGGCGGTAGAGGATGCTAATGAGTTTACTTGTTTTTTTTAGTGAAAAGGCTGAATCTAGCTGAAAGCCTAAAGTTTTCACTGTTTTGGCAACTGTGATGGTGTTGCCATCGATGTTGAAAGCCTTGTAGTTGAGGCTGAGTTTTTTTTAGATTGGCGTTGGAGCCGAGGAGCAGGATTTCGGTTTTATCATCATTCAGGCATAAGCCGTGTGTGGCCATCCATGCCTGAATGATGAGATATATTTTGTTTACCAAGGCCGTATCTGAGTCAAAGTTTCCGAAAGGGGTGTGAGGATCTGGATGTCATATGCATAATTAGTGTATGTGACACCCAGTCTGTCCAACTTGTGAAATAAGGGCTTGGTAAAGATGTTGTAGAGGGATGTACTCACCTAAACAAAACTTTATATTTGAGTGTTGTTAATACAGGAACATAATCATAAATAAACATAGGCAATGGCTGCAGCATGCACCATAGAAGTACAATATTTATAATCTTGTAATTGTTGATAGAAAAATAATGAATGCTACCTTATCAGAGTTTTGAGTAATGCTAAACATGGAATAACGAGCTACCAATTCAAGACTTACTACACACCTGTGCTAGTACAAACAATACTTATGAAGACCCACATTGCATACAAATCAGAGGCACAAAGGCACATACAGGGAAGCTAAGGTAAGGAAGAAAGAAACAGCATCATCAGAAAATGTTAATAACATTATAGTTTATCTTCATGTATACAAATAAATTGTGTTTTAGAGGCCTGCTTATTGCTCCATGTATGTGCACCATGAGCTGAGACCAAACCCTAAGGAAATCACTTTAAGAACATATAACAAGGCTAACGTCTAGATATATAGCACCTTTTGAATGTTATTATTCTGACTGTAAGTGAACAAAACCACCTGGCCTAGATATGTCAGTGAACAAAAACAAGAGGCCCAGATACGTGATGTCATCGGTGATGTCATCAATGCCATTTATGATGTCATCTTTGATGGCGTGGGTCTTAGCAGTATGTGGTGGTGATGCGAGTTATGGTTGCTCAGCTTAACATAACGGGTGAAGGGAGGTTTTTTCAGTTTTATTTGTAACCGTAACAGTTTTATATTGAATTCCATAAGTTTGTATTAATGCAACTTAACCATAACATCCCTTTAGCAAAGTGTTTTCATTACATAACATATATGTTCATATATCACACAGCACATTGTATTTTGCCCTTGTTTCTATAGTGTATGGTGCACAATTGTAAGTGCATGCAGAGATTATTGCAATGAATAGTAGTATATAGGCATTATGTACTTTGGGAGGTAATTGATATATTGGAGTTCCAGATTTTGTTTTGTATATTATCCTTAGAATCTATACTATTTCAATACACACCTGAACATACTTTCTATTATGTGTGTTTTTTAAATGTATGTTTAATAAAATTTGTTATTTAGAAAATAATGTTTATGTGATGTTATTAGACTAAGGAAAATTGTAAATGTATATGTGTACATTTACTTTGTTCATAACGTTTACTATTAAACATGTTTCTTCTATCTATTCTTATCGTTTACTACTACACATAAGTATTAAATTATGTTAGAAAGGCATGAAGAACAGTTGCCTGAATCAAGTACTTCCCCTGAAATTAAGTATTCTAATTGCTTACTAATACATGAAATTCAAATCATTTGTATAACGTTACATATTTTTATTTAACATATTATAAGCTAATAAGTACAACAAATAACTACTCCACCCATAATCTTATGATACTTCTGTATCAGTGTATTGGTCCATGTTATGTTATTATTATTATTATGTGTAATAAAATATGTGTCAAAAGAGGTGAAAAAAGCTATTCTAACTTACATAATAAATAATAATATATGATGTAATTATTTGTCTCATCATTGATGTTGTGAATCATGTCATTAGTAACGGCATCATTCAGCCATGGCAAGTGGCGATGGCCGATGGCCAATGGTCAATGGCCACGGCTGAACATGTTCCCAGTTTCTTGAGGTCTCACTAGCAATGACCTTTTGTTGTGGCCACTGTACATGTTGCACCAATAGTTTTCTTTCATGTCCACAGTGGACATTGTCCACGTCCTACAACCGTGGCTTCTCTACATTTTGCATTGTTTCTTGAGATCTCACTAGCTATGAGAGTTGGCACTGGCTTCTGGAAATGTTGTTCCAACAGCTTTTTTTCGGGGCCGCTAGCAGTGGTCGCTTGTCAAGTCACACCATTTATTTGTTACCAAAAACGCATTGACTCCTGTCCAGTAGATATAGGCACTGCCGATGTTAAACCTTTTTTTTTCTAACTGCTTATTCCCGCGATAAATTAACAGTAATCATTTTCAATAACAGAAATTCCTGCTGTAAAGTGGTGGTTCACCCATTCCTGCGATAATGACAAACAATGCTCGAAAATAAAATGTCTTCCACATCTTCATAAGCACTCAAAATGTGTCCCCCTCTTTATTCCAGGTTCCCGCACTCACTCAATTGCTTTATCCTTCCCTAACCCTCTTCCATTATCCCCTATCACTCATCACTTTGTGTGATGCACATTTTCTTCTGCACACGTCTTACCATGTTGCCGATGTAATCGCATGAGATTCCCACAGTCACCCCCAGATAAACAGAACATTTTCTACCTGTAATTGGCTCTCAAGACCTCTAGCCTGAGAATACGAATGACCCCCGCGAGGTGAAAAAATATGATTTGTGCTGTGATGATGTAATTAAGGACATTAAGGAAATACAATGACTAACATTATATTTGAGACTGGCATTTTTATTTTCTATGGTATATGGGCCTGAGAGTTTGTTATTTTATTTTCTATTATAGTGGACAATGAATAGGGATTCCCCCTATTTGTCTGTAGGTAACACTTGTCCTGAGAGCTCCCTAAAAAAACATTCTCTGAAATACTGCTGAAACAACACTTTGGATGACTGCTGGGTTCATTCGTTTAAGGCCACTTGGGCCTCCATCTTGGATCATGCAGGTTTTAACCAGCTGAGGCAATGGGACCTCATTTCTCGACCGGATGTGCACCAGGGGTCGCCAGACCCACACCCCTCACTGGTGGAAGACTACTATGGATATTATCAGACTTGAGCGACCAATCCAGGGACCACATGATGATGGTAGAGAAAGTGGAAACAGGAGACAGACTAATCTCTTGTAATACTCTGTGGTATATTATGAGGGACCAGACCATGAGGGTATATAAAAGCAAGGTGAGCTGGAGGTGGGTTGGGTTCTTTTGGGAAGTGGGCTGATAGGGTGTAGTTTGTTTGACTTTATTACTATTATGTATGAACACTTGTCAATCTTTTGCGAACTGGGTTAAATTGCTTCAGGAGACAAATTGTGATCAGAATCATTTAACTGACTCCCCTACCCTAGTGAAACGGCATCTTTACATCAAAACGTGTGCGACCCTTAAGTGATACTAATTATTTTGGGATATTGCAGAGGAGCATTAGAAATGCGATAGTCTCCCAAATTATTTATGCAAATTCCCTAATGCAAAAGTACAATCCCTGTTTTTAATGTGTCATCTGAATTTTTTGCCCGCAAGGGAAACCATTAATGCTTGCAATAAAGTTGAAAATCCATCCCCTATTTATCGCTTTTGTAAATAAGCTACTAATAAGAAAACATTGAAGCACCTAATAATGTCTTGCACCTCTATACATGAGATCTGCAATTGTTTTTTTGGGAAATACCCTCCTGATAAGTACAGACTGAGGACTGATGCCTTATGATACCAATGCAAATCTGGTTCATCTGTACCTCTGACTAGTAGGATTCTGATATTTCTGCATTTTTGCGGTAGGAAGCAATTGTCTGCCATATTCAATGCGAGTTGAAGCATTCTTTTTTTAGCATATCTTATTTTAGAATATTAACTGTGTTGCACAATCTTTTCTTTTCTTAAAATAATACTGTTCTTAGAATTGATGAAGTGACGTATGTTTATACTGATTTATAAAATGTTGAAATAAAACCAAAACACAATAGAAAACATTTAAAAATGTTTTTTTGACTGGTTTGCAAATCAATAAAACTCTCTCTTGTTTTATCCATTTGCACTACGTGTCTTGAGTCTTTTAATCTGATTTTACGTTCATAGATGGAGAACGTGCCTCAGACCTTTCGTGCAACGCTGTAGACTGCCAGACCATGACAACCAGCGCTCAAAACGAAAAGACAAAACAACCCACTTGAAAATATTTATAAGTGGCTTCCATAGGAGGAGATCAGGGCTGGTGAGACGGCATGCGAAGGTGCACAGGGAAACGAGGGTCCTGTTTGGGACCATGGAATTGACAATGCAGGTAAATATAACAGAGATTTTAGGCTGGGTATGTAGTATTATTAGTAATTTTTGCCTGTATTATAACAGTGATTCTTGTAGTCTTGTCTCTCTTCTCTCCAGAGATGAACCTAGCAAAATATCAAGGTTTGGGACAGAGCCTGGTACAACACATTGGTACGGGTTAGAACAAATAGTGGAGGTGGGGGTGCTAAAGCCGGCAAGTAAACAGGGACAGGTTGGTGAGTGTATGATGCGACCCATTAACATTGTCTGGGACACTCCACTGTGACTTTGGTTGTTCCGAACCCTTTTTCCCTCTCGGTACAGCAAACAAGTGCATTCATAAGAACCTGTGGATAATGGGCACTTGGTCAATCAGGCATTGGGCAATTGAATGTAGAGTTAAATAGGGAAAGTTAAATGGGCAAACAGCAATCAGAACAGGTGGAGGAACCCCCAACGGGTGACCCACCCACCGTATGTTTAGGCAGTTTAGTAAATGGCCTTGTGGTTATTTGGATTTATGACACTATCTGACATGACAAAACACACAGGCAAAATTCCCGACTGAAGGAACATTTAATATATTTTTCCTACCGCCATTATCTTAAATAGCACTGGTATTGTGTTAGACTATCTTGGTAGCCTCAAACTTAAACCCGCTAGACCATATACGTTTTTATAAAGTTCAGCTGGGTTTAGTCGCCATTTCTTTTTGTAAAAGTCTTTCTCGTGTTTTACTCCGCGTGCCAAACCAGGTTTGGTTCCTTTGTTCACTGTCCTTTTGCAGGATTCTGCACAGTCTGGGGGGGGACAGGATGTGGGGGAGGGGTTTAGGACTCCCTGCACAGGGTCTTCTTGGAGACGCATGTCAGACTCTGATCTGATTGGTTGTTGACTCTGTCCTGGCGGGACAGCCACCCTGCTGTGTGATTGACAGCCAGGCTGTGTGAATGGGGGAAAACTGCATAAAAAGCAGGTCTCTCGGGCGAAGAGGAGCTGACAGAAGAGGACCCCTACCACGACTGAACCTCCGGTGAAGCCCTGCTGCAGGTCTGAATCTTCAGACTCCAACGACAGGGACAATCTGCAAGGAATTTTCTCCCTTTGAGCTGGTGGGAACAACCAGTTTACCAAACTGCTCGTCAGGCCTCCCTTCTCTGGTCAAATTTGCTGTACAGAGCCACAGTGAACCAGATAGCCAGGAGGAACAGACACTGCTTGCATTTTAAGGAGCGCACCTTTTATTTGTTGCTTTGCTCTGCCGCTGGTTTCTTCCCCTGGCCGTGCAGGACCCTCCAGTCTTCCTACTTCGTGTCAGTCTGACAGTCGCTTCAGGAACCGTGAGCCTGCACGTCTGCCTCAGCTACAGCCTTATTCTCCATTTAAGGTACTGTTCAAATCTAGTTGTTTTTTTTCGTCCAGCCATGGTCAAAGTGTGTGAAACCTTTTGCCAATCCGAGGGCTTGTCCTCCATTCTTTAAGCTAACTTTTGTGCTGACCAACGTCGTCCTGAACTCTTGGCAAAGACTTAAACGCGCACTACACTGAACTGTGTGATCTTGAGCACAGACTTTGGTCCATTATCTTTAGGCCAGGCCCCTTTAATTTGATTTCCTCACTGTAGTTCCTTTTTCTAGATTGCCCTGCTTACTGACTTGTTGGTGCTGCTCGATTCTTGTCTAACTTGGTCTTTCCCTCCTTTTCCCTCCCTTTTAAATTGCTGGAGTGCCATTTTGCTTACGCTTCAATTTGAGCTTAACAGGTCCAGAATCTATTGGGTGTGGTGTAGTGTATTAGGAGTGTGATTTTTCAACTGCTTTATGTTAGTGAAATGTTTTACAACTGATGTGTAAAGAAATGTATATTCTTTTACTCAGAAACCTTGAGTCAGTGTTTGAATCATAGTAATTGCTGTCCTTTGTGTAACTATTGATACTGCTCACTTTACTCTTGAGATAAGTCTGGCTGCCCAGCCATCACTATCACTTTACTGTGCAGTACAGGCTTGTACCAAAGGTGAATTTGTACTTTCAGTTGTAGTCCTAATTGTGCGTGGTGTTCCCAAAGGGTACTGCATATAATTCTACCTAACATTCATCTAGCCACGCTTAATGGTTGCTCTGCCATTAAACAGTCTGCTGACATCTGTCTCCTCTTTGAAGACATTGGCCTCAATATCCTCGCCGATCCTCGCTGATCTTCTGAGCACCTGTGAAGAACTGCTTGCATATCTTCGCACTAACTCTCTTGCTGTTCTCATTCTACTTGATCTTTCCTCCGCATTTGATATGGCCAACCACTCCATCCTCATAAAAAGGCTACATGACACCCTTGGTATCTCCGAGTGGGCACTGGGCTGGCTGTCCTCCTTCAACACAGAAAAGGGGTGAATCTCTCACTAATTACTAAGATAGATTAAAAGTGATGTTCACTTAGCATTCTGGTATTACAAACTCATAGGATACAGCACAGGAAGCTGTTGCATACTTGTTTGTTGCAGGCGTACAACCTAAGGAACAAATACAGCTCAAGAACATGAGCCTAGGTTGGCAGAACAAGCCTTTCAGATCTGGTGGCAGTGGCAAATCATTGCGTTGCTTGCCAGGAACAAATAAAGGAAATGTTTGACAGCAAATTAATGATGCTGCAGATGCAGAGCCTTCAAGGACAAGCTTAGGGACAGCTCCAAGAAACAAAACAATACAAGGGAAATATGGCCAAAAGGGGGGGGGCAGAGATGGGGAGAGTGGCAGAGCTAAATGAGCAATGGTCGTACTATATACAGGAATTGATCGACTCTATACCAGGCTGTCTGGGGGACAGCCATGATAACAAGGTAGGATATTTACATACTGCTGAACCAATAAGGATTCAAGTAGATCAGTTTGAAAGATTGCCTTGCACACCTCAGTATGCCCTGAATCCTGATGACTGAAGCAGAGGCAGGGATAACACCAGTCATTGAATCATTCCTGAGTCAAGGAATGACATTTTAGACAAGTAGTATATGCAATTCTCCTATTTTTCCTGTAAAGAAAACAAGAAAGGATTTATACAATTTTGTCCAGGACCTAGATGCTCTTAATTCTGTGGTGATAACTTTGTTTCCCGTGGTGCCAAACCCAATGACCATCCAGTCTATTCCACCAGAAGCAACACGTTTTACAGTTGTTGGCTTATGTTCGGCTTTCTTGTCTGATACAGAATGATAGCCAGTACCTGTTTGCATTCTAGCATAGGAGTGTTCCACTACAAGAGGACCTGTTTGTCCCAGCGGTATACAGATTCCCCAACCCTGTTCTCACAACACCTCAAGAAAAATGTGGATGAAATATATTTACCAAGGGAGTGAGCATTGATACAACGTGTCAATGATTTCATAATCGCCTCACCCTCATGCAAGATTTGTTAAGAAGACAGTTTATAATATACCTAAACCTCAGATTATATAATACAAATGCACGTTTGTCTAGGAGCAGCAGGCCAGTGCCGGCGAAGAATCACTGGATTTGCTGAAATAGTTTAACCACCCCAAGACTATACCCGATCGAACACCATCGAGCACCAGAAGCAGAAGAGACATTCACAAAAGTAAAAAGGCTGTTAGCAGAGGCACTGGCATTGTGTCTGCCCAATTGTTAAAAAAGGATTTACTTTGTATTGCCATGAGACAAAGGAATTTTCTTTGGCTGTCCTAATTCAGAAGCATGGGCTCCATCATAGACAAGTCACATATTACAGTAAGGAGTTGGATCCAGTTGCAAAAGGAATGCTGCCCTGTTTGCGATCAGTAGCAACTGCCAGCTTAGTAGATGAACAAAGTGAAAACATTGTATTAGTATCACTGCTAGAGGTGGCTGTTCCACATGCAGTGGTGGTGTTATTATTTAAGACAAAAACAAAGCATATGTCGGTCTCAAGACCTAGCAAATATTAAATAATTTTACTAAATTCTGTTACGCTCACCTTGTATCCACTGGGGCACCAAACAATACTGGATGGAGGTCTAAGCGCTATCCTGGACCCCTCTCTGCTTGGTTATGTGCCAGACATTGGGTAACGCCTATAACAGGAGAATGGAGGGTTAAGATAATGGTTCTGTCATGGGTGAACTCCCACCTCCCTCTGGTCCAAATCCCCTCCCTTGGGGTTATTGCTCACCTTAGGTTTTTGTGTGTTGAACTCTCCGTCCTGCATCTCTGTGCAGGGGCGCATGTTTGGTGCGGGTGATCCATGGACCTAGTTGCTTCACTGGTCCGTGTGCCCTTATGTCGGTTCCAGACCGGCTGTGGCTCCGACTCTGCTTGCTGTCTTCCAGGTGAATTATAATGTATTTTCCGTCTTTATTCTGTTTCTTTCTTTCCCTCCGTTTTCTCTGTCTTCTCGGCGTCTTGCTCCACTATGCTGTTCCCTAACAATGTCTCTTTTTGTTTTCACAGGGATGGTTGCGATCTCAGAGTTGCTGCACCGATGGCGAAGACCACAGTGAGTTATTGATGCGCGGAGCGCTGCACTGTTTATTGGTGTTAATTGCTAACCTGTGTTCTCTTCCCTTCTTTGTACAGGTTGCAGTGATGTTCCGGAGTGATGAGCAATCGAAGCGCTGCTTGCCAAGGTAAGTGCTTTGTTAATGCTGACCTTCTCCCTTGCAGGTTGCAGTGAAAGCCGGAGACGGGCGACGTAAGAGAAGTGCAGGTTGCTGCCAGTACTCGCTGCGTGCCAAGGTAAGAATTGTTATTAATGCTTTCCTTGTTTCTTTACCTTTGTAGGTTGCGATGAACTCTGGAGATGGGCGAAGTAAGCGAAACACAGGATGGATTCAAGACCAGTTACTTCACAGGTAAGTGTTCTTGCTCGCTAATGCTGTTCTTGTTCTTCCAGGTTATTAATGGAATCCAGATCTAGGGGCTTCAGGATCGGGCCGTCGGAAAAGCAGATCAGCAGGCGCTGGACACGGTGAGCGCTACGCTGCAGGAGTGCAGAATAACACGAAGCGTGTTCTGGTGTTTGGGTGTGGTTTAAATAGCCCAGGTAAAGTAGTTCCATTGAGGAAGGAGCGAGGATGCATTAGGGAGGTGAAACAGCATACATTGGCCAGGGTTTCAGCCTAGATATATGATATTTTATTTGTATTGCGCTCGTACACAAGTGTTTCAGAGCGTGACAAGGCAAGGGAGGGGAACAGGGGAGAACAAAACAATTATCTTACGAGCCCAGTAACATTGAGAACGTGCAAGTGCATGGGAAAGGGAAAGGGGAAAAGTGCATTGAAGGGGGCGAGTGGAAAGTGTGGAGCAGGGGAGAGCAGATAAATAATAATAAATACAAATACATAGATAATGGAACAATAAACATGGGTAGTGCAGTCATCAAGTGGGAAGTGCTGTTGTTCTGGAGGAGAAGAAATCACTGACGGGCCCATAGGTCAGCGCTCACCCTCTAGAACTTGTAAGACAAGATAGCTGCACCATGTGCAGAGGGGGTGCAGGATTCACTTACTCCAACACTACTCAATAATGAGGACTTAGTACGTTGGCAAAGGGAAGTCCGTTTAATGACAATTACATCAAACAGAGAAACAAATGGAAATCAGCAGCATTGCTATCACCTGTCTTGCTCCGACTTCCTCGAACTTCAGTTGAACAACAATTCTTATAGGCAAAAATCTTCATCATTGACATCTAATTTCTATAAAAAATCATCATGCATTATAATTGGTTCGGAAAGGTAACTTATGTATAGGTGTTATAACTGTATATGATAATAAGGCATGCGGATTGGATACCTCTTATCGGGTGGGCGTCTACGCCCATCCCTCTACATCACGCATGATAGATGTCACTACAACTACAACGTCCTATTGGTTACAATGTCTAAAAGACTCCAGATAACTTGGTCCATTGTGATTGGGCAGGTTACAACCTAGACATACGTTTCCACTTTTAATTAGCAGCATGCAGAATGGGCACCTCTGTGCCTGGTGTCCCAACTTTCACTCTGCCTCCCTTCCATCAATGAGCATTTTAGGGTGATGTGTCAATTAATTAGGATGGCCTCAAAACGGTAGTCTCTTATCGGGAAAAGTTATGGCATCCTCGGGTCCTGGATGACATCAGGCGATAACTCTTCACGCTGGCTGGTCATGTGTTAGTTCACCATGAATCTGCTTCAGTTTCCAGCTTTTAGTGCATTTAATTCTGTGTCAGCCTAGCCACCTGCATGCCCCCCCCCCTTATCTTGACCTTAATGAGGCAGGCTGGTATGCTCTGAAGTTGGAGTCTTGTGAGCTGACGCTCTCCTCCCCTTCTCTGGTTGACCTCTATATCACAGACATGAGCCGCTCTTTGTTGAGTTTCGATTCTGCTCCTTCTCTTGCCTTTGGCTGGGTTTCGAAATTTGGCCTGTCAGGCCTCTAGCTGCCTGGGTACATTTCTGCTTTTCCAAAATGGAGTCACACTTGCACATGTGCTTTATTGAGGTAGATATATGGTTGGTGTTTGCCACTCTATCTTCTACTAAGCACTGCAAGCAGTATCGATTTCTTAGCATCTTGTGTTTTAAGCCTATTTGCACACGTTTAACAGGTCGGTTGCTTCCATCTTGTCTCGTAGCACTGTTTCCTCACGTTTTAACATTGTCTCCTCTCTGTGTCTATTCCATTCATTTTCATAGTTACTCGCACTGGCGTGTTATCTTTGATAGCTGCTTTTGTTCATTCACAGGTCTATTCAGGCCCTTGTGTAATTTCCACTGGCCTTCCATTGAGGCTTTCGGGGTCTCTTCGTGGACCGTGTGTAGGTACTCCTCATGTCGTATCAGTGGCTGGTATGGCTGTCTGATAGGGTACCATGCTGCCCAGGGTTGTCTGGTTATGGGTGCTTCAACCGGTATGGATATTCTGATGTACACTAGGCAGAGTCCCAGTGCAGCTCTTTGTAGGTTCATTTGCTCTTCATACATCACATACCTTGGCGAGTATGCTTCTGGTACCTTGAAATGGGAGGAAGGGGTGCAGGCCATGTCTGGGACCTCCTCTACACTCCCCCCTCTGGTCGGTTCATCGACCACTTCTGTACCCTCCTTTGCATTAATTTCTTTTGATTCTTCGGTGTCATGCTCATCATCCTCTTCGTTGGTACATGATGGCGTGAATGTGTGAGCCTTTGGAGTCCATATTTTTATCACTCCCTTCAAACTCCCTGCTGTTTTCACATGTTCATCTTTGTTCCATGTCTTTAGCTGACATTGTCCATTTGGGCTGGAGTAGATCCATTTTCCTTCATACCTTCTTCGTTTCTTAGGGTATGTGAACTTTGTTCCCACTGGCGCAAATTTGCTGGTTTTCACAAAGTCTCTTATTTCTTCATCAGTCAGGTCTCTGGGCTTCCATCCTGGCTCAACATCAACCATTATTTTCATCCCTATGGCTTTCTTCGCAGTTTTCTGGCAATTTGTAATGATTATCTTGATAACACAGAATCCTAGCAATACCATTGCTAGTAGAGCTCCCAGAAAATTGAATATATCTGTCATCCATTGTGGGACCCACGAGAATAGGTCTCCAAACCAGCTGTCATCGTCCACTTCATCAATTTCATTGATCATCTGGTTTTTCAGGCTTGTCAACATGTTTATGCCCTCGGTTAGGGTTCCGTTTTCTTCATCGTGTGATGGTACAAATGTGCAACATGATTCTCCGATTTTTGCACAAACACCTCTATCCATTGCAGTGATCATGTCAAGCACATATCCGTTTTGGAGTGTCATCAGTCTGATTGCTCTCAGCTCTTCTTTGATCACGTTGAATCCTTTTATAGTGGTATTGATGGTCTGCAATAAATCCCATCTAGTTATATGCAACCATTTATATTCACTCCAACTTGGCTGTGGGACAGGAGTAGTGGTGTGAATACTGTTGAGGTGAGGTTGAATAGCCTGTGTTTGTATGGGATTGCATGGAATGCCTCTTCTGATTTGGGAGAAAAGTAATTTTCCCTCTTCATCCTGGATACCAGTTCCACAGATCTCCTTCTTCTTAGATGAGCATCTGCTTTCGGGAAACTGTCCAACTTCAGGTCATTCTTAGAGATCACTAGCGCAGGAACATGGAAGTTCTCTAGTGTGCATATGCCTCCCCAGTTCTTCGGCAACCTTATGTACGCCTTGGATCCACACACCCAGTAATAGTCCATAATAACTGCGGTTCCTTGTGTCATTCCTGGAGCTTCAAAGATTCTTCTGCATCTTCCTTGATTCTCTCCCATCTTCCTTGTGCCATTGTTCTGAAGCATAGTTTCGGGCTCTCCAGTGGCACTATCTGCAGGGGTCCCCCTCTATCTTCGACCCATGTTAGTAACTTTACTAGGTTTGGCCACAGAGGTTTGCATAACATCTGTGAATTCTCTATTGCTTCCTTACAGGCTCCAAGGAGCATCAAGGCCCAGTAGATTACTACTCCGTCCTCCCATCCATCTGGGGCGACCACTTACCCCCAGATCTGCATTTGGCCTCTGTTCTTCCAGATTTGAGCCTCTTCTGCAGTCTTCCCTTGCACGTTCAGTCTCGGGTTAACTTCCCATCTTATCCCTGATCCTTTGATGCCAGGGTTCTCGTACCTGATCACATGATTTCTGGTGTGCGCTCGGTTTCTCGTTTTAATGTCCTGGACGTAGCCATCTTCATCCGGGTAATCCTTTTTGTTGGCCCATATCAATGAGGCATCTCTTCCCCTAAATTGTCCTCTGGTGTTGCACATTGCTACATGTGACATACAGTGTGCTGAAGGGACCTCAATTTCTACAGCTTCGAAGATCTTGGATTTTCCCATGCTGTATGGTAGGAGAGCACAGACGAAGCATTCTCCTTCCGACTGACTTCGCCCTACTTCCTTCATGTGCTGGTACCATATGTTGTTTCCGAGATGGGCTGTGCTGTCCAGGTAATCATTAAGTTAATTGTTATCTTCGTGTGGGCTTCTCTTGATTCTCAGCATTCTTCTGTAGTTTGCTATGACTATGTCTCTAAATGCGTCTGTGCTGCTTTTCCTCTCTGGGTGTCTCGGTGGAGCAGGCTGCCTCGCTATGGTAGGAGAAGGTTTTGTGTTTCTCATCCTCTCCTCTTGTTGGTTTTCAATGAGGTTCTCTGGCTGACATTGGCTCACCATCTCCTCAGCATGAGGCTAAGTTATAGATCTGGTGCTTGTTTGCAGTGATCGAGCTGGCGCGCTTATCGTTATAGTCTCTTCAGTTCTATGTTCCAGCTCCTCGTGCAGTTTCTTTGCTCTGACTATGAATGGGAACAAATAGTCTATCAGCATTTGTGTTTTATCTGTGAATTCCTTTGTGGCAACTTCTGTTCTTTTGAGGGATTTTGCTATGCCCTCTCTCTCTATTGGTTTACTTGGCTCCTCTTGAGTACTTCCACTGTTTCAGGAATCGATTGTTCATCATGCAGTCTCCTCTTCTCTGCTGCTATAGGGTCTGGGTGCTTTCGTAGGCCCCAGATGTTCATTATCTGGTGGGTGCACTGAGATTGGGGCACTTATAGCACCAATAGAAAGCAGTTCTGATTGTTAATGACAGAAAAACAATAATAATAACTATACATATACACACAATTGTTCGGAATGACAATTTGCAGCATTTTCTTCCAGGGACGTGGGGGTGCCCTTCTGTTGGGGGTAAAACCAAGTTACTGTTCTGGGCCCCCATTTCGAATGAGTTCATAATCAATTATTTATTCCTTCTTTTGCTCTGGTCTCGTATTTCGAGAGTTTGTTACTATTAGAAGGACGAGTGCTTCTCCAAATGTCCCCCCTCACAAGAGTGACGACGGTAGTCTCTGGGTACTCAGTACAGTTCCTGTGCTAGATTATGGAAAAGGGTTAGGCTAGCACCTTTGGTACATCACATTCATTATACATATCGATAATAGGTGAGGTCCCAATGCACGCCTCAGATTTGTTTTGGTCCTGAGGACATGCTGGAACTTGCTCAATGCGAAAGAAGGAAACGATGGAACTGCTAAAAATCACACAAAAATAAAATATTGTAAAAATAAAAACAAAAGTAAAAATAAAAGTGAACATATGAAAAAATAGGAAAAAATGAGAAAAATGCAGAAAAATTAAAATAAGATGGTGAAGTTCTTGTGTCCGCTCCTTTCACTCGGACTCTCAGCGACAAGTTGAAGAACAGTCTCTCTCTCCTTGATTTGCTCCACGGCGGAAAGTTTATTGGGATCTCCTCTTCACAAGGCTCTCCTCAGCAGTTGATGAACATAATTACTTGTCAGTTGTGCTATGATGGCTCTCAGGAGCTTGTTTAATTGTGCGTTCTTTACTGGGTCTCTGGGGAATGCAGGTACGTTAACATTGCTGGGACTGCCCACTAGTTGTGGAACGTTCTCAATGAGGTGAAAGAAGACATGGTATGCATATCTGCTGTCTTCTGGTGACAACGACATTAGCTTTGATTTTCTGGTCTCTAGATCACAGGCCTTTCTTGTGATGTGAACAGTCTTTACACTTTCCTGCTGCGTGGATTGCAACCACATAGTTCAGTTTGCAACACACTTGATTTAGGAATTTGTTGTTTCTTGGATCTCTGATAAAGGTTAAGGTATGTGTGGTTCTCCTGACAAGTCCTGGGCATTCCTCTATGATGCGGAAGAAGAGTGTGTATGTCAGTTCATCAATGATCACTTGTGGTGGAAGCATCTGTACCCTTATCACCCTTATCACTGTACTCGGGCAGTGCAATGAAAGCTTCTGTGATGACAGTCAGTAATTGCCAGATTATTTTCTTGTTGGCGGGATCTTGAATAAAGTCTGTGATGCTGGTAACTCTCCATACAAGTGATGGATATGTCTCTAATACTAGCCGGAAACAGGAAAGCACATCCTCTGTGATGTTTCTACTGGGGGATACCATAAGTTCTGTGAACAAAGTCTCAATACTGATTGCTTCAGGATACTGTATTACATTCTCAGGCAATGTCTTACTTGCAGTATATCAATGATTTGTTGTACTAATTGATCATGTTGTGCTTTCGGAAGCTCATTCTATCAATGTTGTTGAGGCTTAGGATGTGCTTCTCTTTACTCTGCAACTGGAATGTACAGAGTGTTCATTATGTCCTTGTTTCCCCTTGCTTGGGGAGCCTGTCCAGTTCTATGCCACACTTTGCATCCGGGTTCTTTGTCTTGGTTTCCTGCTCATGATTCCTTCTTCCTCGCCATGGATCTTGTCTGCACGTGATGAGGTTCTTCCCCGTTGTTTGTGGTATCTTTACAGTTGGATGCATCAGGAGGGCTCTCTCCTATATAGGGTTTAATGTCATTCAGGAAGATCCATGCCCTTCTGCCTGGAATTTGACGGCGGAGGGGATGCAGTCCTCTACGATGAAAGGGCCATTAAATCTTGGCTCGTCCCACCTTTTCCTGGTAAAGTTCTTCACAAGCACGCTGTCACCAGGGAAGATGAGGGGCGCATGTACACCTTGCTCAGTGTCTGCTTCAGCACTTCCTGCTGAGTTTTGTGCTGCGCCGTCCCCTTTTCACCGTCGCTGCAGCTGGCCTGTAATGGCAAAGGCGCTGGATGTCATACAGTCAAGGTACTTTTGCATCTCTATTCCCAGAATCTCTCTAGTCGGCTGGGCATCACAACTAGCTCTATCTCAGGGAGTAATAGGGGTCCTTATCCTTCTGCCTGTAACTATCTCGTGCGGCGTGAGATGATGGTCAGAGCCTGCCTGGTTCCGAAGTGCATACAATGCCAATGGTAGACAGTGCAGCCATCCCTTCTTTAATGTGAGCTTCAACTTGGCTATCCTCTCCTTAAGCAAACCGTTCATCCGTTCACATATCAAGGATGATACGCCGATGAGAACTTGTGCTAATCTGTTTGAACACTGCATTAACAAAGTGAGTCCCATTATCTGATCTCATTACTTCACACACTCCCCACCTAGGGAACACCTCTCTCACTAGGAACTTGGCAGCACAGATAGCATCTTGGTGTGTACAGGGACCTGCTCCTATCCATCTAGAGAATGGACACACCAACACAATTAAATTCCTGTACCCATTGCACACTTGAATCATGTCGACATAGTTGATATGCAAGTGCTGGAATGGCCCATTTGGTCTAGGGATAATCCCTCTCACTACTTTTAATGTCCGTCCAGCGGTGAATTGCTGGCAGATTATGCAGTTCACCATGAAAAATGCAACATGCTCTGCTAAATTCGGTGTGAACCAGTCTTCTGCGAGCGTTGCAGCAAGATTTTCTTATGTCATATGGATGGGGTAGTGCAGTTGCTCTAACGCTACTTTTAGAATGGTGACAGGCATTACTGGTTTACTGGTCTTGCCTCCACAACCCGTCAGAGGGATTTAAAGAACACCCTCGACTCTTCCACAAATTTTTCTCCTCCTGAGGTGCCTCCCCCTGGTGCTCCATTAGCTGTTTCTGCCCCATATTGCTATAGGCTTCTGGTGTGGCTTGTTCTACCATCATCCTCACATTGGTATGTGCCACCTCCATGTCAATGATTGTTTCAGTTTTGGATACCATGCGCTTGGCTTCCGTGTCCACTTCATGATTTCCACGTGACACAAAATCCATCCCCTTGGTATGAGCGGGGCATTTCACGACCGCTATGCCCACTGGGAGCTGTAGTGCTTTTATCAACCTGTCCAATAAGGCTGCATGTTTCACTGGCGTGCCGTCTGCTCGCAGGTAGCCCCTCCTTTTCCAGCGCGCTAGACCTGCATGTACTGTGGACGTCATATAGTCTGAGTCACTGTACATGGTTACTTCCTGGTCTGCATGATTCTCAATGCCGAGTATCAGTGCCAGCAGCTCTGCAGCTTGCGCAAAATAGTGAGAGGGTATTCGCGCACTGATGAGCACTCGAAACTCTCAGTTCACTAGGTGTTTTATCACGGCCACAGCTGTATACTTTTGTCCATCTTCTTGGTCGATTCTTGAAGAACCATCAATAAAGACGATCTCTCCACCTGCCAGGGCGTTTTTCTTTACCCTGGGGATCTCATCATAGAATTCCTCATAGTTCGCACAGTCGTGTATAGGTTCTTCCTCTGTGACTGGCTCAGCTATAAATGTAGCAGGATTCACAGTTTTACATCAAACTATTTTGATTGATGGGTTAGAGATAATCACCTCATAGGCGGATGCTCTCTGAGATGTCAGTGTGCCCTTTGGCTTCTCTAGTATGGCGAAGAGCGAATGTTCAACATATAATGTCATGGAACATCCCATCACAATGGATGACGCATTTTCGATAGCGAATGCGGCAGCAGCTAGATTTTGTTCGCACAAGAAGTGGCCCGTCATAACCGGGTCCAGACTCCCACTGTAATATGCTAGGGGCTTGTACCCCAGCGAGGTTCTCTGCACGAGTACTGCCGTCATAAAATGACCATCAGAGTGTGAGAACAGGTAGAATTTCTCTGTATAATTAGGAATCCAGAGAACTGGGGCCTTACAAATTGCCCCCTTGAGTTCTGCAAACCCTTTCTCCATTGCCTCAGTCCATTCAATTTCTCGTTTTGTTGCCTGGGCTTTCTTTATATCTTGAAGCAAGGGCTTGGTATACGAGCTGTAGTCAAAGACCCATGCGCTGACATAATTGCACAGGCCTAAGAAGCTCTGCATTTGTTTTAACCTATGCGGCTTGACTGTGTTCATGATGGCTTCAGCCCTTTCTGGGGTTACCTTCTTCCCCTCATGAGATATCAGTTGCCCTATGTACAACACCACCTGTTGAAAGTACTGCAACTTTTCCTTATCAACTTTGTATCCCTTTTCAGCCAATATAGTCAATAGCTGGACAGAGTCGTGCCTGCATTGCTCTTCAGTGGTGCTGCAGATCAGAATGTCATCTACATACTGCAAAACAACACTGTCCACCGCAATATTGCCTAGGTCCATTTGCAGGACTCTGTTGAAAATAGACGGGGACTCGTAATACCCCTGTGGCAACCTCGTACTTTTCAGGCACATTTTTCTGAAGGTGAATGACGTCAGGTCCTGAGAGTCACGGTGCAGTGGAATTGAGAAAAAATTGGTTTTCAAATCAATCACGTGAAATATTTTGCCCCAGTGGGTATATTGCACAGTATTGTGGATGGATTGGGGACTAGAGGGAACTCGACTTCAACTATATCGTTTAATGCTCGTAAATCTTGGATTAAATGCCAGGACCCTCCCTTTGATTTTTTGACAGGGTAAATCACCATATTGCAAGGTGATTCTGACGTCACTAGGATGCCTGCTCCATCATGGCGGAAATTGTCTTCGCAATCCCTTCATATGCCTCTCTGGACATGGGATATTGTCGCACTCGTGGTAAAATTGCTCCTGGTTTCAGTTTAATTTTCACTTCACTTGCCTCCTTCAGGAGGCCTACATCATAGGGCCATGTAGTCCATACCGCGGCAGGCACTTGGGCCATGTCATCATCAAAGTATTCTGGACGTACCAATGCCAGCATCATTCTCTGTGGCACCTCCCGTCTGATCATTTTGACCAAAAATGTGAGACTTACTTCCACTCTTGTCTCCTCTAGGTCAGGGTTCTCTTTGAACAGATCGTCATCGGTGACGTCAGTCACTCCATACCCTTCTTTGATGGCGATAATCGCACACCATTGTCTGCCTTTGTCATCATATCCTTCGACCACTACCACTTTCCCTCGCACTGCGCCAGATTGTATCATTAAGGGAAATACTTGCCCCTCCTCTTTGTGCATGGGTATTCTCGGTCTGAACTGAAACGCATCAGGGGTTCTCATAGTTTTGTCTGCGAGGCCTGGCAGTCCCGCCATAAGCACGCCATATGCAAAGACTTCTGGCTTTAACGGTATACGTCCTGAGTATGCACTGATCAGTTTGCACACGCTTGAATAATGCATTCCTGGAATGGAGCACATTATACCATTCTCAGTGAACGAGATGGTCATGTTTAATTTAGTCATCTGGTCTCGGCCCAGAATATTTACTGGGGTCTGATGTCAATATAATAGGGGGACATTCATTTTGTGCTCTCCCACTGAGACTGGTAGTGTGTCTGTAAGGGGAACTCTACTATGAGCTCCAGTGAAACTCTGAGTATATATAGCCTCGCCGGGCAAGGAAAATGTGCTCTCTCGTATGCACAAGCGTGTTGCACCTGTGTCAAATAAGAAGGAATATTCTTTCCCCCTATGGTGGCATTCACCCTTGGGTCCCTTTTAGGGTCTGGTGTCACTGATAGGATAGAGCACATCAGAGTACCCCGTGAGCTGTGCTATTTCATATATAAGTTCGGCCCACTGTATACTTGTTGATTTCCGCCAGCCCCAGGGTTAACCCCCCCTCCAGAGCTAGTGCCATGTGACATTTGCGGTGTTGTCTGCTGGGGTTGTCCCTGCGGCAAGTTCCCCATGTTCGGTGGTTGAACCACTTGCTGTGCACCTTGCTGCACGCCTGACACCTGTGGCTGTACTGTGTAGTTTTGTGCACCGCCCTGCTGCGGGATGGAAGGCTGATTCACCATGGCTGGCCCCATCCCTTGGCTATTTTGCCACATGCCTTAGCTTCTGCACATGTGCACCACGTGTCCTGTCATTCCACACAGCCAACACGCTTGTGGTGGTCAGTCCATCTGTCCATCTTGCATAGCTGGACCGCCCATCTGCACGTTCTGAAAGCCATTTTAATTATTCTGAAAGCCTCCATGGTTACCTCGAAATCCTCCTTGATTACTCTGCCATCCTCATCCTCCAAAACCCCTTACTCTTGGGTAAAATCCAGTTTTACCCTGATTATTCTGTGATGGGTTTGTCACTTGTTGTGCGCTTGGTTCGGCTGGGCTGGTGAGCATGGCTCCCTCAACAGCATACTTCGAGAGCTTCTTTTGAACCAGCCTCCTCGCCCTTCAGAGTTGCTTCCCTTTTCTGATTCTTTTCTTGCAACAATCTACAGTAGTGTGCGATTGTCAACTGTATTTCGGCCAATGGTTTTGCTTCTACTCCTACCAATCTTTTTAGCTGCTTCTGCACCGGTTCAGGCAAACCTTGGCATAATATGTGGTAGAATACAGGGATAGATTTCGTCCAAGACTCATGCGTTTCGAGCACCCACGCATCTTGGAAATTCTGGATATAAATCAACGGGTTCTCGGACTCTTTCATTTTTCGAGTCATTATAGCCCCCATATCAGAAGTGTCTGGATATAGCATTTGCAGCGCTTTCCACACTGCTGCCCTATAGTTATTAAATGGTTCTCTGTCATGGCAGGTGTTAGTTAAGGTTACCCTAGGATAGCCTGCTCGTTTCCATACATCATCTGCTCTTTCACCAAGTATGGCAATTAGGAGGCCCTTAATGTCCCTATAGCTAAGGTGACACCCCCCCCCCATCATTTTCTCTAACTCGTGTATCTGTTAATTCTGTTAGGGAACTCGAGTAAATATGAATAAGCTGCAGAACTAAATAAAGTGAAAGCTTTACAACAGCTCACCTTGGCAATCGATGACTCCAACTGGAAAGACAAAGCAGCTGTGAAAATTTCCCAGAGACAGCCCTGGCCACTCAACCCAGGGTAAAGTAACCCAGGAGAGCGGGCAGGACTCCCAGGGAAACCCTCAATGGGAAGAAAACCCTGGACGAATCCCAGCTCGTGCAGATCAGGATACGATGAAAGATGGACGTCTACGGCAGGAACCCCCGGGAATCACACCAGACACTTTGTCTGCAGGAATGAGAGGTGAAAAGATAGGAATCAGGTTAGAGGAGGGTCTGTAGAATGGAAAAGAAAAGAGCTTCAAAGAGATCTCTCTCACCCGAATAGGACTAATGGAAAGTTCGGATCTGGAATCTGACTGCAAAGGACCGCTTCGGGGAAGCCTGGAAGGATAATAGGAGATGAGAGCCTGGCCAATCTCAAAGGGATCCTAGAGAAAGGGTACTTACTCAGATGTGGGTCTGGCCGGAATAGAAGACAAATAAGATGGGTTGGCGAAGCCGGTTGAAAAAGAAACCAGCGAATGCAGAGCAGAGGATCTGATGAGAGAAAGCAACAGGGTAAGTAGGAACCGCTAATGGTAGAGAGAAATGTGTGCATGAAGAGGAAGGATACAGAAACGAACTCACGGAGCGTCAAAGACAGAAGCGACGCGAAGCACTGGTCGCTTCGGTTCCGGATAAAGGATCACGTGACCGGTCGGCCGCACGTCAAGAGAGCGTGCAACTACTAGACCGCTGCCAGCGGGTCGGAAAGATACTCTAGCTTCCATCTTGGAGATGCTCGGAATCAGGGCGCCGCACAAGCGGGTCCGTGCCCATAACGACCACTTGCTGCGATGTGTAACAGTATGCCCTCTCCTTCGGGAGGGTGCCCCTGGTTTGCCCGGATGAAGCAGGAAAAAACGCCGCACAAGTCGTTGTGCATGAACACCAGAAGCTGGCTCCCACGTTCTTTCTGCAGGAGAATAACCTTTCCAGTCAATTAGAAACTGCAATCGACCACGATGGTATCGTGAGTCACAAATTGCAGCTACTTCAAATTCAGGACCACTGTCAGTGAGAATCGGAGGAGGTAGGGAATCATGATTGCGATGAAAACGATCCCGCACCACTGGCTTAATCTGAGACAGATGGAAAACCGGGTGAATCCGAGACCAGGAAGCAGGTAAGGCAAGTCGGACAGCAGCCGCTCCAATTTTGGAGAGAACCAGAAAAGGACCGAAATATCTGGGAGATAGCTTAGATGGGACCAAATGACGAGGAAGAAACCTGGAAGCAAGCCAGACCGAATCCCCGATGGTCAGTTCCTTAAATTCTCTACGATGACGATCAGCGTACTTCTTTGCTCGATCCTGAGCTTTCTGTAACGACTGCTTGGCCAGTCTCTGCCCCTCATGGATATCTGCAATCAGAGAATCCACCCCCGGACTGTTGGAATCGGAGGGAGAAACACTCGGA
This sequence comes from Ambystoma mexicanum, assembly GCF_040938575.1. NCBI lineage: Eukaryota > Metazoa > Chordata > Amphibia > Caudata > Ambystomatidae > Ambystoma > Ambystoma mexicanum. The sequence continues at coordinate 204,848,003 of NC_090923.1, read as the reverse complement.
GCAAAGGAAGGGTGATAACCATAAGTACAGAAGAAAGGAGTGGACTGGAGAGCAGAATGCAAAGAATTGTTGTATGCAAATTCTGCTAAAGGAAGCAGTTCCACCCAATTATCTTGAGCTGCAGAAATAAAGCACCGTAGGTATCCCTCGAGGGTTTGGTTCAAACGCTCAGTTTGCCCGTTCGTCTGCGGATGATATCCAGAAGAGAGGGCACGTTTGATCCCCAGAATGCGACAGATCTGCTGCCAAAAGAGGGAGGTGTACTGAGGACCTCTGTCCGACACTATGGTATCCGGTAGACCATGGCGAGAAAATACTTCAGAGAGAAAAATGTTGGCCATGGAAGGAGCATTTGGTAATCTTCGCAGAGGGGTAAAGTGTGCTAACTTGGTGAAATAATCGATAGTTACCATGATAGTAGTCATATTCAATGATGGTGGTAAGTCAGAAATTAAATCAGTGGAAATGATTTGCCAAGGTCGGTCTGGTATGGGCATTCTAGCTAATAACCCTAATGGTGGTGAACGAGGGGTCTTAGCAAGAGCACAGATGTTACAGGCGGCTACATAATCCCGGACATCCGATCTCATGGAAGGCCACCAGAAATGCTGTTGGATAAGTTCCAATGTGGGAAGTACACCCCTATGTCCTGCAGCTTGTGAGTCATGGCAAATCTTTAACACCTCCAGTTGTAAAGAAGGAACGGGAATCAACACTTGAGTACCATGAAACTAGTATTCCTTTTCCTTGGAGAGAAGATAAGTAGATGCCAGGTCTTCACAAAGAGTTTTATTAAGAGTGGTGGCTGTTCGTACCTCTTGCAGGAAGTCAGTGAGTACAGCAATAAATCGAGCATTGGGAAACATCTTTTCTGGGCTAAACGATGAAGTTGGAGAATCTTTACGGGATAAAGCATCTGCTCTTAGATTCTGTCTGCCAGGCCAGTAAACAAATTCTATCCGAAAGGGTAAGAAGAAATAAGCCCAACGTGCTTGTCTGCTATTAGTGGTATAAGCATTTTGGAGAACCTTGAGATTTTGATGATCAGTACGCACCAAGACAGGAAAGGGTGAGCCCAACAGCAAATGTCTCCATTCCTCAAAGGCGCGTTTGATAGCCATCAGTTCCTTCTCGAGTACAGAATAATTTATCTCAGCAGGATTAAATGTCTTGGATAAGTATGCCACCGGTCTTTCTTCACCTTGTTCTGATGCCTGTAATAACACAGCACCCAACGCATTCTGAGAAGCGTCTGTCTCAACAATGAATTGTTTGGATTGGTCAGGGTTGATCAAAACTGTGGAGGAGGTAAACATTTTCTTCAAACTGTCAAAGGCCTTTTGAGCTGAATCATTCCAGACAAATGACACCCCTTTCTTGAGAAGTCGAGTCAAGGGGAGTATGATTTCTGAGAAGGAAGGAATAAATTTACGATAGAAATTGGCGAACCCCAAAAACCTCTGTATGTCCTTTATTCCCGTAGGAACAGGCCAATCCACAACTGCTGATATCTTTTTGGGGTCCATGGAAATGCCCAGGGAAGATAGGACAAATCCTAGGTAGGTAACTTGTTTCTGATGGAATTCAGACTTGGATGCTTTGCAATAGAGATGGTTGGACTGCAGGCGTTCTAATACAATGTTAACATGATGGATATGTTCCTCTTGGTTGTTGGAGTAAACAAGGATATCGTCGAGATAGATGATGGCAAATCAGAACAATATGTCGGCAATTAGATGATCCATGAACCTCTGAAATATCGCAGGCGCATTAACTAAGCCAAATGGCATTACATGATATTCATAATGTCCAAAAGGAGTCCGAAAGGCGGTCTTCCATTCGTCTCCTGGAGCAATACGAATAAGATGGTAAGCACCACGAAGGTCCAACTTGGTATACCAAGAAGCCCCTCGAACAGCTTCCACAATATCCGTGATGAGAGGCATGGGATATTTGTCAGTTGTGGTTATCTTGTTGAGTCCCCGATAATCTATACAGGGACGGAGCTCATCAGAGTCTTTTTTGGGAATAAAGGATAATGAAGCTCCTGCAGGAGACACTGACTCAGAAATTAGACCATTCCGTAAATGAGTTTGAAGGTATTCTTTTAATGCCGCTTTTTCCTTTTGCGACAGGACGTACATGCGGCCAAAGGGAATGGGCTGGTCGGGAAGCAGGTTTATGTGACAGTCATCTCTTCGATGAGGAGGGAGATTAGGAAATTCAGGGTTTTCAAACACTGATCGGTAATGCTTATGACAGTCAGGAATCTCCAGTTGGCTGATGGAAGATACCGTCGATTTGAGAGTTTCATCTGCAGGTATGCGAATCCCCACAGATTCTTGAGAAAGACAATGACGGACGCAATATTCTGACCCTAGAAAAAGAGTTCCCGCGGTCCAGTTTATGAAGGGGTTATGCAATCTCAGCCAAGGGAGCCCCAGGATAATTGGATAATGGGCAGTTCTGATTACGTCAAAAACCAGGGTTTCTTTATGGCTAGATATTTTACAAGTGAGCGGAATGGTTTGGTCCTTAATGGGACCTGAACTCAGAGGGGTACTATCTACTCCTTGAATAGGAGTAACCAACGTCTTTGGTACCTGAGAGATACCGTGTAATTTTGCCCATTCCACATTCACAAAATTCCCAGCTGCTCCGCAGTCTATTAAGGCCGGAATACCAGGGATGACATTTTCTGGTAGTAGGATGGAAAGAGAAACTACCACCATGGCCTGGTTGTTTAGAGAGTTGTCAAGAGACATACTGGTCTGATACGGGGAAGAATGATACTGGGCACTTACCGGTCTTCCCTCAACGGTAAGGCTTTGAAGTTTCCCGACTTGGGAATAGGAGAGCGACGAGGAGGAACTAAGTGACAGTCTTTCAAAACATGATTGGAGGATCCACAGTACATACATAATTTCAAAGATCTTCTCCTATCTCTTTCAGTGGCTGAGATTGGTCCTCGAATGGTCCCAACTTGCATGGGTTCTTCAGTAGGAGACGGAGATTTCTGAGGGGTTGTGGAAAAATCCCACTGTGGACGTGTACCTTTTCCTTTTTTCCTTTCGCATGTCCTTTCATGCATTCGGTAATCAATCTGCATGGTTAATGTGATCATATCTGCTAGATTAGCGGGACGAGGGACTTTAGAGACCTCGTCCTTTAATTCATCTGTGAGACCTCTCCGAAAAAGAGTAAGGAGACCTTCATCTGGCCAGCCTAGTTCAGAGGACAGTTGTTTAAATTGAGTGATATACCAAAGTAATTCCTTGTTTCCTTGCTTTAAATCGAGAAGTCTCTCTTGAGTGGCAACCGAAATCTCTTTTCTTCCAAACATGGATTTGAGACTATTAGTGAAAGCGGAGTAAGAATCGAGTATAACATTGTTGGAGGTGACTAAAGGAGTCGCTCAGGCTAACGCAGGACCAGAGAGGTGGGAAATGACATAGCCTACCTTATCTTTATCTGTAGGGAAGAAGCGAGGTTTAAATGTGAATTGAACGGTACAACTGTCAAGGAATTCTTTTAGTCTATAGGGATCACCGTCATACATAATGGAATGTAAGGACGACGGGGGAGTGTCTGAAAAGGCTCTGGCCACGTGATGTCGTAACTGAGCATTGTCCTGTTTCAAGGATTGTACCTCTAATGACATGGCCTGCATGGCCGTCATTAGCTGCTGCATTTGTTGTTCCATTTGAAATCCTGATTGCCAATATTCCTTTTTCGGGCGTCGCTTACTGTTAATTCTGTTAGGGAACTCGAGTAAATATGAATAAGCTGCAGAACTAAATAAAGTGAAAGCTTTACAACAGCTCACCTTGGCAATCGATGACTCCAACTGGAAAGACAAAGCAGCTGTGAAAATTTCCCAGAAACAGCCCTGGCCACTCAACCCAGGGTAAAGTAACCCAGGAGAGCGGGCAGGACTCCCAGGGAAACCCTCAATGGGAAGAAAACCCTGGACGAATCCCAGCTCGTGCAGATCAGGATACGATGAAAGATGGACGTCTACGGCAGGAACCCCCGGGAATCACACCAGACACTTTGTCTGCAGGAATGAGAGGTGAAAAGATAGGAATCAGGTTAGAGGAGGGTCTGTAGAATGGAAAAGAAAAGAGCTTCAAAGAGATCTCTCTCACCCGAATAGGACTAATGGAAAGTTCGGATCTGGAATCTGACTGCAAAGGACCGCTTCAGGGAAGCCTGGAAGGATAATAGGAGATGAGAGCCTGGCCAAAGGGATCCTAGAGAAAGGGTACTTACTCAGATGTGGGTCTGGCCGGAATAGAAGACAAATAAGATGGGTTGGCGAAGCCGGTTGAAAAAGAAACCAGCGAATGCAGAGCAGAGGATCTGATGAGAGAAAGCAACAGGGTAAGTAGGAACCGCTAATGGTAGAGAGAAATGTGTGCATGAAGAGGAAGATACAGAAACAAACTCACGGAGCGTCAAAGACAGAAGCGACGCGAAGCACTGGTCGCTTCGGTTCCGATTAAAGGATCACGTGACCGGTCGGCCGCACGTCAAGAGAGCGTGCAACTACTAGACCGCTGCCAGCGGGTCGGAAAGATACTCTAGCTTCCATCTTGGAGATGCTCGGAATCAGGGCGCCGCACAAGCGGGTCCGTGCCCATAACGACCACTTGCCGCGATGTGTAACAGTATCCACTTTCCGGCTCCCGATGTCAGCATTGGAAGCTTATTTTTAAGGTTTTCTCGGTCCATGTGTGGCCTTGGAATATATTGTGGTCTTGCCCCCCCCTTTTCTAGCAACGGGAATTGGAATGCACAGTCTTCCTTCTCTTTCCCCATAGCTCTCCGGTCTATCGCCGGGGTGGCATTGCCGCCTTGCCGTCTACCTGGCAATGCCCTTAATCTGTCTGCATAGGCAGGTGCTGATGCCCCCCTCTGACCATGGGGTGTTCCTTCATGTCAGCCGGACTGCGCTGCAGACTTTGGTACCCTACCTGTGGACCCGCTAGCGTCTGACCACCGTCCCCCTCAATCCCTTGGGAGCCGTTTTTCGTCCGACTCCCTTCCTCATGTGCTACATCCTCTGCTTCCCCACCAGAGTCAGATCCTGAATACACCCAGTTTACACAACTCCTTGCATCTTATTCGTTCTGCCCAATCTCAAGCCTGTCTAGGGACAGATCCCTGCTCCCACTACTTCAGGTGACATCCTCAGTGTCATATAGCTTAGTGCTCATCCCGCTTGTACCTGGTACTGCATCGCTTGCAGAAAATAATTCTTCTCTGTCTTCCCATTCTACTGTAGGATTGAGTTTAATCACTTCCCTCTCCAAATATTCAAGATCCCGTGTCCTCTTTCTGTGCTTACGTTCTACTTCCTCGTCTATTTCCTTTCGCTTCTTTGCTTCTTCTCTAGCCTTATCTACTTCCCACATCCATTAATTTCTACGTTCTTTTGCCCTTCTACTTTCCTCATCTTCCCGCTTTTTTACTTCCCTTTCGTGCACTCTCCTTTCTTCCTCTAACCTTAACATGTTCTGCCTGTACTTTTTATAGGCTGTGTACTGTGTGCGACTGAGCGGTATTCCTTTCTCTTCGCGATATAGTTGTTCTCGCCTTAGCCTATCCTTCTTCTTGTCCTTTCATCCCTTTCTTCCATCCCTTTCTCTCTCTCTCTCCTTTGCGGACCTCTCCCTTGGCCTAAAATCATCACTTCCTTTTCCATCAAACTTCAGTAATATTTGACCTCCCATCCATTTGTCTTTCGCGAATGCTATCTCATCACCTCTACCCTCATTTCCTTTATGTTTATTCCCCTTTATCTCCTTATCTGGAGGTGCACAACTCTGTGCCCAATCTTTCCCTTCATCTTCACATCTCTCTTTGTCCCTTGAGACTGCGTAGGCAATATTATTTTCCTGTTCTTTCCCCTTATTATCGTCACTACTGTACGTAGGCGACTCATATGCAGGGTTGCTATACCCCATGGCTGCTTTAAGTTCTCTTAGTGGGTAAATACCCTCTGACTTGCTTCCTTCAATGACTAGCTCAGGCGGGGCTGGTGGCGCTGTAGGCGTCTCACCCCCCTCTGTACACATATTTAGTATCCAGTCTGTGGGTGGTTTTTCCACCTTCGTTTCTTCAAACATTTTCCACAATTCTAGAACAGCAAGACATTTCTCTAACTTCTTGCCCGAATTTGTGGCATGTAGGAAGGTAGTCATATGCTGTAAAACAGCCTTAGAGAGTGATCCGTTTTGGGGCCACGGCATACATTTCTTATTGGCAGTACCCTTAACCCACTCTGTGCTGTATTTCTTTAGTTTGGGTGCTTTAGTTTGGTCATTCTTGGGCAGTTGCATGCACAAATGCGCAGGCGGGGTAACTTCCTCCATTTTTAATTTCCACACTTACAGTATTTACACAGTTCTTTAACCCTCCAACGGTATGAGAGAGCACCACATACGCAAGCTCCTATCCAATCTTTTCCCACCAAAATGTATACCAACAATTTACTCAAAACTCATCAATTCAATGGCGATCCCCTCTTAGTTACAGAATCGTGTAAAGCCAAAATGCATTTCAACCAATCATTAATACAATTATTTTACATTTGACATACAACAAGACACATATGACAGGCACTCGACAGACTAGACGAACACCAGCTGGACACACGTATACCTGCCTTCTAATCAATACCCCGTCATCGGATGTAAACAAACCCCTTTGATGCCGTCTTTAATCATCACTGTAGCCTCAATTGTCCCCCCACTGTGGGCTATGAGTTCACGTTTCTTCTGACCACTCTTTAAATCGCAGGAATAAGGCGAATCCTTACGTTTTTATCTCAGGTGCCCCCCTGGTAATCCTTACATTCAATCTAAGGTGCCCCCCTGGTACTCCTTACGTTTTATCTCGGGTGTCGCCCCGGTATCCTTACGTTTTATCTCGGGTGTATCACTGGTATCCACCCTTTATTTCTTATTCTCGAGTCATAACCCCCTATATATATATATACAGTCTTCTCTACTTCTAACTACTTTATTTTTTCTCCGCCACCCTCCGCTACCTTTCCCTTACATACTCTTATGCCTGCAAGACATTTGCCAAAATAACAAGTTTGTTGTTTCACTCACCAATCGCATATTTTCCTCTCTGGAACTTCGGGATCACCGCCCCTTCCTCTTCCCGCTTTTAATGTTTTCGTCCGAATGGCTGCCCGTGGGAATGAGAAGGGTTATGCTTGGAAAGGCACGTTCCTTCAGACCCACTGCAGATTTTTTAAATTTTACTCTATCATTGTCCACGGGGAGTTCTCAGTCTACTCAGCCGGATTGGCGAAAGGACTCATGATCTTGCAGAAGGCCTAGAGTTACGTTGTGCCGTCGATCTAAGGTGTCTTATTAATATATAATCAATACTTAATGGCCGAAACTGTCCTCACGCTACCAAGTGTTCTGGAGGAGAGGAAATCACTGACGGGCCCATAGGTCAGCACTCACTCTCTAGAACTTGTAAGACAAGATAGCTGCACCATGTGAGGGAGGGGGTGCAGGATTCACTTACTCCAACACGACTCAATAATGAGGACTCAGTAAGTTGGCAAAGGGAAATCTGTTTAATGACAATTACATCAAACAGAGAAACAAATGGAAATCAGCAGCATTGCGATCACCTGTCTCGCTCCGACTTCCTCGAACTTCAGTCGAACAGCAATTCTTATAGGCAAAAATCATCATCACTGACGTCTAATTTCTATAAAAAATCATCATGCAATATAATTGGTTAGGAAAGGTAACTTATGTATAGGTGTTAAATCTGTATATGATAATAGGGCATGCGGATTGGATACCTCTTATCGGGTGGGCATCTAGGCCCATCCCTCTACATCACGCGCGATAGACGTCACTACAACTACAACGTCCTATTGGTTACAATATCTATAGAACTCTGGATAACTTGGTCCATTGTGATTGGGCAGGTTACACCCCTAGACATAAATTTCCACTTTTAATTAGCAGCATGCAGAATGGATATCCCTGTGCCTGTGCCTCGTGTCCCAAGTGTCACCCTGCCTCCCTTCCATTAATCAGTGTTTTAGGGCAATGTGTCAATTAGTTGGCTAAGGATGGCCTCGAAACTGAAGTCTCTTATCGGGAAAACTTATGGCATCCTCAGGTCCTGGATGGCATCAGGCGATGGTACTTCTTCGCGCCTGGCTGGTCACGTGTTAGTTCACCATGAATCTGCTTCAGTTTACAGCTTTTAGTGTTTTTAATTCTGTGTCAGCGTAGCCACCTGTATGGGCCCCCCTTATCTTGACTCTGAAGTTGGAGTCTTGTGAGCTGATGCTCTCCTCCCCTTCTTTGGTTGACTTCGATTTCCCAGGCATGAGCCGCTCTTTGTTGAGTTTCGATTCCGCTCCTTCTCTTGCCTTTGGCTGGGTTTCAAAACTTGGCCGGTCAGGCCTCTAGTCACCTGGGTACATTTCTGCTTTTACGAAATGGAGTCGCACTTGTATCGATTTCGTAGCATCTTGCGTTTCAAGCCTATTTAAACACATTTAACAGGTCGGTTGCTTCCATCTTGTCTCATAGCACTGTTTCCTCATGTTTTAACATTGTCTCCTCTCTGTGTCTATTCCATTCATTTTCGTAGTTACTCTCACTGATGTGTTATCTTTGATAGCTGCTTTTGTTCATTCACGGATCTGTTCAGGCCCTCGTGTCATTTCCACTGGCCTTCCATTGAGGCTTTTGGGGTCTCTTTGGTGACCGTGCGTAGGTACTCTTCATTTGGTATCAGCGGCTGGTATGGCTGTCTGATAGGGTACCGTGCTGGCCAGTGCTGTCTGTTTATGGGTGCTTTAACCGGTATGGATCTTCTGATGTATACTGGGCAGAGTCCCAGTGCAGCTCTTTGTAGGTTAATTTGCTCTTCATACATCACATACCTTGGCGAGTACGCTTCTGGTACCTAGAAATGAGAGGAAGGGGTGCAGGCCATGTCTGGGACCTCCTCTACACTGTGTTTATGGCAGCAGAACTGGGTAAGTCTGATAAGTGCATAAAAAGAAGAAAATGGGGATGGGGGACTGTATGGGTACAGCTAGAGTCCCCAGTGCGAGGGATGACTGGGAGGCCGAAGGGTGGCAGGGTGAGAAAGTACCTGGGCCCGGGGGACAGAGGGTGGCCATGTGCACAGTGCCAAGAGAGAGCAGATCAGCAGGGCAGAGGGGGAGCAAAGGCAGATGCAAAGAGGAAGGCCTTGACATGCTTCCAGAAACAGAGATGGTTCTCCTCAAGTTTTAGAGTGGCAGGGAGGCTGTTCCAGAGGGAGGCCCCAGCCGAAGACAGGGATCTCCCCCAGCTAGTTTCTTTGAAAAACGACTGACCCTGAGGGAGTTAGAGGTAAAGGAGCGAAGGGCTTGAGAGGGGAGGTATTTGCGGAGGGATAGCTGAAGGTATTTTGGACCCAGCCCCCAGAAAGCCTTGTGGACAATGCAGAGGGTTTTAAATTTAATCCTTGCATCCACTGGGAGCGAATGGAGAGATTTCAGAGCTGGAGAGATATGATCCAAGGGCTTGAAGCCAAGGACAAGTCTCGCAGTCCTGTTCTGGATTAGTTGCAGAGGGCGAAGAGTAGAGGCAGGTAGATTTAGAAAGAGGCTGTTACAAAAGTCCAACTTAGAGAGGAGCAGAGCTTGGGAGACAGTGAGCTTCTAAGGGAAGAAGAGTAAAGGAAGTGTATTGGTGAAAGTGCTTTGTAGAAGTGTTTTGACTGCTGTCTCGCTGCTTGCGGCTACAGAGGATTCTGGCCAAGGATTGTTTAACCTATTAACGGAGCGCGAGCTGAAGCTGTCCATCAACTCACACAGACTTTTACTGCAAGCTGATTGGAGGGTATGAGCTGCGTGAACATTAACAATTGACTTTGCCATTAGCCATTAATAACCCACCTGGCCACTATCGCCGTTACGGCCATTATAGTGATTTTCTCTTTTTGTTTTCAGCGTTTTGCACGCCCGTTTACCCGGCACTGAAACATAAGCACTGTGCATGCGCTTTTCTGCACGCGCATTTGTGAAAGTGCTTTGTAGAAGTGTTTGGACTGTTGTCACGCTGTCTAGTGAACTAGTGCATGGCGAAGGCAGCCCACATGCTTACGTGTGCACCCAGGTAGGCCGGCCGCTCATAGTGTGTGTTAACAAGGAAGCGTTACTTTACTTTCTTCGCTTACAATGGTCCTCCAGAAATTCACCCTAAAAACAGGCATGCCATGTGTTGTTCCAGGGCAATCTACTGCTATGCCTCAATCACGAGCAACTATAGCCTGTAAGGATATTTGGCGTGTTACAGCACAGAGTACAGCACTACTGCACAGGTAGCAATTTTTTTTTATGGAGCACCACCACAAGGGTGCGGTGCATTGCTATATGTGTTACCAGATTAACATGGAAAGACAGGCTATTCAGTCAAAAACGATTTTAACATATAAGATGCAAATCTATTTTTACAGTTAAAAGCACACGTGCACATTCAAAAATGCACACTATTTTTCACCTGAAATGCCTATGGTGCAAGAGACACATTTGAAAATTAATAACTAACATTACTCATAACTAACCTGACTAATGAAACTGAAGTTAACATAATCCACTAATAAAAATGTGTCTCCACTGCAGAAAAAGGCCTACTCTGAAAGTGAACTTTTAAACGCACATTCATTTTTTTTTTCGTTTTCTCTGCTGCTCTGTCCACATAACTACAGGAAGCAAAAGGGCTCGAAAGAACAGGAAATCAGTTGGTTACAAAGTATTACTATAAAAATGAGCCATTGTGTAGAGAGGGAGGAGATGGCATGATTGATTGTGATTGGAGCAGCGTCATAGCAAGTATCATGCTAGAGGCAGTGATTAGGGTTTTGCTGGGAGGAGTTTGAGGGAGAGAGAGAACAGTGGAGATTTGGAGAGCTGGGAGAAGGACCTGTTTTTTCCTGGTTGGAGCATTTCTGCTGAAAAAGCTAAGAGTTCCAGGCAATGACCCCGGTTTGAAAACGAAAGGCGCTCGTTTCACTGGGGTTAATCTTCAAGGGAGCCACATTCAGAAAGAGAACAGCTGAAGAAAACTCGGGCTGAACAGATAAAGTAATTACATAAGTGTGGGAGCTGAGTGTGTACGAGAATATTCAGTCAGTGTAGGAAAGGAGATTCGTGTGCCTTAATCACATGTTAATGTTGCAAATCGAGTTCTTTTCTCCGCCACTCTCGTTTCAGTGTATCACAGACAATGCTGTTACTGTGCTATTTTATTTATATCTGTAAAGAGTGAGATCGTGTTTAAATGCAACTTTTATAATACAGAAAAATATTTGAAAGCAGACAGGTGGTGTGTTTTATATTTACCAATACAGTGCTGATGATGAGGGGAGATGTTTAAACAGTGCAATTGTCATTTTAAGACAGATGTGTGCATGATCATATTCAGTATGGACAGTTGAGAGTGATTGTTTGTAGCATAGCTCGTTGGAGGTACATGAGCCAACGAGAAGAGGGACTCTCTGGACATAGTTCCCTACCGTCTATAAGGTAGTGGAAATTACCACAAAATTACCACATATAACTCTCTGTCGTAAATAAGTCATTGAGATCGCCCATGGTGGCACACTAACACTAACACTGAAAATGTGGTATTCCTGAAATTTAGGTCTGAGGTCTCTCTAGTGATTACACGAAAAATCTAAGCAAAGATAAGGGATTCTGGACATTGGGGCCACAAATAAAACAAGGGAATTATGCTCAGCAAAATACCACCAACCACGCATACCAAATATGCATGTCTGGGTGCTGAAATAATGCATGTCCACTGTATTATTGTTGCACATGGCCCAATCTGAATACAAGGAGTGATTATTGCTAAGTTATTTTTCGGCGGTAATAAAATACCGTCAGGCCCCAAATCTCCACAAAATACCCAACATATTTATGGTGCGTTGCAGGCCGGGAAAGTGATCATAGAGTACCTACTGGGCGTGGCAAGCGTGTCTCACACTGCCATTTGCACATTAAAGGGAACCCATTTTATAATAGCAGTGTGCCACTAAAAATGAATTTCAGAATGTCACAAAGGGAAACCACATTCTCAGATCTAGTGCAATATTTAGAGGCAAAGTTGTTTGCACATGGGAATTGGTCATCGAATAGCACGTTAGAATGGAGTAACCGCATTCAGGGTGAGGTGCAGAAAGAAAAACTAGACAATATTTTTGCAGAAGGCAGCATAATTCAGGTCTGCCTTACAAGATTATTGAATGCAGCCGATAAAAGTGCAGAGAAAGACTGTTTAATACGGCTATGCGGCAAAATATGGTTTATTTTAAACAAGTCCCTGCGAATGCAAGAGAATGATACTCAGCTAATTAACAGGTTAAAGACTGAATTAGATGGGGCAAGTAAAAATCAGGAAATGTTGAGAGCAAAATTGGATGTATGCCAAAAAGACATGCAATTAAAATGCAGAGACTTTGATACTCAGTTATCCAAAAGCAAGAAACAATTTGAAGATAGTGAGCAAGAATTAAAAGCCTTAGTGGATCACATTAGACAGGATAAAGATGAGGTTGTTTCAGAGATGCAGATTTTACAAAAAGAACATTGTGAAAAAGAAGGTGATCTCCAGAGCGCAGAACAAGAAATGATTAAAATGATTCAAGAAAGAGACAAGAGAAATAAAGAGTTCAATGAATGCCAAATGCAAATGTGCGACATGCAGGAGGTGATTAATAAGATGAATGGTGAAAACAACTATTTGCAAGATGAAGCCAACAGACTCCTTAAAAAGTGTAAGGACTTAGAACAGCAAATGTGCATTCCCAGGTCCCAGGAGAGGCGGCAGGGTACCACATTCAATGGAGTGGAGGTGAATTCTAGCTCTACCCAAAGAGCTAGTGCTCCAGTGACTGGGCCGGTGACTGAACTTGGTTGCAGCGCCCTTGGGGGATTTGATACTCCCATTGGGGGCAGCCACCAATCTCATACACCTGAAAACAGGATTGAATCACAAAATAGTGCAATTCCATGCATTGCAACAAGTAGCCCCTTAAAATAATGAAATCCATTAAAGCCCTGATCAAACCATTTAAAAAGGGAGGTGAATGCTGCATTGAGGATCACTTAGAAGCGGTGCATGACATTTTTAAAGCACTCCAGATACCTAAGGAACAGTACAGACAATATTTTCATTTAACTTTAGATGCCCCGACGGCCAGCATCATAAGGGGATTAAATGAACAGCAGAATATGACATGGCTGGAGTTTGAAAAAGAAATTAGGCGTCATTTTTCTCCTTTTCAGTCATTGCAGGAGGCAAAGAAAGTCGTGTACACAATTACTGCTGGACCTAATACATCCCCTCGCCAATTTTTACAAGACTTAAAAAGAGCATTTTCTCGCTTTGATGTATCTTTTGACTCAAATTCCAATGAGTTTAAAACTGCATACTTCTATGGGCTACAGAAAGACATCATATCCCAATTGGTCCGTGAATTTGACCGTGACAAGTCCCTTGAATGGATTGTACATCAAAGCACAAAACTATATGAGGTACTCTATTGTCAGGGTAGAGAAAGTGATAAAATGAAAGATACTAGACCTAAATCTAAAGAACCCTCAGCCACAGTAATGGAAATCAGGTCAGCCAAAATGTCCCTTGAGTCTGCTCAAAGCCAAGGTAAAAATAATGTGACACCTGAACAAAGGGGTAATCAACAAAGATCGCCATTTCCTGGACCAATGTTCCAATCACATGATCCTAGTAATAGAGAGAGCTACATCAGCCCTAGGTATTTAGGGGACAGACCCCGGGTAGGATACCGGCCTGATATGGCAGGTATGACCAATAACCAGAGACAAAATCAAGATCAAAGAAATGATGGTCCCTACCAGTCATTGGGGACACAGAGCAGATTTGATCCCAACACCATGATATATGGTAATCAGGATAGGCCCCGATATGTGGATCGATTTACTGATAATGGAAATCAACCTAGGGGCCAGTACCCACAATCTGAGAGACAGGACATGAGGCAAAATGTGAACTACAATCCACGCCAGTACAATGATTCCCCACCAGGGGACTATAATCAAAGGATGGGTGCAACCCGCTCCCCTCCACAAATGAATCAAGAGTTCAGAAACCATCCCAACCGACATCAATCACCTGAGAGGTATCAGAATAGATCCAATCAGGGGGAAAACAACCAATATCGACCTAGGCCACAGAAAGAGGATCCTAGAGAGATGGAAAGGTTCCAATGCCTTGAGGCCCAAGTGAAAATGTTAGCTGAGCAAATAGGAAAGCTCTGTACAGCGCAAAAACAACCTTCCAAAGAGGGGGCTGATGGCCATAGCAATGACCGGGGGGCTTCCGAAAAGTGACTAAGTACTCATGATAACTGCAGTGCCAAAATGACAGATTGCTCTGACATAATTTTGCAAAATGACTAATGCCTAATGGATTAAAAATGAAAGTGCCAGTAAATTAACTTGTGACAGAAAGTGCAAATACTTCTAAAAAAGAGGTACGGTTTAATCTGGAGCTAAATAAAACAGTAAAGATTTGCACAAATGAAAAAGAAACATTAGGAATTTCAAAAGAACAAAGGGACAGATTTAAGAAAAATGACTCATGCGTAAGTGGGGATGCTATAGCTCCTTCCCTGGGCAAGCAAAACAATGACCAAACACAGACAGAAAAAGGAAATACTCACAAGGATGGTACATGTCAATCACCTGAAGAATTCTTTGAGCCACATATTTTTGAAGAGGCTGAAAGGGCTGGTATCACACTAAATGATCACAAATGCACAGAATTAAAAAATGACAAATTGCTGAATGATGTTGTTACACATGTTCAGTTGGAGGATTGTAATGTGGTCTCTGATGTTACCCAGATGGATGGGCGAACAGTGGCCACACTCCAAAAAAACCTCTGATCATGGAGAATGAATAAAATCTCTCGCGCAGAAATAGGTAAAAAGGAGGGAAAAATGTCTTTCCATTTAGCAATGTGTTTAGCCAAAAGTGAAAAAGACCTGAGAAAGGTGAGCCCTGAAATCAGTAAGAATTCACATTTCTTATGTGTATTAGAGGAAGCTGAGGACAGATATTATGCACCCACCACTGTAGAAGAAAAATGCCACACCTTTGCTATGATTGACACTGGCGCACAGGCCACAATTATGTCCAAGGAGCTGGTAAAGAGTATCAATGAAGGGAGACCCCCACAGAGTCAGATCACAGTGAAGTAAAATCAAGGCCCAGTGCATAACTTTAATGGGGAGGAGGTGCCCATCATAGGTGTAACTGAGGTTGACATAAAAATAGGAAAGCACAGAATGAAACAAGAGGTATTGATCACATCTATTTGTGAAATTCCATTTCTGATGGGGACAGATTGTCTGAAAAGATTGTCTCCTCTAATAGATGGGGTGAATGGAGTGCTGTGGTCCTTAACCAAAAAACCATTGAGGCCTAAGAAACTAAAATCACAAAACAGCAATATAAATGAATGTCACACCGTTGCCAAAACAAATGATGCTGTGGAGGTATATCTCCAGAATAGCTGCATACCTAGTGTCACTGTTATATTAATGTGTCAAGACAAAATGCAGAGCGACAATGAAAAACTACCTGTACAAATATACTTGGACCCAAGGAAAAATTGGCAGACTGCCATAGATGAGCACACATTACCTTTTTATTTAAAAGAGAAAACATACAAACAGAATATTGCTCCTAAAACAGATTCAGAAAAACACATTACCACTCTGGCAGAAATACACATGGGAGATGAGCAACCATGGGTTCATGTTGGTATAAATGACTATTTTAAAACAATAAAAGCCACTTTAGCGCTTGAACATGAAAGGAGTTTCATTAATGAGAAATTGTTGCAAAAAATAATGGAAAGGGAAGAAATCCCGAGATTTAGGATTAAAAACCAATATGTTTCTGGCTTGGACAGTCCAGACTTTGAAAACCGAATTGCAGGCAGATGCATGCTTAAAATTAGCAATGGGCAGAAAACAATTTACCATAATGTATGGATAGTGAGTGGAGCACAAAATTCATTTTACATGGGAAATGACATCATGCACAGAATGTGTATGGTGTTAGATTTCCTTAATCAAAAAATATGGTCACGCCTAGGTGGTCCGGCACCTGAATTTGAAGACAAAAGAAGGGCTTATCATTGTGCACAACTGGTTCCTTATGCAATCGAATTACAAATGAGGAAAGATACTGTTATTCCTGCATTTACAAAACAGTTTGCAATAACATTGAAATGGAAAAATGGACAGCAGATGAAAGGCTCTGATGCATTTGTATGCCTGAATGAATCCATAAAACAGCAAGGCCTGGATTATGAATACATTCCATTGGTAGATATTGGTGAAGGATCTGTAAAAATTATGGTAAATAATGAAGGTTGTCAGGATATTCATTTAGAGGAAAACTCCCCATTAGGAATGGCCATACAAAAATCACATTATATGGCAGATTTAAATAACATGGTGATTGGAAATATTCCTGAAAAGTATGTAGATGCCAAGGGTGAGTTACCAGAACACCTGGACTCTCAGCCCAAAGGAATATTTAAAATTCATTCTGTGTATCCTTATGATTCAAATGAGACAGTGTGCTGCCATCAAGAGGATTGCATAATATTTAATTTAAATGAAAATGAAACAGAAAATCAGCCCATTGAAGTGGAAGCTGATATGCCAAAATATTTAAAAGTGGCAGCTTTACAAAAAGACACAGCCACACAGTTAGAGGAAAGCGCCGAGATTCCCTTACCAGAAGATTTTCCAGAATTTTCCAAAATGGTAGAAGAGCGGATGCATGTGAAAGCAATGAAGAGAGGGACAATCTGAGGGAGATATTTATGGAGTTTAAGGATGTATATGCAAAAAATGCTTATGATTGTGGTTTAACTGATTTACATGTGGCCACACTACCAGAAGGGTGTAGCAGAAATCCAGTGTTTGTACGCCAGTATAGACTACCGCTGGCATGTTTAGAATCATTGGCAGAGATTATTAAAAATTTGGAATCGCGGGGAATCATCAGGCCCATTCATAGCACATCCAATACACCTATTTTAGGTGTGTTAAAGCCAAATGGTCAATGGCGGCTGTGTGCAGACTTGAGAGAGTTAAATAAAAGAGTACCAATATCTAGATGCCCACTGCCATTCATTGATCAGGGCCTAGCTCAGGTACATGGTTCAAATGTATTTACCACATTAGATCTCACCTCTGGATATTGGTGCGTGCCATTGGCAGAGGAGATACAACATTTATTTTCCTTTACATTTGACAGGGCTCAATATGCCTGGCTTAGAGCTCCGTTCGGGTACATCAATAGTGGGAGTGAATTTGGCATATTTTTGAGAAAGGCCATGCCGGATGCAGCGGAAAGAGGAACAATAGTTTAAGTGGACGATGTCCTGATAAAAAATGAAAGCCTGAAAAGCCATTTTGATGAAATACTTGGCCAATTGCAGAAAGCAGGCGTCAAAGTAGCTTTGCAAAAAGCACAATGGTGCAAGAATAAAGTGAACTTTCTAGGGCATGAAGTGACTGAACATGGGCTAAATCAAAAAAAGAAGAAAATAGAGGCCATACAAAGATTAAAAGATCCTAAAAATGTGAAAGGAATAAAAAGTTTATTAGGGATGACAGGCTATAACAGAAAGTTCATTGAAAATTATGCAGAAATCACTCAACCATTGACTAAACTGCTTAAACTGAATACTCCTTGGAAATGGGAAAAAGAGCAGTCTGATGCAGTGGCTAGATTAAAGGAATGTCTTGTAAAGGCACCATGTTTAGCATACCCCATAAGGACAGGGATTTTCTGAACATTGTATGTCAGCAGTGTTATCACAAAAACACGATTTGAATCACAAAACCATTGCATATGCAAGTAAGGCATTTTCCCAAGTTGAAATGAAATTTAATGAATGTGAAAAGGCCCTATTAACCACTGTGCGGGCGCTACAACATTTCCGCCCCATTGTTCAGGAAGAAAAGGTAATTATTGAAGCAAATCATCAACCTTTGCAATTTTTAGAGAGTAAAAGAATTAGATCAGGTAATCTAGCGCAATCCAGAATCACTTCATGGACGCTGGCATTACAAGGTTTTCCCGTAGAAGTGAGATATGGACAAAATAAAAAGAACCCAATTGCTCAAGGGTTAGCTGACTTACATGACTGTGCAGCTGAACAAATACCAAATGAAATGGAAGTAGAAACTAGTTTGCAGGAATTTGAATAATCACCACACAAAGCTTTTGATGAAAAAACATGCAAGGATTTGCCAACTGTATATGTGGATGGTTGTGCTTTTCACATTGAAAATGACAGTAATAAACAGTTAGTGGCAGGAATAGGAAATGTCTGGTTGAAATGTGAAGGTGTCCCCAGTATAGGGATGAGGATTGGAGATAGGAGCAGTCAGGTGGCGGAATTGGCAGCCATTTATAAAGCAATTGCTACTGCAGTTGATAAAAAGTTCAGTGAAATTGTCCTGGTGACTGATTCTGACTATGCACGGAATAGCTTTGTGGAGTATTTGCCTGGTTGGAAAGCAAGAGGCATGGTTACATACAACAAAAAGCCACTTAAGCATGGAAAAATGATACAAGCCATAGACAAATTGGTGTCAGAGAATAAGTTAACAATATACTGGAGAAAAATTTGTGGGCATTTAAAAACACCAGGAGAGGATAAGGAGGGAAATGATAAGGCAGACCACCTGGCTAAGATTGGGGCTGTGATGGGAGAATTGCTACCTATTGATTATTTAATGGGTGAAATACAAATTGATGCAGTCACACGTTCTAAAGCACCAAAGGAGGTAGATCAACCGGTGGTGCAGTGGAGTCATGATACGCCAGACCAAGATTTGATTGAGGCACAAAAGAATGATCAAATTTTGGGAATCTATTATAATCATTTGATAGATCCCGAACAAAATCCTTTAACAGAAAATGATTGTATGGCAAAAGAAGAGTTGAGGGTGCTATTAAAGAACAAAACACGAATTAGATTACAGGATGGACTCATGATTAGAGAGTCCATAACAGGACAAATACAATGGGTAGTACCCCTTTCATTCAGAGGACTAATGCTACACCATGCACATGATGCCATAACTGCATGCCATAGAGGTTCACAAAAAACATTAGAAATACTAAAAGATTATGCTTACTGGCCACATATGTCCCAAGATGTGGAATTATATACTAGAGGATGTCTAGTATGCGCCCAATTTAAACCTGCTTCACCAATGCATAAAGCACCATTGAAGAAAAGAGGCCTAACTCTCCCATGGTCAGATTTGCAAATAGACTATGTAGGTCCTTTAAAAAGGTCGAGCAGGGGACACCGTTATATTTTGAGTGTGGTATGTTTGATGTCGAAGTGGATTGAATGCATTCCTGCACCAGATTGTAGTGCGCAAACAGCAGCCACATTGCTGGTGAACCATGTGTTCTCAAGGTTTGGGTTGCCACAAAGAATTGAGTCAGACAGAGGAAGTCATTTCACAAGTACTCTAATGAGTAAGGTATGGCAAATACTAGGTGTGAAAAGGAAACTACATATCGCATATCGGGCGGCGTCTTGAGGTACAGTTGAAAGAAGCAATAGGTTTGTTGTGGATATTTTAAAGAAATTTGTGGCAGAAGCAGGTTCCAGCTGGGATTTACGTTTACCGTTGGTTTTGATGGCAATCAGGTCAACTCCTGCCAAAGCAACAGGTGTTAGCCCCCATGAGGTCTTGACAGGTAGGAAAATGGTGTTACCGCAACACCTACTATACAAAACACAGGAGCAGACACTTGTGAGTGCATCCACAGTTCATGAATATATTGATGAACTGAGGAGGCATTTGCAACATGCATTTGCTTTTGTGCAGAGAAATCTGGAAAGAGCTGCTGACAGTGCAAAATCTTATTATGACAAAAAGACATCAGTAAAGGAATACAGTGTAGGGGATCAGGTGTACAAGTTTCATTTTGGAAAAAGTAAACAGAAAAATTCTAAATTTCTAGCAGCCTGGCAGGGGCCATGTCGAATTATAGATAAGGTCTCTCCTGTAGTTTATGAAATTTTGAAAAATGAAGGTGAAACGGCAATAGAGCAGTTTGTCCATGTAAATCAAATCATGCCATCCCAGACATGAGATCAGGCAGCTTGAACATGTAGAAACAGATAAAGTCCCTTGAACACAAAAAGAGAAAATAAATGGGTGCAATCAGGAGGCAGTGACATAGAAGTTAAAAAGTTGATTGTTATAATGGCACATAAACACTGTAATATATGTAAAAATATATAATATAAAATAAATAAATAAATAAATGAATATATAATGGAAGCTCATGGTTGGTGTGCGGAGAGAAAATGTATTAAATATTGAATGCTGTTTTATATGTGCTTGTTTTCTTTTAACTTGTGTTTAATTTCAGAAAAAAAAAACAAAATATTTTTAACAAGCATGTTTTATTTTTGGCAAAAGGGTGAAGTTAGTATTGTGCTATGTACTTAATTTGTTTATTTTCAATTTGATTTAGAAAATTAACATTGTTTGGTCGGAGGTTCCGGGATCAGAGGCCACGGGAGACGATGGAGTCCTGGAGTCCCCTGGATGAAGACCAAAAGATGCCTGCCTCCAGGTGGAGG
This sequence comes from Ambystoma mexicanum, assembly GCF_040938575.1. Classification (NCBI taxonomy): domain Eukaryota; kingdom Metazoa; phylum Chordata; class Amphibia; order Caudata; family Ambystomatidae; genus Ambystoma; species Ambystoma mexicanum. The sequence continues at coordinate 204,827,268 of NC_090923.1, read as the reverse complement.
TGAAGACAAGATAACCAGAATGCTAAAAAAAGATGACTCCTTTGGATCTAAGATTGCCAAGATGAAAGTGTACTCGAATGAACCAAATAACATCGCTGGTCGGGACATATCAGAGGCAGACAAGAGTCCTGACATATGGAGTTCCACGTATTTATTATTTTAATTATTTATTTTAATTTGTTATATTAATTATTTGTTTTGGTTAGTTGCTTTATTTCATTGTTTTTAATTGACTTGTAAAATCTAAACTTAGAGTAATGCCACTTCCACTGAGAAGGCAAATGTAGAACATTTTGTAAACTAATGAACTCAGATGAATACTGTGTTGATTGCAACTTTTTCATTGATGCACATGAATATTCATTTTGTTGAATTGCTATATTGTGAAAAGAAGAAAAAGAACAAGTTGTTTTTAGGAATTGGCTTGGATCGTAGCCAAATTCTAAAAACAAAAATAGGGTATGTAATGATATTTGGCGTGTTACAGCACAGAGTACAGCACTACTGCACAGGTAGCAATTTTTTTTTATGCAGCACCACCACAAGGGTGCGGTGCATTGCTATATGTGTTACCAGATTAACATGGAAAGACAGGCTATTCAGTCAAAAACGATTTTAACATATAAGATGCAAATCTATTTTTACAGTTAAAAGCACACGTGCACATTCAAAAATGCACACTATTTTACACTTGAAATGCCTATGGTGCAAGAGACACATTTGAAAATTAATAACTAACATTACTCATAAGTAACCTGACTAATGAAACTAATGAACTAATGAAACTGAAGTTAACATAATCCACTAATAAAAATGTGTCTCCACTGCAGAAATAGGCCTACTCTGAAAGTGAACTTTTAAACGCACATTCATTTTTTTTTTTTTCGTTTTCTCTGCTACTCTGTCCACATAACTACAGGAAGCAAAAGGGCTCGAAAGAACAGGAAATCAGTTGGTTACAAAGTATTACTATAAAAATGAGCCATTGTGTAGAGAGGGAGGAGATGGCATGATTGATTCTGATTGGAGCAGCGTCATAGCAAGTATCATGCTAGAGGCAGTGATTAGGGTTTTTCTGGGGGGAGTTTGAGGGAGAGAGAGAACAGTGGAGATTTGGATAGCTGGGAGAAGGACCTGGTTTTTCCTGGTTGGAGCATTTCTGCTGAAAAAGCTAAGAGTTCCAGGCAATGACCCCGGTTTGAAAACGAAAGCGCTCGTTTCACTGGGGTTAATCTTCAAGGGAGCCACATTCAGAAAGAGAACAGCTGAAGAAAACTCGGGCTGAACAGATAAGGTAATTACATAAGTGTGGGAGCTGAGTGTGTACGAGAATATTCAGTCAGTGTAGGAAAGGAGATTCCTGTGCCTTAATCACATGTTAATGTTGCAAATCGAGATCTTTTCTCCGCCACTCTCTTTTCAGTGTATCACAGACAATGCTGTTACTGTGCTATTTTATTTATTTCTGTAAAGAGTGAGATCGTGTTTAAATGCAACTTTTATAATACAGAAAAATATTTGAAAGCAGACGGGTGGTGTGTTTTATATTTACCAATACAGTGCTGATGATGAGGGGAGATTTTTAAACAGTGCAATTGTCATTTTAAGACAGATGTGTGCATGATCATATTCAGTATGGACAGTTGAGAGTGATTGTTTGTAGCATAGCTCGTTGGAGGTACATGAGCCAACGAGAAGAGGGACTCTCTGGACATAGTTCCCTACCGTATATAAGGTAGTGGAAATTACCACAAAATTACCACATATAACTCTCTGTCGTAAATAAGTCAGTGAGATCGCCCATGGTGGCACACTAACACTAACACTGAAATGTAGGTCTGAGGTCTCTCTAGTGATTACACGAAAAATCTAAGCAAAGATAAGGGATTCTGGACATTGGGGCCACAAATAAAAAAAGGGAATTATGCTCACCAAAATACCACCAACCACGCATACCAACCACGCATACCAAATATGCATGTCTGGGTGCTGAAATAATGCATGTCCACTGAGTGATTATTGCTAAGTTATTTTTTGGCGGTAATAAAATACTGTCAGGCCCCAAATCTCCACAAAATACCCAACAAGCCCGCCCTCTTTTCAAGCAATCAGTTTTGCCATTTGTAACCCCCGCCGGCCCTAGACTTCAGCGTTCACTCTCTCTCACAACTGATAGTCGATCTTACTGTACCAATGTGTCTTCCATGGAGAAAACAGAGCAACCAGTCATGGCACACGTATCGATGTCGGAGGATAGCGGTACTTCTATTCCACTGGCCCCAGGCGCCGACATTTTGCCATCTTTGCCATCTGCGGTGACTGACTGTAACCCTAATACGATTATACCTAAAATGTATGTACAAATCGAACTCCATCAACCTCCTGCCATGACGATGGCCAATTTGCCTCTTATCGAAAACTCAACGATTGTCTGTTGTACCAGCTAAGTTACTGACACAACACTAGAGCCGGCCTGTTTAGCGGGAGAAATACAGGCCATTACCCAGCTGGATTCAATTATACCGGCTACTGGCTCCCCCACCCAAAGAAACAGTACAAGCAGCGACATACCTCCTGATAATGTAACACAATTAGAGGTAATTTCGACTACAATCATGGAACGCATCTGGTGTTCCGTGGCAGCCCAACTAAAATTACGCCAAGCCTACGAACAGTTGTGATTAGTGGGTGATGTCGCGGCAGACAACATGGACTCCATGGATTCATTTAATAATTCCTCCTCTCCAACCTCCGATGTATTATACATATGACCGGCGACTTGATACAATTACAGGAAGATTTTGCACCCAATGTCACAATCATACCTGTCAAAAGTATTCCTTCCCCTCAACCTAACTATTTTAACTGTTCATCATCGCCAGTATTGCACAAATCCCATGACCAAACTATTGATGAATCTCCCTCATCTATGGTGCCTACCCCCCGGCGCACGAGATTTCAAGAAGTCAACCAAGATTCAGAGTTTTTCATACACAAGACTCAGACAAAGCGTTTTTCATTTCCTAAAGCCCCAACTTTAAACAATACTCTGAGTGCAATGAACACCGCATTGCTGACCATTGCAAAGTTGTATGAGGTGCTAAACAACAAGGTGTCTCATCAAACAAAGCTTCTAGAACAGTGTCTCAATAAGGACACTGTTCCTGTGGCTCACAGCCACATCGCCACAAACAATATTCAACTTCCACCCATAATGCCCGGAGCTTCCGTAGACCCTCTTCATGATAATGAGCAACCTCAACCTGCTAACAGCAAAATACAGGGGAGCACAGAGTCCATTCTGATACATGGGTCTACTGATACCCCAAATACAACGCAATCTCAGGCCCCCATCGTTGGGACCGAGCAGTTGCCCACTGAGATAGAACTGACGTAAAGTTCAAAACCATATATCATGAAACCTTCCAACATCTCCGAGCTTTTTGTCTCCTCTACGATTACATCGAAAAACAAACTGGCAATTTGCCAACGCTCGAGGAAAGACTGGAAGAAAGCGAAAAAGTCGAGTCAAAAAATGCATTATCCCAAATCAAAAGATAAACCATGAAAATACATCAAAATAGCGTCCCGATCAGGGAAGTTTCCTGAACCTCCTGCTCTGCAAACAGTTGTCATTACGACTCATCCAACAATGTCGTACAAACCACTTGATGATCTAGTGGCTTTATCCGAACAAGGTCCTCCAACCAACACCCTGCCATCATCTCTGACGCAGCCCATGGGTCTAGGTACTCCAGCAATCACTCCTGTAACTCACATCCCGGATCATATTGCACCGTCAATTTCTGCAACATCTCATACAGACCCAGAGAATCATGTTGAGGCAATCATCACCCAACTTCGAGAGGAGATAAGAGCCTCCATTAATGCATATTCCCTACTCTCTTCTTCTACACCACAAACAGCTTCTCTATCCCATGTGGAGCCTACCCAGCCGATAATGGCTGGTACTACAAGGCCTTCCAATGTCATAATTGGCAAATGCGATATCGTCAAGACTCCCCAAATCATATATGGCCAAATTCCCATTGATAGTCATACAGATTACGTTAAACCAATCCAGGCTGAAATTTCAACACAGTCCCAAAATCAAACTACCCCTGCAGTGGACCCCACAACTGCTCACAAGGCATATGCAGAGTCTAAGCCTCATTCTATGGCCCCCATGCCAGAATTAAGGGAATTTATTAAGTCCTCCATCGACTCTTATCTGCATGAATATCAGGCAGAAAATCGGGTTAGTGGAACATCAATAACTCCCACATTTCCTGATGTGAGCTCTCTATTACAAGGCCCTAATATGATAAAGGAACATCAGAGCCAGAGACAGAATATACATATTGCCCAGGAAACCCAGACACACAACCCAGCTGTGGGCACCCAGAATTCACATGTCACAAGTAAATCATCTCTTTAATCCCTTAACTTGAAGTGTCGTGCCTCACCATTTCCGACATATGTTCTCAATAGAACGAGTATATTAAACATCTGCACTGATGTCCCAATGTTGAAGGAGCTAACCACCACTGATCTCGAGCTAGTAGAATTTGCAAACCAAAATGATTTATCTACAGTCAAAATATATATACGTTCGTGCCTAGTATATATTTTGCTTTGGCAAGCCAGAATGATTCTGTTTGATTTGGGCTTCATTTTGTCTCAGAACGTCATGTCAATCAATCATCTACCCGAGAAACCTCAAGTAATGATATACTGATCACAGAGATGAGGATCCGTCCTCAAACATCAGTCACCACACGAATGCAGGTCTATGGGGGAAAATCGAAACAAGACTTTAATGGAGAAATGTTTACTCTTCTCTGCTGGAACACTGGGGCCACAGCCACCTCCTAAGCACCTTGGGCAGCGAGTTGAATCAGTGTGACATTGTTGTATTACAGGAGACGTGGCTCACGGTTACCCCAAATTGGGTCTCAGATACAGTTATTTCAACATTTGCCATTAAAAAACCAATGGGACGCCCATTGGCAGCCTCCTACTAGCCGTCAAGCATGACAGTGGATTCAGCGCAGTGAAATATCCCTCCTCTTCCCCTTATTTTCAGGCCGTAAAACTAACTCGAAGTAACGGAAGTATAGCTGTCATCAATATCTATTGGAGCAGATAAAACTTATCAGATGATTTATTCTTTATGCATTTGTCATGGCACTTAGACAATATAATTGCGGATCGAAGCATTGCCGGCTCCATTATTCTTGGTAACATAAACTTGCACATTTTACCAGCTGGTAATAGTAAACAAATGTATGAAGAACAAATGTGGTGTAAAATAATGCAAGAAAGGGGGTTTGTTATGGTGAATGACACTGTACCTGGTGATGTGCCCGCCCGACCAACCTGGACTTGTCACATGCACCAGGCCATCATAGATTATATTTATGTAAATGAAAATTCCTGTCTCAGGTGCAGTCTATGAGTGTAACACCCTTGTGCGCGAGTGATCACAACCAGCTCATCATGCACTTCAAATTTTCATCTGAACCACACCCCTTGAACAAAAATACTCACTTACATTCTTTTCATGTGAATAACAGTGGTACTCGCTTATGATGGAATTCCCACAAATTAGATCATTATAAACATATTTTGACTGAATCCTTCAACTCTACATCAACCAACGTCTCAAGTTGTTATGTCAACATGATGCAAATCTTTAAGCAAATTAAAATGCCTGATTCAAGCATCAGGCGTAAACATCAGTATATTTATGACCTGGAAATCCAACAAAAAAAGGCGAACCTAAGACTCGCTTTACGTAATCTAAAATATGAGCCAGTGTCTAAAAGAACAGAATCAAAAAGACACCTAAAAGCTGATTACAGGAGTTGGTTGAAAAGCAAGAGGTGCCTTCAATACCAGAAAGACGGCGAACACATGTTAAAGCAAATAATTATCAAGTCAACAAGTGGGATGTGGAGCTGTTTAAATGGGGCCACTCTAAAATCACAGGCTGCAGTAATTACCTCTGCCGTTCCAATGAAAAGTGGTGTGAGCATTTTAGAGATCTCTATCATTCTCCATTCCCAGATCTTTCCTGGGATCTCCAGAATGTGATCACATCACATGATTTTCCAATGGAATGTTCAGATATATTACTCTGTATCAAAAATCTTAGTCGATCCCGAGCCATTGGTCCTGATGGCCTTCACAATGGCATGTTGAAAGATTATTCACACGAATGGACGTCCATACTCACCAAAATCGTTAAACATATTTTTGCTGTGAGGGAAATACCCAACTCATGGAAGTGTTCAGTTATACTGCCAATATTCAAGAAGGGCAACAGAGCTGACCACATAGCCTACCGCCCTTTTGCCCTTCTTGATTGCCCAGGCAAAATATTTGTCCGTCTGGTTTAATACCAGTTCAATTCCTAGCTAGACTTGAATGAACTCCGAAATCTGTTTCAAACAGGATTTCTTCCTGGCCTGGGTACCGTAGTTAATGTAATCACTCTAAATTCCATCATTCTTCAAGCTCGCCAACGGAAACAAGCCCTATACATGTCTTTCATAGATTTTTGTATGGCGTTTGATGCCATTCCCCTTGAGATACTGTACAAAACACTAATGGACAAAGATTGCCCCTGGTATTTACTGAAGTAGGTTATCCAATTACACTCAGATACCTCTATACAAATTAGGCTAAATAATGAAGGCCTACTACCACAACCAATACAGACTGCACGTGGTCTAAAACAGGGCTGCTTATTAGCATCAGCAATGTTTAATTTCTTCATTTCGGACATAGGACGCCAATTCAAATCCATCCTTACAGACTCACCATGGCTCAATGGTGTACATATTAAATATCTATTGTACGCAGATGACATGGTGCTGTTCTCAAAGACCCCAAATGGTCTTTGCGCCCTATTAAAAATCCTAGACAAGTATTCAGAATCAAATTGTATAACCATCAATATAGTGAAAACAAAGGTAATTCAATTCGGCACACCAACTCAACGATGTACCACCCACCGGTGGCCATTACAGTTGACAACTGTGGATACAGTGTCATCGTATATATATCTGGGTACCTATGTCACACATAACCCGAGTTGCAATGCTGATGTATATCGCATCAAGCAAAAAGTGCTAACAGCAGTATATCAGGCACGATTAGTCAAGACCAAATACTGCAAGTTTTCTCTAGTTCCAATAATAATTTATTACAAGCAGAAGTTCATCCCTGTCATAACATACGGAACTGAGACCACCATGAAAAAATCATACAAATATTGGGCTGTCATAGAGGGGTGCTATTGGAAGCAAGTCTTAAATTTGCCCTCATCCCAACCCATATGTATCTTAAAGCATGAATTGAGTCTACTGTCTTTATACGCCTCTTATAAGTGGAAAATGTGTTCATTTTATAGGAAATGTATAATGTGTGTTAATAACTTTGGCCTGTTAAACATCATCGCAAAATATCTCCTCTTATCAGTAGATGTATTCCCGTCAACTTGGAGGACGAAAGCACAGGAAATCATCGAAGAAACAGGTATATCAACAACACTTCTATTAGAGAACCCAGACAAAGCAGAAAAACGCTAATGGGAGTTTGATTGGATACAAACAAGAGAAGCGTGTGCACAATACCGTGCATTCACGGATACTCCCTTTACTATGAAACGTTAGGATGCAACCAAAAATTATCTTACATTGTTTCCTAGCTCACGGTTGCGAGATGATTTTGTGCGCTACCGTATGAACATTTGGCCAACCCACAAATTGTTACACAAACGCAAACAAATTTTGGTGAGTGAATTGCCCTGTTGTTTTTGCAAACCACTCAGAGGATTGTGTACGTCAAGCCTTTGCTCCAAGATCATGTTATTTTTACTAGCCATGAATTATGGGAGTTGTTGTTCCATTCCACAAGTCAGGCAATAAGATATGCTATATTGAATTTATTATATAGCTTGAAATTAATGAGTAAACTAAGAACTCAAAGTAAATTATGATTGATTGTTCTTTAGATCGTTATGGAAATGAGACTGTAAATTGTTTTTTTCTACTCATGTATGACATGATCATGGATGATGAATTGCAATTGAAACTTGGTTATCTCCCTTAATTTCCATTTTAGTATGTTTCTTTATCATGTTTCTCTATTTTATGCTCATTTTGTGTATTCCTTTAAAAATAAGTACATGTTTAATATTAATGTTTTCTTCTTTCTCCTTGTTTATTAACTGTATAATTGTGATACATTTTAACGATATTGTGATTTTTATGAATTTGTAATTTGTATCTGTTGAAAAATCAAGTTTACTTGATTAAAACAGCTTATATAATAAAAAAGGAAAACAAACGAAAGGAAGAGTACCTCTGATGAGTTGGAGTAGGAAGTTTGACTTATTAGATACCTCCGAGATGTGCTCAGAGAAGGAACGTGTGCAGTAAAAGATGACCCTGAGGTTCTTAGCCTCGCAGGTGGGGATAGGCGAAGGGCCAAGCGAGGCTGGCGAGAGAGCGAGAGGGGAAAGGATTGAGAAGGTGTGCCGATGAGGAGAATCTTCGTCTTGCTGGCATTCAGACAAAGATCATTGGCTGCACACCAATCTTGAATGGCAGTTAGGCAATCAGAGATGCGAGATGGAGAGGAGGTGGCCGAGGGCAGCCTGAAAATGAGCTGAGTGTCATCAGCGTAGTACTGGAAATTTGAGCATAGAATGGCAATGCAGTGGGCGAGAGTTGCCAGGTATTGGTTGAAAAGCCAGGCGAGAGGTTAGATCCCTGGGGAACATCACATGTAGAGAGGAAGATAGATGATAGGAAGGACCCTATGCAACAATTAGTTAGTTTCTATTGATGGTAGTGAAAAACACACAAAGCTTTGATCAACAGGTGCAAACAGTAACATTGCCAAATATCCTACAGCAAGATGAACACACAGCCATGGAAGAAGAGGTATAGGTGTGCACATGGAGAACAGAGTAGCAAGGTGAATACATGGGAGAAGTAGGCATATTGGCCCTGCACCATGATAAAGTAACAATTCTGATTCAATTAAATCATGCAACTGCAAACAACAGTGGGTACAGTGAGGGAGGACATGACAAACTGTCCAAGGTAAGCAAACTTTCTCGGAGATTGGGACCCGACGTGATAAACCGTGACGAGATTACGTTTGTTATTTCTGCCCACGGCAATGTTTCAATCTCGACCTGCACATTAAAATATATTTGGGTTGTTGTGGATATGTGCAACATCCAAGGCCGTGTGAGTAACAACTGACATATGGTGCACCACATTGTAATGCAAGCCAATCAAAAATTGTCCAGATGATGTTCATGAAGTGACGTCTTATCTAGGGGATGGAACATGGGTGGGTCCAGATATTAGGTATTGGCCAATGAGCATTTATAATATACTAGCTGATTTACCCGGTGTTGCCTGGAATTTTATTTTCTTAAAAGTACTATTTGTTAGAAACTACTTAAGGTAGCTTTACTCTTTTCGGAAAGGCTCCATAGGAAAGGTGAAAAAAAAATGTACTGCATTTTTGGATTATTTCTCATTTTAAAAATGCGTTTTGATAAAAACTACACAACACAATGTATTGTTATTCTTAAAAACTCATTCTGTGTGTGAGAACAACATGGAGATTTCTGAGCAGAATGATAAGTGACATGATGCTGACGGTGCCAACAAATATGGACCTAAAGTTCAATATTACAAAAGTACATGTTCATTGTAAGGATTGTAATATAAACAAGAATGTTTGTTTCCCTTCCTGTTGAACACTGTTGCTTCAATTACGTCGGGCTGCAATTTTTTCACGCATAGCCGTGTGCCATTACACAGCCAAAGGGGGGGGGTCGAGATTGTGAAGCAGCAAGATGGGTGACTCAACTTTCAGTTGAAGGTGATGTGGTGGCATTCCCGGAGCGTCGAGTGAGTTGAGGAATTCTGTTGGATAATTTACAGCTTCATCGGCATACACCATCACATCGATTGAGTTGTATTCAGTAACTGTGGACTGAAGCATATCCTGAATCTGATCCTAAGGCCTGGACCTCGAGTTTAATTCCTTGTGTCCGGAACACTCCTTCTACGACCACATTGATGTTTGGCTGATTTCAGGCAACTGTCTCATGTGTGAAGGTGCTGAAATTCGGGGAAAGGGGAGAGTTGTCCACATGTCATGTA